>NC_059361.1:3572500-3912500 GCF_019703515.2 Myxocyprinus asiaticus
CAGAGAGAGAGAGTCACAGAGAGAGTCACAGAGAGACAGAGAGAGAGAGAGAGAGAGACAGAGAGAGAGAGAGAGAGACAGAGAGAGAGAGAGAGAGACAGAGAGAGAGTCACAGAGAGAGAGAGTGAGACACAGAGAGAGAGTCACAGAGAGAGAGAGAGAGAGAGAGAAACAAATCAATGCTAAAAGTTAATGACACAAGGTACACATGGGAATCGAACCCATGACCTTGATGTTGCTAGCACAATGCTTCTTTTGAGAATGCATATCATCAAAGGCATGAAAACATTTATAAACACCTGGTCATGTGAGTATGGGATACCAAGATAATTGTCAAAGCCCTGTCGGGTGGGCAGGTAAGTGCCATTCGGACCAACACCCAGATGCCATTTTCCGACCATTGCTGTGACATAACCCTGAGACTTCAGCACCTCTGCAATAGTGGTCTCGTTGAGCGGAAGACCCCCTTTTGAGCCCGGATAGAGCACACCCGGATAAATCCCAGAGCGGGTCTGATAGCGGCCCGTCAGCAGGGCAGCCCTGCACAGAATAAAACATTGGCTATGTTCGGAGTGGCATACTATACCTATAAATGCAGTATGTAGTATATATACTATACGTAGTTTGCAAATATATTAGGTCAGGGGTTTTGAAAGTGTGGTGGAAAATTCAGTGAAGTGTAATTTTTTTTTTTAAACATTTACTTCGACTTTATTACAGTTTTATTCTTAAATTATGAAATTAATCAAGATTATTGTATGTTACTGACAGAAATAGTTTTTAACAGTAAGAAATTAAACAAATCTACATATAGTTTCATAGATACTTAATATTTATTTCTAAGTGTTCATCTCTCATTGCAGCTTTTATAATTTCAAGAAAAGTTGGTATTTGTGTTGTGTATTTCTAGGTACTTTGTCCTAGACACCTTTAGCTTGCTCACTGGGGGTTGCTAGGCAATACTTCTGTAAAACTATTAACTGTGAAAAGTGCAAAACCTTTTTCCAAACCAAATATTTAATTTTACAAACAAAATTTCTGTCTTTATTATATCATGTTTTCTTTTTTTCTCACACAATATAAATGGGTACAATTTATTGCCACTTTTATATTTTAGGAAAGGGGTCCATAATATTTGTCTGAAAACCCTTGTATTGGGTCATCAGGGTATTCTGTGCATACAGAAAACATGCATACTGTGAGCAGTAAACATATTGCATTCCACGAAGGAGTAGCATGATATTATTTCATTTCAAATAAACCCTATGATTGCTACCATGTATTCTGGCGCCATCTTCTGTGCAAAACACACTAAAGTATCAAATATGCATTATGCAAAGCTGTGATACCATCAAATCAGTTTGACAATAAATAACTGTAATATAAGAGTAGAAAGCAGAAGAACAAAACATAAAAAGCAATTTGGGTGACACAACTGAAACGACAGTATATGAACACAGCCATATGACATACACGCAAAATTTTTTATATATATATATATATATATATATATGATTATATAAAATAAATTTTATATATATATAAGGCTGTCACGATTATGAAATTTGGCTGACGATTAATTGTCTGTTTTAGGGCTTTCACGATTAATTGTCACACAAATTGTCATTTTTCTTAAGGTGTACATTATGTGTGCTTCATACACCTTAAGAAGTCATTTTTACATATTTAAATTCAAATATATAAATCAAAAAATAAAATAGATTTGATAAAAAATATGATTTCCTTTTAAGGCATTAAAAACTTATGAATTACATGAAAAATAATGTTTTAAATAGCAAAATACTTCTTAATACTTTAAATGTCTTTAGTTTAGTTTACATTTTTAGTTTAAAATATATCATTTCAAATATATATATTGAATATATATGCGTGTGTGTATGTATATATATTGTATATATACAGTTGAAGTCAGACATTTACATACACTTAGGTTGAAGTCATTAAAATTATTTTTTTTTAACCACTCTACAGATTTCATATTAGCAAACTATAGTCGTTTAGGACATCTACTTTGTGCATGACATGAGTAATTTTCCAAAAATTGTTTACAGACAGATTGTTTCACTTTTAACTGACTATATCACAATTCCAGTGGGTCAGAAGTTTACATACACTAAGTTAACTGTGCCTTTAAGCAGCTTGGAAAATTCCAGAAAATGATGTCATGCCTTTAGACAATTAGCCAATTAGCTTCTGATAGGAGGTGTACTGAATTGGAGGTGTACCTGTGGATGTATTTTAAGGCCTACCTTCAAACTCAGTGGCTCTTTGCTTGACATCATGGGAAAATCAAAAGAAATCAGCCAAGACCTCAGAAAAAAAATGTGGACCTCCACAAATCCGGTTCATCCTTGAGAGCAATTTCCAAATGCCTGAAGGTACCACGTTCATCTGTACAAACAATAGTATGCAAGTATAAACACCATGGGACCACACAGCCATCATACTGCTCAGGAAGGAGACGCATTCTGTCTCCTAGAGATGAACGTAGTTTGGTGCGAAATATGCAAATCAATTTCAGAACAACAGCAAAGAACCTTGTGAAGATGCTGGAGGAAACAGGTAGACAAGTATCTATATCCACAGTAAAACGAGTACTATATCGACATAACCTGAAAGGCTGCTCAGCAAGGAAGAAGCCACTGCTCCAAAACCGCCATAAAAAAGCCAGACTACAGTTTGCAAGTGCACATGGGGACAAAGATCTTACTTTTTGAGAAATGTCCTCTGGTCTGATGAAACAAAAATTGAACTGTTTGGCCATAATGACCATCATTATGTTTGGAGGAAAAAGGGTGAGGCTTGCAAGCCCAAGAACACCATCCCAACCGTGAAGCATGGGGGTGGCAGCATCATGTTGTGGGGGTGCTTTGCTGCAGGAGGGACTGGTGCACTTCACAAAATAGATGGCATCATGAGGAAGGAAAATTATGTGGATATATTGAAGCAACATCTCAAGACATCAGCCATGAAGTTAAAGCTCAGTCGCAAATGGGTCTTCCAAATGGACAATGACCCCAAGCATACCTCCAAAGTTGTGGCAAATTGGCTATAGGACAACATAGTCAAGGTATTGGAGTGGCCATCACAAAGCCCTGACCTCAATCTGATAGAAAATTTGTGGGCAGAACTGAAAAAGCATGTGTGAGCAAGTTGACCTACAAACCTGACTCAGTTACACCAGTTCTGTCTGGAGGAATGGGACTAAAATTCCAGCAACTTATTGTGAGAAGCTTGTGGAAGGATACCCAAAACATTTGACCCAAGTTAAACAATTTAAAGGCAATGCTACCAAATACTAACAAAGTGTATGTAAACTTCTGACCCACTGGGAATGTGATGAAAGAAATAAAAGCTGAAATAAATCATTCTCTCTACTATTATTCTGACATTTCACATTCTTAAAATAAAGTAGTGATCCTAACTGACCTAAGACAGGGAATGTTTTCTACGATTAAATGTCAGAAATGGTGGAAAAAGAGTTTAAATGAATTTGACTTCAACTATATATATATATATATATATATGCGTGCATAAATAGACTTCTGTAATTAAACAGGTGAGGTTGGTTTTACCTGGAAGGGCTGCACACGGGACTCGTGACGTAGAAGTCGGTAAAGCGCAGCCCATTTGCCGCGAGCCGGTCCAGATTGGGGGTGAGAGAGCTCGGGTGCCCGAAACACCCCAGGTCACCGTAACCCAAATCATCGGCGAACAGCAGCACAAAATTCGGCGGCGATGCACGAATACATTCAACTGTGATCAATGTAAAAACAGCGATTATCCTCTGTGAACACATGATTCAAAAGTCTTTCAAACTGTACAATTCGACGTTTATAAAATGTTATCTAAAAATTTTAACAATCGCGGCATAACGAATCCTGCTCCGTTCCGCTCATAAATAAACCGCTTGTTTTGAGTCGCAGTAAACTTCACTGCCTCAGAACCGAACGCTAGTCGGTCATGTTTGTTCACATGTGAGTCACATGATCACAGTCATGTGATTAAAATATGGCGGGGTTGATGGGATATGTAGTTCAATATCAATAACAGCTGTAGTGCAGCGTCGCAGAAGTCGTAGGGGTTACTCTTTTTTTTGGGTGCCTTTTCACAATATATACCATTTTCTTAGCTGTATGCAAGCCCTGCAAAATTACATGGTTTAAATCGAACGAAAATAAAATACATATAACAACAATAATAATAATAATAATAATAATAATAATAATAATAATAAAATTAAAAAACGCTACATATGTGGAATATTCTTCACATTAAATCAGCAAAACGAAAATATGAGGAACAAAATAAAGGATGTGCCTTAATTTTATTTATTTTTTTTGTGAGCGGTAAAGTTTGAACGACAGATGTCACATCTGTATGTCAAAAAAGTTAATTTTGGACCTTATGGAAAAGAGAAGCTGAAGAAAAAAATCATAGCTGTTTAAAACGACATGTAGGTGAGTAAATAATGACAACATATATATATGTTTTTTATATTTAATGTTGTTTGAGAAGGAAAGAGCCATTGGGGATAGACTAGTTCATATTCCATTGGGTCAAAATTGCTATTTTATTTATTGTATTTTTTTTTTTTACTTTATGTTATCAAAAAGCACTGTTATCAATAACCAAAGAGAAAAGAAAGTGTTTGAGAGAGAGAGAGAGAGAGAGAGAGAGAGAGAGAAACATCGTTCTACCAAGTTAGAATCTCATTTAAGATGCAGTGCTGCCGCTTCACCACTGCGGGTCGCTGTTTCACAAAGATTGGGTTTCCCTACAGTTTATAAGGTATTGACGGGTTCAACTGATAATATCTCATTACTGGCATTGAGGGCTCGGGTTCAGTGTCCTGCTGCTGTCCTCTACGTCGCCCTCGCGTGCTTTGGTTTTGATACAACGTGACAACCACTCAATTAAATGAACGGCGGCTGAAATAGATTGCTCCACTAACCGGAGGAGGTGGACGTCACTGCTGATTTTCAGAGTGAGAGCGAGAAAGAGGGAAGATATAAACAGGCTCTGCATTTGATTTGCTCTGACTTCACAGTTCTCACGCAGAAGTGAAAGATGGGGTGTTCAGACACGTTGACCCGAAGCACTATGGAGTTATATATGTGCCACAATTCTGCACCACAAAATGATATTTTAAGCGCACAAAATGTTCTGCACCTGTAAGATGATATTTTCAGTACAAAGAAATGTTCTGCATGTGCAAAATATTTTGAGCGCACAGAAAATTGTCTGCATGCACAAGATAGTTTGAGCATGCAAAAAAAAAAAATAAATAAATAAAAATAAAAATATATGCACGCGCAAGATATTTGAGTACACAAAAAATGTTTTGCACGCGCAAGATTATATTTTGAGTGCACAAAAATTTATTTTGCATGCGCAAGATGATATTTGAGTGCACAAAAAATTTTCTGCACATGCAAGATGATATTTTGAGCAAAATATCATTTTGTGCATGCAGAATTGTGCCACAAATATAACTCCATATAGTATCAGCTGGATGTGTGGATAAGAAACATAAAAAAAAATCTAAAAATCTAAATTAGGCAAAGCCACAAATATGTGGTCTGATTAAATGAATGAATAGAATTCTCTTTGTTTAAAGCATTAAAGTCAACATGAAATCAAATTTAATTTATTGCTGTATGTTTCTAGTCTTATTGTGAATGGGAATGTTATTCTAAAAAAAACAAAAAACAAACAAACAGTATTTCACATTGATTTCAAAATTTGGCCCGTAACACATGCCACACTGTTTGTGGTAAAAACAAATAATGATAATTCAAAGCATGCAGCGTGTTGTGTAGTAGTCGACTGACATTGGTTTTTCAATTGCCGATACCGATATCTAAAGAGCAGGATGGCTGATATAAATGCCGATAAACAGAATACAATTAAACAACAGCAAATAGATGTACACAAAATTTCTCAAATGAAAACTAACACTTATTTTATGCAATACTCAAATTTGCATAAATCTGAACAGAAAAAAGCTTGAAAACAGAAAGTGTTGACTATCCATTGACAAATCTATTAGTAGATTTTATAACTGACACAAGGGAAAATTAACACTCTAAAATGGCCAAATATCGGCTGATCAGTCACTACTTATTTTCTAAGTGATTGGACTTTCGCCTGGCGGACAGTACAAGTGTAGCAATGAGTTTTGCGTTCCCTTGCAATTATTTTGGGTTCCTTTGCAATAGCTGTAGTTATCCCTGATGAAAAATAACCATGCTTTTATAGTAATAATAGTTGAACTATTGTATTTGTAGTAAAACTATAGTTACTGCAAACATTTTTACCATGATTTTACAACAGTAACTATAGTGCAACTATGGTATTTGTATTAAATCTGTAGTAACCACAACATTTTCCATGGTTTTACTACAGTAACCATATTATAAATGTAATATTCACAGTAAAACAATGTTAATAATATGTGAAAACCAAAACTATGGTAGTAAAAATCGAAATCAGTTTGCCAAAAAACAAACAAAAAAAACATACAGTAGTTACTACAGTTTTACTATACGAACACCATGGTTTTAAAACCATGGTTTCCAACAAAAAACTTTCCTTTACAAAAATTAACTATGGTTTTACTATATTAAAATTGCAGTAAACATGACTGTAGTAACCACTTTTGTGTTAAGAATCATGGTTTAAAAAAAAAACATACCAAATTAACCATAGTGTTACCATTTTTGGCAGAATGATTGATTTTTATTACCGTAGTTTAGATTTTTTCTATAACATTTCTGTGGTTTTACCACGAATATCTTGGTTAAAATATGGTTATTATTAAGCATGCACTGATGTATCGGCTGCCGATATTTATCGGACAATTAATGACCATATTAAAACCATCGTCAAATCGGTTTTAAGCATGAAAATGCCGATATGAAAAACCGATGGTTCATTTATAATTTATTAAAATCACACTTTGTAAAAACTCTTTGAATTCAAATGCACAGTACAGAAATAATAATAGCCACAGAATGCAAAAGGGTTGGCAATCCTAAGGACATGTAATATTTCATTTTTATTCTTTCTCGTTCTCACATTAATGAGGAAAAAACTTCATTACAGATGAGGTAAAACCATCCAAAACGCTTTGAAACCAGCAAACTTTAACTTCTTTGACATTGGTATGGTATCCATTAAGCCTGCATGATTGATTGAGTCAAGATTGAAATCGTAATATGGTCTTGTGCGATTACTAAATCTTGAAAGCTTAAAAATAGACTGCAGTCAGCTCTTCAATCAGCATTGTGTAAGCAAGCGGCGCCCTCTAGCGGTCTGGACGGCATTTTGTTCCTTTGGTAACTTTTTATTTTTCATGATGTGGTTGACATTTCCGTGGAATTGCCCAACATATGCATAATATGAATTTGTGATGTTCTATTATATACAGTACAAACATGTAAAATGTGAGTTCAGTTGTTTTAAACTGTAAAAACAGAGGTGCAAACATTTTTTAGGAGTACAAAATAACCCTTTTTCACATCAATCATCATGCTATGATATTTAGTTATTTTTCAATATTTATTTTTATTTTTTTATCATTTTAAATTCTATTTATCTTTAATTGTGTCTCTCTTTAAAATTTTGTCCTGTCATGTGTTCAACAGATTCAATCCATGTTCAATGGAAATTATTTATTGTTAGAACAAAAGCTTTTTTTTTTCTTCTTTTTTTTTTACTTCTTTGTATGTTTTTAAAACACAATTACTGAGCAAAATAGTGTTCTGATGACAAAATAAGGAAAGTGGCAAAATATCGGTATCGGCCAATAGTTTTTGTTAAAATTGGTATCTGCCAAATGTATTTTTATATTGGTGCATCCCTAGTTACTGTAGTAAAACCATGGTAAATTTTGTGGTTTCTGTAGTTTTACTATAAATACCATAGTTCAACTATGGTTACTGTAGTAAAACCATGGTAAAGAGATGATAAAAGCTATTGCAAAGGACATGGGATTAATTTCCCAGGGACACACATAACGATAAATATATACCTTGAAAGTCACTTTGGATAAAAGCATCTGCCAAATGCAAATGTAAATGTGAAGGTAAAATGTAATGCATATTATCAGACCCCTCCTTCTGATCAGTTCTGATCCTTTTCTGTACTGTTCGAGGGATCAGTGCTGATAGATTGTTTTGATTTACCATTGACTTTCAGAGATGACCTACATTCAGCCCGACATGAGAGTGTATGTTGTATTAGAGTAATGAAGGGAGGAAGAAAAAAGAAAGGAAACAGACTAGAAGAATAAACATCAAGAAGCTCTAAAATGACTCCCTCTTGCCCTGTGGTGAAATTTCTTTCCTTAAAACATTCTCTCTCTCCCCAACAGCCTCCTTTACGCACTCTGTTTGCTTCCTTTAATGCTGTTTTTGATTTGTTGTTTATTTATCATGTCTCCAAAAGACAGTTATGTTTGCCCCAGTGACCAGCGGCCATATTTGATGACTTTAACTCACTTTAACTCTGGCTGTGTTCCTGCAGGCAGATGCCAGAGAAGAGCAGGCCCTTACATCACGGTGTCACCACCGATACATTTGGCACACCGCTTTGATTCTCGCCGTGATCGGCTATATCTTGGAGTCAGCTTGGACATCTACGGATGAGATGCTTTCTCAACTTACCATATTATGTAGCCAAACACTGGCCACTTGACTTGCTTCCTTCTAGGCTGCTGTGCTGTTAGATCACAGATCTTGTGTTAACGAGTTCGTTAACTAAATGTGAGTAGGGCGAATTCTGACCTTACAAATTTGCCTTAAGTTGCAAATAACTTCTTTAAATTCCACCACTGCAGGAAGTGGAGATTTTGTAAAGATCAAAGATCAGATTATGGTAATTATAGGTAATGAGTCCACGTCTGGTACTTCAGCGTCTATTTTGATTTGCATTGTAATAGGATGATTAAAACGGGCAGTGCTTTTGAGTATATCCTGCAGAACGATGCTCATTAATCTCGCAAGACTTTTAGAAGCACCCATGAGCAGTGGCGGATTTAGGCATGGGCGACATGGGCAGTTGCCCAGGGCTGCATCTCGCGGGGGGGGGCGGCACAAGGCACCCACACAGGGTTTCGCCTAGGGTGCCATACAAGCTAGAACCGCTACTGCCCATGGGTGTTTCTCCATCTGGGCGACAGTATCGGCATCACAAGAGTTGCAGCCGGTATTGTGATTTTGTCATTTTAATGTCGTTACCGGTACCGGCTCACTACAAGCACTGCTTTTCGCCCTGTTCCTTCTATTCCGCACATGGGCAAACACCACTCGCATTATCTCCTGAAAATATAAAAATCTAGTATGTGATATTTTTTTCTATTTCTAAATAGTTTACAAAGTTCATGGGGGGGGGAGTTTCTCCCCTTTTCTCCCCAATGTGGAATGCCCAATTCCCAATGCGCTCTAGGTCCTCGTGGTGGCGTAGTGACTCGCCTCAATCCGGGTGGCGGAGGACGAATCTCAGTTGCCTCTGCGTCTGAGACCATCAGTCCACGCATCTTATCACGTGGCTTGTTGAGCGCATTACCGCGGAGATGTAGCGCGTGTGGAGGCTTCACGCTATTCTCCGCGGCATCCACGCACCACTCACCATGCGCCCCACCGAGAGCGAGAACCACATTATAGCGACCACGAGGAGGTTACCCCATGTGACTCTACCTACCCTACCAACTGGTTGCTTAGGAAGCCTGACTGGAGTCACTCAGCACATCCTGGATTCCAACTTGCGACTCCAGGTGTGGTAGTCAGCATCTTTACTTACTGAGCTACCCAGGCCCCAGTTCACAGGGTTTTTAATCCAATTTGACATTTCAAGTTCCTCTATGTATATGCATACGTTCCAGTAAGATTCATAGACATAACTTGGACTTGAAATAGCCTAAATTGAATGTATTGTGTAGAGCTGAGAGGATTAAAGGCATAATGAGACAGATGTGCACTTATATATTCCATATATACATGCAGTGTTTCCTCGACTAAGTAAAGGGCCTAAGTTTGCCTTTAAATAAGAACTTTATATTCAGGCTGTGTGTCCATCTGTGGCAGAGAGAGAGAGAAAGAGAATTGCTGAAATGTGTTTTACATTATCACTCTTATTAAACTGACATTGACAAATGCTGTTATTCAGTGAAACCTGGTCAAACCAACAACAAATAATATGATTGTTTCAGTTCTCAGTGTATTTACTGTGATGTGTGTTATTATGACATAGAAATCTATTAATCACCATTTATCGAAAGACTTGTGTTCTGCCCAACTAGCAATGCATAAATAATTAAACGATGGTATGAGGGAGAAAGAAATATTACAAGAGAGAGAGAGAAGGTTTTTAATCTTACCCTATCTTGCTCTCTCTTGCCTCCCTTTCTTGCTCTTGTTCTCTCTGTCTGTTGTGGGACAGCAGATAAAGCTGTTGAATAATTCAGGGTGTATTGAGTGCCTCCTCTCAGCTGTGTCTGGCTGTTAGCTGCTCTTTGGAATGGAGGTGACTGAGCCATGTGGAGAGGAAAAGAGAACAAGTGCAAGGAAGGTAAAGAAACACACACAAACAGAGAGAGAGAGAGAGAGAGAGAGAGAGAGAGAGAGAGAGAGAGAGAGAGAGATTCACAGTCCTGCTGTATTTTACAGAGAAAAACATGACCTAAACATAAAAATAAATACATAAAAAAAATCAATTTTTTTCCTTATTCAATTGAATATTTGGTTAAATCTTTGATTTATGAGGTTAGATACATAGATTGGATACAGTACAGCATGTGACGAGCACACTACATTTAACCCTGGGTTATCTTATTTGACTTGAATTGACTTTTCGGACCAACAAAAATAATCTCTTCATCACTCCACTTAACATGTTTGGCGTTAATGTTTTGACATGAAACGTTTCCCTCAGGCAATGAAACTAAACACACCCTGTTAGCATTTCTGAGACTGAATAAAGTGCATGAATATTTAATGAGGCAAGCATTGTTTAGTTTATGATTGGTTGTTTGTTGTCATAACATTTGAGCACCTCATTGTTTTACACTGTATACCTTTGGCACTGCAATTAAGAATTAGTACCAGGGCTTCCTAAGATGATGTAAAAGGATAGTTAATCCAAAAATGCAAATTATGACATCTTTTACTCACCTTCATGTTGTTCCAAACCCGTATGACTTTCTTCCGTAAAGCACAAAAGGAAATGTTAGGCCATTCACTTTCATTGTATGGAGAATGCAATGAAAGTGAATGGTGACTGAGACAAACATACTGCTTATCATCTTTTGTGTTCTATGGAAGAAAGAGAGTCATATAGGTTTGTAACAACATGTGGATGAGTAAATGGTGACATTGTTTTTGTTTTTGGGTGAAATGGATTGCATAGTATGGTGGCATGTAACTGTGCGACAAAGGGTGGGGCCCTGTGAAATTCGCTTTATTGTTTATCATTGAAAAAACTGTCTAATCAAATTAATTCATATAATTTTAATCAAATGAAAACCGAACAATTACTTTCAAATTACCATTGCATTATTTGTTATTAAATGAAAAGCATCTATGATCCTCACAGCACAATCCAAAACCCAAAATTTTAGTTTTTTTTATTTTATTATTATTATTGTTATTATTTTGATCAAATACAGTATTAATGAAAGCAGTGATGAAACTCTTGCTTGAGATATTGTTTATTATTTTTCATATATTATTATTATCATTATTATCACTACTACTACATTGAATATTACATTTTACCAAACAGAAGTAATATATTTCTATCGCATTTTTTCAATTTCACGCGGCTAGTTAAAAGGAGCTTTTATTTTGGCGGACAACCGGATCAATTCACTTCTCACCTCCGGAAAAGCAGTTCGCTATATGGGCTGCTGTGCTTATTAATCCACAAAAGGCTATGATTTATTAATATATAGTCTGCATGTGCTACATGTTTCACAGTGAATAAAGTGCTCTGCTCTTTGTCATTAATATACACAGAGCGCACGTAATGTTAATGATGCATCGACTCCTCTCATTTACTTACCGTTGAAGAACGCAGCTCATGCAGACTGTACTACACACTTCTAAATATGTACAGTACTTTTCCATATACAAGAACATACTTGTAGAGCATAGTATAAGTAGGCTTTGAGCATGCAAAATTACTTTGGACCCTGCAACGAAGTATATGATGTCAATTTTTTGTTTAAAAATCAATTATAAATCACATACAGTAAAACAAAGAAAACTACATTCAAAATGTTAAAATATATTATCTGCTTCACTTTCCCACAACACTGCAAACCACGCAGCATTGAAATTTGTACACTTTCCATTGAACCAAAAGGTCAGTCTGTGACGTTTAGATCCTTGCTAGGTCGAACGTATTTTGGCTTGCAGATTTTCAGGTCAGAGTTCACCGAGCTTGAACTTTTGGCATCAATAATATGAATGTAAGGTATGAATAGAATGGAATAACTCTGAATGAACCAAATTCAACCAAAAACACTGATGCACACTGAACTGATGGTATTCTTAAAGAGACAGTACCATTTAAGCACTTATTTTACAAGTCAATGTAAATACTTGCAAATCGTTCAAACAATGCATGTAAACAATAAACTTGTAACAAAACATATATATGCAATATAAAATGTGCAATTTCAAGACAGCATATATAATGATGAAATACATGGAATTTGAACATTTTTAAAAAGCTCAAATGTGAAAAAAATGGGTAAAATCAATATTTTCATAATGCACCAAGGTCCCCTGAATAATTAACAGCATTAGCTGAATGAGATGTAATCAGAATGGACATTGGGTAACTGAAATATACCCAAATGAAACTGAATCGAATCGAAATTGGAATGAAGTCAAAACGAGAGCTAGTGAATCGCAATCAAATCAGGAAATCTGTATCAATACCCAGCCCTATGATGGAACGAATGGATGTCCAATAGAATTTGCCCATTCATACATGACTAAAAAAAACATGCACCTCACCATCATGGTCTCATTCATTTCATGCCAGTCCAGATTAATTTAAACTGCAAGGGACAACTCGAAATGAAAGTGTCAGCTTTCAATGACATCAAACACAATGATATTTAAACTTGACAAGGGAGACACCTTCTGAAAGGTACACATTAAACAAGAGACAAGTGACAGTGACTCTGCTGTGTATCATACACATGATAATTCACTCGCTGCCGTCAGAGTGACACACGATTGGGGCGGTTTAATTGTCGTACACCATTTGAGTCTGTTTCTCCGTTTGACGAACAAGCGAACAATGCGCACTGCGATATTTTAGAGTGATGCTCTGGTGACCTAGAAATGACTTCTTTGACTATGAGCTAGACATGAAGTGGCACATTGACACAGGTGTGATAAAATGTCACCGCCACTTTGAGACGAAAGAGAGAGAGAGGAAATCTCTGGACAGGGTCTGCAGTAGGTATGATAGGTTAAAGAATAGTCTATTCTTTGTGGCCATGTAACAAAAACGACAACTCTGACTTTTTAAAGACGTAGATATGAAGACCTTGACAAGACGCAGTGCAACAGAGCACCGCTGAGCATACTATGTTTAAACGCGCTGCTAGGGAATACCTGTCACTATGACGGTGGCCGTATTTAAATGGGTGTCTTTAAATAAAGCAATTAGTCTGTTTCAGTTACACTTGGGCTTCGTTTGATGTTGCATTTCAGACGGGTGTGTGTGACCTGCAGACGTAGGAAATAAAGTCATAACTGATTAAAAAAGCAGACAGACTTCAAGGTCACTGAGTGTTATTACAGCAGTACTTTGCCGGGTGTCCCCCAAGGCTCTGAACTCGGGACAGTTTTATTAAGTGCTTTGTGCTGAGTGGTAGGTTTGTACTTTGACAGAACACTTAAGTGAGTGTCCATGCCCTTGTGTGTAAGTTTTAATGTTTTTCATAGTTGTATTTTCTGTGGTGCTTGCTAAGGCAACCTTCATTAGGATTCCTCCAGTATTTCTTATTCCTGTAGCTCTAAATTGCCCAGTAGCTCAAGATCTCCTAGGTAAAAAGTCTTGAAATTTGGCACATTGATACTACCTGCCATGAGT
This sequence comes from Myxocyprinus asiaticus, assembly GCF_019703515.2. Taxonomy (NCBI): domain Eukaryota; kingdom Metazoa; phylum Chordata; class Actinopteri; order Cypriniformes; family Catostomidae; genus Myxocyprinus; species Myxocyprinus asiaticus. Next base: position 3,586,637 of record NC_059361.1, read on the forward strand.
AACTAACACTCTGAAAATGGCACACGTGAGCCTATAGGTGGTGCTACAGGCCACGCCCCAATTTTCCATTTTCAAAGTGATGCCATTTCCACCCCATAAGTCCAAAATATCTGAAACCTGGTATTTATGCCACATTTCTCATGAGGAACAAAAAAGCCTCTAGAACCCATAAAGTCTGCCATTATGGATTTTCCTGAACAGTGAACATTTGGGAAAACCTACAAAAATCTACTCCTCCTGAACCATAGCTCCAATTGACTTGAAACTCAGGATGTGTGTGTAGGATACATGTCTTTCAATTTGATATTTAGCAAAAAGGAATATAATCCAAAGTGGCTGAAAGGTGCATATTTATGTAAATGTCCACATTGTCTCAATATCTCTATGTCCATAAATCGAACGCCATTTTGACAGATGGTTTTTCAAACAGGCTTCAAGATGACATGACTCTGTACTACTCTGCCAATTTTCACCTTGATATATGAAAAGATGATGAAATCTGACCCAAGCTAATAAACTGGTCTCTGCTTATTTCAACATTTCCACTGTAAATGTTTTACTATTATGCGAGTATACTCTTGTCCAATGGTAATGCTACAAAATCAGCCATTGCTACAATTGCTTTGAAATGTTGTGTACATGTGTGAAGTACATGTCTCTTCCATGTCAATTTTTTAATAATTTGCAGTTTTGAGGAGGAATCCGCATTGCTGCTTGCAGCTATATTTTTATTATTATTGCTGCTCATACAAAAATTTAGGTTAAAGGATTAGTTCACCCAAAAAATGATAATTCTCTCATGATTTACTCACCTTTAAGCCATCCCAGATGTGTGTGTCTTTCCTTCTTCAGCAGAACCGAAATTAAGATTTTTATAAGCACATTTCAGCTCTGTTTGTCTATACAATGAAAGCAAATGGGTGCCGTGATGCTGCTGGGTGTTTGATGGTCTAAAAAGCATATTTAGGCAGCATAAAAGTTGCATAAAAGACTCCAGTTGATCAATGAATGTCTTCTGAAGAATTTTTTATAACCTTTTTGTCACATGGGTTCCTGCATGTTGGTTACACCACTTGATTTAGATTTGGTTGACAAACACTTTTCAAGTATTAATAATATGTTAACCTCGTGCAACCCTGCGTCCACATGCGTGGATGTTGTATTTTGGCTTCGCTGTCCGCAACGCATAATTTAAATTAATAAAAACCAACTGAATACTGCTCACAAGACTCTAGACTGTCATTAAAGGTTTAAACTTCTGGCGCACCGAGTCATGTTGACACAACAGCATAGCATCGATGTCAGTGAAGCACTTCTATGGTCGCAGAGCCAACAAAAGTGCCTTTGGTAAGAAACTTCTTTACGTTTTTTCATTAAAACCTGTTTGGGTGTAAAGAGTAGCATCTCTATAGTTTGATATGCGGCTTTGAACAATTCATTCACTTTTCGCGCGTCAGCTCGCTGATAAACACGATGTCCACATACATGGATTTTGGGACATTATTCCCTCAAAAGTTGAAAAAACATGTTTATATGTTTCAACATTAACACACCTGTGGGTCATTTGGCTTCATTTTAATATACATTTAATTATATTTTATTTTGTTATCACTGTACAATCTTCTTGGCATCCGTTAGTTTCGAGAGACAATGGAATTTCTGCGCCCATGCAGAGTGTCCAGTTAGTTGTTACTGCAATGTCTGCTGTGGCTGTTTAGTCCCACACGTGAGTGACAGACTCTGTTGCCGTGTCGACACCTGAAGGTTGTGTCTGCTCTCGGCTGGCGATGTTTTTCCTTTTGTTTTGCTCGTTTCTCCTCTGCAAGCTGCCGCAGCTTGTCTTCTCCGACTTTCAGTCCAGTGGTCAAGGAGTGTCTCCAACATGACCTGTCCTGGGCAAGTTCTTCCCAGCTGTTAATGTCAATATCGAGAGCTTTGAGGTCTCTCTTGCATATATCTTTGAATCGGAGATGGGGCCGTCCTGTAGTCCTCTTGCCATTGGCAAGTTATGAATATAGGATGTCCTTTGGGATTCTTCCGTCATCCATCCTGCATACATGGCGTAGCCATCTGAGGCGACACTGGCGGAGGAGAGTGACCATGCTTGGGGTTTTGGCACGTTCCAGCACCTCGTTGTTGGTCACATGATCTTTCCAGGAGATCCCAAGTATGTGTCGGAGGCAGTGCATATGAAAGGTGCTCAGTCTTTTCTCTTGTGAAGAGTACGGCGTCCAGGTTTCACTGGCGTAGAAGAGAGTGCTTACCACGCAGACACGGTACACAGCAACTTTTGTGTTGATGGTCAGCATGCTGTTGTTCCACACTCTCTTCGACAACCTGGCCAGGGTTGTGGAGGCCTTGCCAATCCTCTTGTCAAGCTCTATATCGACCGAGAGGTTGCTGGTGATGGTGGAGCCAAGATAGGTGAACTGTTCCACAACCTTCAGTTTGTAGTCATTGATGATGCTGGGTGGGTCCGCGTCTTGGCCATCACATTTGTCTTTTTGAGGCTGATCGTTAGACCGAAGTCATTGCAGGCTTTAGCAAAGCGGTCCATTAGGCACTGTAATTCAGCCTCTGTGTGGGTGGCTATGGCGGCGTCATCTGCAAACAGCATTTTCAGAGGCTTTATATGGAGTTAATATGGAAATAAGGTGCATTTTAAACTGTTCTGAGACCAGTGCAGACAGACAGCACACTGGAGGTTAAGTCATTCACTAAATAGGGAGCAAGGGAGCATCCTATATTTTAACATTTTATTTGAACATGGTTGGCAGTGATTGGATGATGCTGGCCATTACTTTAAATCAGAATTCATTATGATCATTTCTGATGTAATGTCTGTAATGTCTCAAAAACATGAATAACCAACATTTCTGGAAACATAAACAATTTGAAGAAAAAAATCTGACTTTCTATAGCTTTGTATTATTTAAAATTTCACAACTTAGTACATTTTTAGGAAAACTATTTGTTCTAGAAAAAAAAGTTATTTGCTTGTTTATTATGTGCTACTAGTTACAAATTAAAAAGGAAAATGGATCATGCACACAGCAGACACGCTTGGGTCTCAGGCGGTTAAAACAATATTGTTTCACTACTTTTTTTTTTTATTAAGAAAAAATAATAGATGATTATTCCACACTACTTTTCTTTTTTTCATGAATGTCAGCTTTAAAACTAGACTTGCATTTATTTGTTTATTTTTAAACCATCGGGTACACCACTTAAGCCATTTTTACTCTGCAAAGTTGGCACAGAAGCAGCATCTGAAGTGGCATTTAAGTCTATTTACACAGACTATTTAATGCTTCTCAGAGGTGGCATAAAGTCATTTACACATCAGTTACAATTGCATAAATAATGTTATGAGTTTATTGTTTTAAAAATACAATTCTTATTATAAATAACAAATGAAAATATGAAATATTAAACTAAATCATGAAATACACTATATGGCCAAAAGTTTGTGGACACCCCCTTCTAATTAACGAATTCTTAATGTTTCTTTATGTAATGGCTTGGGATTTGTGTGCTTCCAAATTTGTGGCAACTGTTTGGGGATAGCCCTTTTCTGTTCCAGCATGACAATGCCCCTGTGAACAAAGTGAGGTTCATAAAGAAATGGTTTACTGTGTCTGGCGTGGAAGAAATTGACAGGCCTGCACAAAGCCCAGACCTGAACCCCACTGATCACTTTTTGGGTGAACTGGAACAGCAACTGTAAGTCAGGCCCCATCGACCAACATCAGTTCCTGACCTCACTGATAGCCTTGTGTCTGAATGAGAGCAAATCCCTGCAGCCATGTTACTACATACAGTATAGTGGAAAGCCTTCCCAAAATAGTGGAAGCTGTTATTACAGCAAAGGGTTTTTAAGATGCCTAGGGTTTTGAAATCAAATGTTCATCAAGCACATATGGTGTCCACAAACCTTTGGCCATATAATGTATATGCTCTATCATGACAACTACAAAGCATCAGAACTGCCTTTGATACAAGGGTCTGAGGTAGGTCAGAGCAGGCATAATTTAGTCTGGATAAAATCCAACTTAATTTATTTTTGAATAACTTAATGAATCTGGACAAAAAAATAATAAGAACAAACGGTCACTGACATCATTGACCCATTGTAGTAAAAACTCACAAGTGCTCACCCTCATTCCAAATCCATATGACTCTCTTTCTTCTGTTGAACACAAAAGTAGATGTTAGACAGAATGTTTGGGACTGAGCATTCAGGTTTGTTGTTTTAAGAAAAAAATAAAATCCAGAACATCTGGTTATTGGCAATGCCCTTTGCAAGCATACTGTATATGTGAGTTTGTGCATGCTGTTATATGTGTTGCAGTGCTACTGTTATTATATTAATACCAGTTGATAATAAGTGTGTGTGTGTGTGTGTGTGTGTGTGTGTCTTTGAGGAGTTTTCCATGTTGTTATCACAGTTTAGCCTTGCTCGACTGATGTTTCTCAGTTAGGGGGTTTGCATCCATGGGAATAATCCAATCTGTCTAGATCTGTCCTTTGGGTTTAACACGTTTTCTCTGTCTCTCTCTCCCTCTCTCTCTTACAGGGTGTGGTGGTGTGTAGAAAATGAACTTTCTGTCAGTGATCCCCTTATGGCATCGTAACAGATGGGTTTACATCACCGGACCCAATCTCACTCTCTGAGAACATCAGGAAATAGCTCTCTCTCCAGCACAACACTAGAGAGAGTGCTTATTCCTTGAAGTAAAAGTGTGATAAGCCCTAAACACTCTCTCAGAGTTTCCGAATCTCACACTCTTCCTCAGGAATAGAGGAGACAGACGTTACCATCAACAGAATAAAAATAGAGAGCAGAGATTGAGGAAAGAAATTTGGTCTTGAGCATTGAGTATTGGTGAGTTCACTGCACAAGTTTATTCTGCACAAAAACTATTTTAGGAATTCTGTATTGGCCTGGATAAGTGATGTTTAAATTATAAGTATTGCAACTCATTCAAGACTGTTAAAATGCTGTAGTGATGTTTGTAGATATCATGTCATTTCACTAGTGACTAGTAACATAAAATTCTCACCCCTACATTGTATATTGTGGCATTGAATGCTGTACCGTGTACCGTGAATGCACCGTGTTCATTGTAAAACAGCATACAGTGTGGCTTAAGTGTCCAAATACATTTTGGGGCCATTTAAAATGTATAAATGTCATTGCATTAGATGAAAAACTCTTAAACCAAGTGGCATCTGTAAACAAATGTTGGTAGACTTTGTCTTAGGACTAACTTGACTTTTGCTGACCATTTTTTTTTTTTTTTTTTTTTTTTTACAATTTCTTTTAATCAACAGGTCCCAGCTCATTTTTAGTGGATGTTTGAAGTCAGTTCTCCTGAAGTTTACCCTGGTGTGCTAGCAGAGGAGCCAAGGAACTACAGGTGTGAGTTATCATATAGACTAAGGACATGCTCTGTAATTTTGACAACCAGAATTGTATATACTGTATGTTGTATATACTGTATGCTGTTTGAATAGTATATATATGTTTAAAACGAGTGTTGGGGAGTAACTAACTAAAAGTAGTGGTGCCACCAACTTAACTACATTGTTCAGTAGTGTGATGGTAGCTCAGCTGTTTTCTCAATAGTGTAGCTTTTAACATGCTACTTTTTAAATAAGTGGCACTGTAGGGTCACAAAATGCTACATTTGTCACACTATGTTGTGATTATTATTATGATAAATTAGGAGACTCTCAGCCTAAGAAACTGCTGAAAAATCACACAAAAAAGAGCTAAAAATGAACTTTATTTCTTATTTTTCTGATTTGACATTATATAACTCAGGGTGTAAATAAGATAGCTCCATAAAACTGCTTTTGTGTTGTTCACAATAATGTCAACTGTAACTGAGTAAAAGTTTTTGTTGATATGACAAAGCAATCAAAAGTTATAGCAATGCAAATACAATTTATTCTAGTGTGCAAAAACATCTCCAAACAAATAAAACATAATAATTGTACATAAGAACTAATTACACATGCAAATACAACAATAACTAAACGTATGCTCTCTCTCAAAAGCATGTAGGCATAAGTAACGAGATCTCATTCTCAGTTCCATTCTGTGTCATTTGAGTCATCATTAAGTCTGTGTCATGTACTTGCTGCCATCTATTGGTGGCCATATGTGAACGTACAGTGAACGATCCTTTCTGCCCATATTTGGATGACTTCCACCTTTGGTTGCAGCGATCTGAATCCTAATACGATTGGTGTAGCTTTCCATGATGCTGGACAACTTACTACATCATTCGGATGGAGTCATCTGATCCAGTAAAGCTAACGTGTTTTAGCCAGATAGCACATTGTTATATCACATATTACATTTATGTTCCATAAGCAGCCAATAACACGGCCAATAAGCAACACCTGTTTACATGTAACGTGTACTGTATGTCAAAGACATATATTTAGCTATTACTTGCTATATTTTTGTCTGTGAGTAAAACAAATTGGCTGGTTGTATTCTGCTCATTACGAGCTTTACAACGACACATGGCTATTTGATGAGTTTGATGTTTTTACTAATTACAATAATATGTACTGTGCAAAATTATTAAAAAAATGTAAAAAAAACAGAACACTTCTGATTTGTCTGCAAATTTCAAAGCACAATTTTGATCATAATGCCTACATGCATTGTAAATGACATCTTCTAAGCTTTCAAACAATACTGATTTTGTGTTGGTCAAGACTGTAGCTATTCATATTTTGATAATGACTTTTTTTCTTGACAGACCTGCTGGCGGGCCAATCCAAGCTTAAAGGGTTCAATAGCTTTCATAAAAACTTTTTGTTAGTAAGTTACTTTTTAAAATAGTAGTTTTACACTAGTTTAAGTTTAGTAGCTTGTTGCTAGAGAGGTAGCTTTCCCAACACTGTTTAAAATCTTGCCAAATTCTTAAGATGTTAGATATTTTGTTTTCTGTGATATTCATATATTTAAATGTAGTTTAAGTGTCCAAATTTGAGGCCACTGTACTTTTTACAGTTTGCATTAGGATCATGTAATAGCTGGAGTAGCCTGTTGCACACAAGATAATTATTATTATTTTTTTTTTTTTGGTTTAGTAAACAGAATCCATTATGGTACTGAATGTGTATTAAGCATGAATCAAAAATCAACGATTGTCTTAATATGAATAAATATAAGTAATTAGAAGCAATTACAGTGATAAATTGGTTTGGGGCTGAAAAATAACTGTAGAGAAGAGTTAATTGTTATAGGTACTCTGAAATAAGGCATGGTGTAATTGTCTGTAAATGAATGTCAGAAAATGTTTGTGTTTTATGATTTAACAGGTCAATGACATCACTGCCTGAAGGTTGGAAGCTGTACTGAATCTGATGTGAGAACCTCTGAATTCTGGTGACAATGATTGCTAGGTGTACCAGGGGCTGTGGCTGATGTCTTCAGTGCTTTAGGTAGGTTTTACCCCACAGATTTTCTCAGCAGTGGTGTGATAAATCCTCTGCAATCTCTTGGCCAGTCCACAAAGTGATACCTCACGTCTGGATGTTGTTTCGCAGTTTGGTGGATGTTCATAAGGGAACAGATATTCATGCCACAAGTAAAGGTGCATTCTGCTAAAAAAAACAGATGAGCATCAATTTCAAGATGCTCTGAACTGGTTAAACCAGTGTCTAGCCAAATCCAAAACCATCATAAAAGTGCGCAAAACATTCCTGATTCTGGTAACTAGCAGATTGGTTTAACTTATAATTTTTAGCTGATTACCTAGCTTACTTTTTTCCAACAGGGAAGGTTATTTGTGATCTTCATCCCTAGAAATGTTCCAAATATTTTGCCGTCTCGTGCAGGAATAAGGCTTATTGGTGGTGCTGACTTGTGACATCTGATGGATGAAAATCCATAGACTTACATTGAAGGAGGGACCCAAGAATGTATCTAGAGGGGGATCGTAATATGTTCACAGGGTTCCCATGCATCCTGGAAAACCTGGAATTTTGCAATGCAGTTTTACAATCATGAAAAGTCATGGAAAAATCAGAAAAATACCTAAGTGTCCTGGAAAATATTTTAGTATAGTAAAACTGTTTGTGTTGCTAACAAGGTTTTAAATAAATGTAAACAACAAAACAAAACATGGTAATGATCAGGATTTGGAATAGGTGTCAGTGTAGTTTTTGTGTATTTGTCGACAATGTGAAATTCATATATTTAGGACGAAAATGAATTTTGGAATGCAAAATTAATCAAATTATAATTGTAAAATGTCCTAGTGTGATTATTAAACCACGAAAGGCTGAGATTCCATTGAATAAATATTAGTGCTGTCAGTTGATTAACATTTTTAATCGCGATTAATTGCATAATTTTTTTGTAGTTAATTGCGATTAATCACATATTTTGAATGTGCTGAAATTTGACACTGTATATACTTATTTTCTTGTCAAAATGCATTTATTTCCATCTTAGGAAAGAAAAGAAAACAATATGTATAATGCTTAATTAACATTTACCAAACAAATCCTTCCACAGTATAAAGATAGAAATGCACTAAAATAGCACCAATTCAAGTAACATTAAATGTTTCTCAAAATCTAAGTGGGAGTTTGACTAGCTGAAAGAACTAGTTTCCCCACATAGGTTGCATATTCATTGCAATGGGCATTAAACTCTTAAAATCTCATTCTCCACAGTGCTAATCTGCCGGTAGACTGTAGCTATCCGCTCTCCTACAGCAATCGTGAAGCTGCGTTCATGATATGCATCAGACCGCCGCTTTAAACTTACCATGAAAAGCACTTGCAGACAAAAATTTCTCATTCATCGTTCTGGTGATAGTTAAGATTTGGTGTGCTTCTGTGGTAATTAAAATGCACCTTACATTGGCTGAACAATACTTGATTTCTATCAGAAGTCCCATCTGGGCTTGTTTTGTACATTAAATAGCGCTAAGAGCTCCTTTCTCCATCATTTTATCACTGACAGGGAAGCGCTGTCAGATATTCTTTTATTTACTGAGATAACAACCTTCACAGCTCTATCAGAGGAGAGTGTTACGACAGTACCGCCCATTGAATATCTATGGGACCACACATTATGCCATATAATGCTTAACTTGTAGGCTGGTAGAAAGGCTCTGGCGCTGTCTGTTTGTGGTGTGTGTGTCAGTGTAATGACTCCGGGTGGACACATTACAAAGGTTCTGCCCTTCACACCAGTGTTTGTGCTGTATTTAAACTTTTTTAATTACTTGTATGCGTTAATGTGTTAATTCTGACAGCTCTAATAAATGTATAATCTGCATGTTCTGCGCCCTTCAAAATGAATGTGTGAAGCCAGTCGCTCATATGCTGAAAACACTACATCGTGATCATCACGTGCGCTCTGTGTGTGTAGTAGTAGTAGATAACAGAGAACAGAGCACTCTGAAACGTGCAGCACATACAGTAATGTATGGATAATACAATTTTATTAAAATTGTTGAATAGAAAACTCAGAAAAAAATAACCTTCCAATAGCCACAGTATACTATACATCATGACCTCTTGTGTGTTTTTGCTTCAAAAGTAAAAAACGGGTGTACATTTTAAACCAGATGGGCACATAAAATGTCCTGGAAATGAGCTGGAAAATTGTGCCTTGAAACGAGTGGGAACCCTGGTTCATGTTAGTTGTGTGCACTAGATGGAGCTGCTTCATCAGGCCCAGATGTAAAAGACACGTGAGGTGAAATTACAATATCAAAAATGGCATGACTTCTCAATCACAGTGGGCTACAACAACCTGCAGCTCTTGACAGACTGATGCAAGGCCTCTTGATTCAATAATCTCATTAGAGTAACAGTATGAACCTGCCAGGACTGTATGGTATCGTTTATTAATTTTTACTGATTGTAAGTATGACTACTTATGCAAGTCACTGAAACTAACCAACTGAAATCAAGCAATGCATTCTGAGAGATCACTATCACCAGAGAGTAGACATATGGAATATTTCTGCTAGATTTCATTGTACCTGCAATTCTGTATTTATGAATACCGTTAATCATTGTTATATGATTCTAAGCAAGTAAAAAAATTTTTTAACACAGATATGCTTCAGGGTCTTGCTGATATTAATTGTTTTGGGAGAGTGACGTGATTTTCCCCACAGTGTAATGAGCGCTACACATCCTCGTATTGTGGCATAGATCCATTATTCTAATCTCTGAATGTAATTGGCTGGTTCTGGCGCTCGGAGCGAGCTTATGCAACAAAGCCCAATTGCACACTCTTGTTAATGTTTAAAGAGTCATTTGGGTAGCAAGAGCAATTTCAGCTAACTTCAGTTCTCGCTGCTTAACGCGGGTCGTTTCCTTTCTTTGACTCTGATGTGTAGAGGTGCTGGGATTTATAAGTGTGTGTGTGTGTGTGTGTGCATGAGAGAGAGAGAGAGAGAGAGAGGGAGAGAGTTGGGGAGAGAGAGCATCTTTACAGTTTATACAGGTGTGTGTGTGTAAAAGAGACTGTGTGGTTCACTCAGGATCAAGTGTGCAACTAATTCTTTTTGCTTCCAAATAAAAATAATTACAGTATTTGCAAGGCAGTACTGTATTGATATTCCTCAAGCATTACAATTAGGGGTTTGTTCTAAACCTCTAACCCTAAGGATTAAACTTCTGCAATTAATTCATCCCAAACCGCTTACAAACAGACTCCTTTCAAACTTTTTAAAGATATCTTTCAGTCTATTTTTCTCCATTAGGCTTTTTGCAATGTTTTTTTTTTTTTTTGCAAATATTTGTCCTCTATCACCTTCCATCACAAAATGCCAATCTGAAATGTAGGTGGTGCTCAAACGCATTTTAGCCCTCACAGATGCGCTTGTCCATAGACATTCAGTCTAATTTTCAGTTCATGCACCACACTCATTATTTCACGAAATATCTCGGCCTCTGAGTGGACTAAAAGCTCAATCTAGGTGTCATTAGAAAGCTGAGATCCTCACCTATCATCAAAGGCCTGGAAGAGTTATTAGGGAGTCCAGCAGGGGGTGCTCACCCTGTGGACTGTGTAGGTCCTAATGCCCCAGTATAGTGATGGGGACATTATACTGTAAAAAGGCACCGTCCTTCGGATGAGACGTTAAACCGAGGTCCTGACACTCTGTGGTCATTAAAAATCCCAGGACACTTCTCAGAAAGAGTAGGGGTGTAACCCCGGTGTTCTGGCCAAATTCCCCCCATTGGCCCTTCTCAATCATGGCCTCCTAATAATCCCCATCCATTAATTGGCTCTATCACTCTACTCTCTCCTCTCCACCAATAGCTGTTGTGTGGTGAGCGTACTGGCACACTACGGCTGCTGTCGCATCATCCAGGTGGATGCTGCACACTGGTGGTGGTTGAGGAGAGTTCCCTTGTTCACTGTGTAAAGTGCTTTGAGTGTAGTGTCAGAAAAGCGCTATATAAATGTAACGTTCATTCATTCATTCAACATATATTTCCAATGATTTGTTTAGAATGATTTTCCTGCTGGACTGCATATTTTGTTCTGGATATCTAAGATATAGCATTGGATTATTCACACAAGCAAGCTCACAGAAAACTGCCTAAGGTAAAAGCAGACATAAAGTTTGAGCTATTAAAGGCTTACAGCAGCAGTGATCAGCACATAAAAGAGACATTTGTATTTGATGTCTTACAAATATCTTTTTTCACTTTGTGATTCTTTTGAAAATATTTCAAACTGTGGAATAAGGGCAACAAAATACACTGTATAGAGAATGAGAGCTTTCATTTGATATATGATTTGTCTATTTAAGTGCTATTTGAAAGACTTCTATATTAATATTTATGCCACATGACCTCTAGGTGGCACTGATTTGCGTCTTGAATGATTTGAGGCCTTATTTTGTTATTTTATGTGACATAAATGCATAAGTCATGGGTATCTATGAAAAGTTCAGATTCTAAGCTTTCAAACGATACCCCATATGCCTGACTTATGTATTCGGAGACTTGAACATTTTAAGTGTAAACTTTTTCGCGACATAGCGCCATTTGGACCTGCCGGCATGCAGCAGAGTTGAAGCGGTTAAAAAAACAAGTAAAAATTGTGGTTTCAGTTAGCCTACAATAGACAGGAATGGGACCAGTCAGTAAAATTTAAAATACACATAGTTTCAAAAGTAAAGCTACGAGATGTAAACATTATACATGTTGAATGGTTTTACTGTGATAAAATTGCTTACAGGGTTTAACAACATTTTATTTTCATGGCAACAAAGTTGTAAAATATAATATATCTTTACACAAATAACCTCTTTGACTCTCAGCTCCTTCCTGGGGGCAAATTAGAAAGGGCAAAAAGCCCAAACCATCTGACACGAAATCCAGATGTTACCTCATGTCCAACATCAGCTATCACCCAAATTAAACGTCCCATCTGCCTGTACAGACAGCTTCATAAGCTTTCTGGATGACATTCAACTCTAAAAGTCCATTTAATCTGCTGAATGTTTGCCACTGCTAACATGTTATGGAGTAAAATAACATTTAGAAGTCTGTGGGTTTCAGGAGGACGATTTTCTCAAAAATCAGCCTATCATGATGAGCAGTGCTCCAATAAGCAGGAAAACACAGAGGGCAACCTGACCTTAGACCATAAAAACAATCAGTCACAGTGCATGGCGGTGCATGGTGTAGTGATAGTGTAAGATTGTAATACTATATTTCTTTTATATATACAGTATCATTGCACTAAGTGACTGCTAGATTAATGTACCATGGCATTTATGTCCAAGATACTACCAATTTAGTTGTTTGGTATCGTGGTTCAGGTGAAGACTTATGAACAAGAGAGATGATCTTGGAACCCCCATCAAAGCGTAACAAACCCACAGAGAGAATACTAGCATATGGAATAAAGAAGTATGAAATAGCATTAGCTATATAACAAATACTTAAACTCTGTTAAACCCATAACAAACTCTGTACTCTTACAAGAGATCTTTAAAGCCTTAAGCCGTGGCTGTAAGCCACACACACTCTTACACTCAGTGAGTAAGTGAGTTTTTGGAGGATAATGGTTGTCTTTTGTGCTGCTGGCCTGTTAATCTTGTGTGTTTCGGATTGTTAAACTAGAGGGTCATGCTTTGACTCCCTCTTCCATTTGAACTCAGTACATGTCTCTCACACACACATCCACATACTGCATCTACAAATAATGGTGTATTTCCAAATACTGATGGGTGTAAATAGTATATGCATGTGCGTGCTTGTGTGTTTGAGTGATATGTACAATAACAGTCATGATTATGTGGCTTTCCTGCTACTTTTATACTCCAATTACTACCCAGTATAAAGAAATCATTAAATCAAAATTCAGGGCTCCAGTCTAACATGAGAGCAATGCCACTGGTGTCACAAAGTTCTACGGATGATTATAATAGCACCTGATTTTGATTGTATTGCTTATTTTGTGATTTAAAAGCATTGATTTTGAGTTGGGGTGCAGATGTAAATTTACTGATTTTTAAAGGAATATTCCGGGCTCAATACACGATAAGCTCAATCGACAGCATTTGTGGCATAGTGTTGACTAGCACAAAAATTAATTTCGACTCATCCCTCCTTTTCTTTATAATATTAAAAATTGAGGTTACAGTGAGACACTTACAATGGGAGTGAATGGGGCCAATTTTTTGGAGGGTTTACAGGAAGGAATGTGAAGCTTATAATTGTATAAAAGCATTGCATTAATTCTGTTAAAACTTGTGTATTATTTGAGCTGTAAAGTAGTTTAAATCGTAATTGTTACGGTCATTTTAGGGTTTTAGGGTTTGTTGACATTACGTCGTCATGGCAACAAAGTTGTAAAATTGGCTTTAACGTTACACAGAAAAATTAGTAAGTGATTTTATCACATTAAAATCATGTTAACACACATATTGTTTATGTTTTGTGGCTATACTTTTGAAAGACTGGAAGTGGTATTAGGGAGGCCATCAGGGGGTGTTCACCCTGTGGTTTGTGTGAGTCCTAATGCCCCAGTATAGTGATGTGGACACTATACTGTAAAAAAGCACCATCTTTCGGATGAGACGTTAAACCAAGGGCCTGACTCTCTGTGGTCATTAAAAATCCCAGGACACTTCTCATAAAGAGTAGGGGTATAACCCTGGTGTTCTGGCCAAAATTCCCCCCATTGGCCCTTATCTATCATGGCCTCCTAATAATCCCCATCCCTGAATTGGCTACATCACTCTACTCTCCACCAATAGCTGGTGTGTGGTGGGCGGAAAAATTCTCAACAGATTCCTTTCATCAGACTCTTAATGATTAAAGTTCAGTCATATCTTTGAATTCCTGAAGGCAAACAAAGCATGGAAAGCAGGCAAATCATATACAGGTAAATCTGTGCATGGCTAATAACCAACTAGTAAAGAACAAAAACAAACAAACAAAAACAAAACTATGGCATTTACTATGAAACTGTAGCCTAAATACATTTAGAAACTATAAATACAAAATATAGTACTCCATTTCCTCACTTATAATCTACGTTATATTTAATAGCTGTATTAATAATATAACAGTTAATGCAGTTATTGTTATTATAGTAAATCCATAATAATTTTTGTAAGTGTGGTGATGTGTGGATTGAAAGACTTCCAATTTGTCAGAGCCGTAGCCTTGTGGGCAGTGCTTTGACATATGGTGCACCAGCATAATGAGCAACCTGAGTTTGAGTCCCGGTTCGAGGTCCTTTCCCGATCCCATTCCCGCACTTCTCCCCTGTCATTTCTTGTTTAACTCTCCACTTATTTATATATAACAAAAAAATATAACTTGCAGTAAAAAAAGCCTTCAAATTCTTGTCTGTGCATGGCACAGTGTTTTCTCCTGTTTGCCTTGTGAATGCTTTTTCCTGGGTTTGCAACAGAGAATTCAATGGCGAATTTAAATGGGTCAGGCGTAGTGGTCAACTGATATCTTGGCGAGGCTGATAAATCAGCCGATAATCTGATAATCACCTGCTTGCACGTGAAAGAGCCGTCTGAGACACGTAAACAACCAATCACAGTTTGTTTTGTTGTTATGTGCCATCGTGTTACTATAATAATAAAAAAGCATGCAACAAGTCCTCATTTAAATGGTTGCCCTTCTGGCTGCACCTGCTAGTAGGCTTTTCCCCACCTCTCTAGGACTGGGGAGGGGGACGAGGGGAGGGAAAAACAAAACAAAAACAAAAGAAAGGAGAGGGAAAGGGCGAGGTGGAGCGACATTGAGAGAGAGAGAGTGGAGAGAGAAAAAAAAACTTGCTCACTGGTTTCCCATCACCTGGTCCTCGATCACTCCTCCACCCTCTGGCAGACGACAGCCGCTCCTCCCCGGGCGGACCGGAGCCAGTCGTTCAACCCTTGGCGGATAGAACGCCCCTCCATGTATGGCGGACTGTAGGGAACTCCTCCGCCCCTGGCAGCGGCTCCACCGCTCCCAGGCGGATGGCAGTGAGCCCCTCCTCCCCTTGCAGATGGCGGCCATTCCTCCGCATCCAGGCGGTTGGCAGCAACTCCTCCGTCCCCTGGCGGATGGCCGCGGCTCTCCTTTGGGTGGACGGCAGTGGCGAGGACTCCACAACAGCACATCCCTCTTCCTTCCCGGGCTTCCGCACCAATATAACATGGTTAGAATGGGAAAGGAGGAGGTGGGAACCGGCTGAACAGTCAAAATTCTATTTAATAGGAACTTAAACAAAAAGACACACGACACAAACACACATGGCAGCTGCATGTGGCGCTCTCTCTCCCGAACTGCCACGTTCCGCCGCATTTATCCCTCTCCTCGACTGATTAGCCCAATTGGGGGCCGGGCGTGCATAGTCACGGCCCTGCCCCACCCTCTTCCTCGTCACACTGCATTATATCGGCCTATTGGCCACACTGCTCACTGGATATTGACATTGGCATCGTCCATTAAAAAACCCAAATCGGGCGGCCTCTAGTTCGGGCATCGCCAATTATTGGTTTTCGCAGCACTGTTGATAATGGTCTCGCACCTTTGCATATTTTCTTGGTGCAAATCATTTTAAACTTTTGTCTTAAGTAGTATCAATTTCTTTATGTGTAAAACTTTTTTTCCACAGTTTATTTTTATACAATTTTCAGCATACAATAATGGTACAGATCATTATATTTGTAAGCTGAAAAAATTAAATAAAAAATACAGATATGCAAGATATACAACCACAACAAAAAGAAAAAAGTAAAAATTTATTTTAAAGTAGGAGAAAAGAAAACAAATCTTGGTGAACATTTTAAAGCTCAACGCAAAGTTTCCAAGGCACATGAAAACTTAGCGTGGATCACAAAAAAAGGGTTGTAATTCAATATTAAATACTTCATTGTGTACAGCTGTTTTTATGATGGTGTGCTATAAGTTTACATGACACTAATATTTAATGGAACGTTGTAAGAAATAACATTTCTCATTTTCACTTAACCCAAAGTCACCCTTCCTCTAAATAACTCTGCCAGCATCTATTATCTTTTTCTGTTTGTCATTCTGCTCATCTAATCACAGAAAACCTTTGTGTTCTTATATTTCCATTTTGATGGAAACAAGTATTGCATTACCAGCGCTTTATGATACTGTGGTAAAGCAAACAGTGTTGCTGGCTGCTCTTCTAATCAGAGCTGTGATGTAGGATCTTGTGTTTTTCACAGCTGTGCCCTCGCTATTTTCTTTCCCCCTTTTTTTTTTTATCATCTTCTCATCACTTTATTGGCATCCCCTCATTAGTATGACACGGGCAGGATGGAGTAGAAGAGAAGGGTTTCTGTCTTTCAAGGATGTGCTTTTTGTATTCAGATGATACGCTTCATTATTCACAGTGCTTTTACCTGTGTGAGAGGATGCGCTTCACCCTCCCCGAGGTAAAACTATGGAATTACTGATGTGATAATGTCAACCTCAACTCATATTGTCAAAGTAATGATTCAAAAATTGTTACAAAACCAGACAGGTAATTATTCTGTCCATTGATTTTTCTCCCGTTTTCAAGTGAGAATCTAATTGCCAGAGAGATGTGGGCTTAATTGGTTAACTGGCATTCATTGACCCTGTCTTAGGGTTGTTTATGTGTAATTAAAGTTTGAGCTAAATCTGTAAAAACAATTTTAAGCGCATAATTGTTTGGTATGGTGGAAATGATGCCACAACTGTGGGATGATCCTCATTTAAAAAAAAAAACTGATAGAAAATTATTTTCACTCAATAAATATTGACATGGTTGTTTTATTTCTCTCTTTGTTTAGATGATCATAGATTTTAACATGTAATATGTAGTTTTATAATGGATTTCTTAGTGTAGTATTAAAAGTCTGGGTCTGGGACAAGGCTAAAACAGTAAAATCTGTACATGAATAGCATTTGAAAAATAAAATAAAAAAAAACAAACAAAAAAAAATCAATGATGAAAAACTGCTAAAAAGTTTCCAAGTCAGTTTCAATGAGAGAAAAAAATCAAACGAAATCTGTTCGTTTGAATTAAAATCAGCCCCTTGGATATGAAATTGCCAAAGTTGAAGAAACACCCACAATCATAAGCACTTAGGGCTCTATTTATGAGACAGCGCTAGATGCAGCCAAGCAACGACCGTGTGCTGTATCTTATTCAATTTTCGTGCCAGGGAAAAGCGCAAGTGGGCATGGGTCGGAGTGCTTGCACTATCTGTGGGTGTATGCGCGCAAACTGTGGGTGATGCAAACCGTATATTTTCCTATTTTCCCCCCAAAAAAGTAATTGCGCTAAGATGTTTGAGAAGCACGTCTACTGCAATCTCGGCGCAAAGTCTAAAATCAGTTCCTGCATTTGCAGTTCCACCAGCAGATGATATTAAAGAGCTATCAATAATAATAATAATAATAATACGTTTATTTTGTATAACGCCTTTCCAAAGCTCTTGCTCTTATGGAAAGAAATTGGTACTTTCATTCACCAAAGTGTCATTCAACTGATCACAATGTAGAGTCAGGACATTAATAATGTGAAAAATTATTACAATTTGAAAAAATGTTTATAACTTAAACTACTTCAAAGAGTTCTCATCAAAAAATCCTCCACGTGCAGCAATGACAGCTTTGCAGATTCTTGACATTCTAGCTGTCAGTTTGTCCAGATACTCAGGTGACATTTCACCCCACACTTCCTGTAGCACTTGTCATGGATGTGTCTGTCTTGTCGGGCACTTCTCACGCACCTTACAGTCTAGCTGATCCCACAAAAGCTCAATGGGGTTAAGATCCATAACACTCTTTTCCAATTATCTGTTGTCCAATGTCTGTGTTTCTTTGCCCACTCTAACCTTTTCTTTTTGCTTTTCTGTTTCAAAAGTGGCTTTTTCTTTGCAATTCTTCCCATAAGGCCTGCACCCCTGAGTCTTCTCTTTACTGTTGTACATGAAACTGGTGTTGAGCGGGTAGAATTCAATGAAGCTGTCAGCTGAGGACATGTGAGGCATCTATTTCTCAAACTAGAGACTCTGATGTACTTATCCTCTTGTTTAGTTGTACATCTGGTCTTCCACATCTCTTTCTGTCCTTGTTAGAGCCAGTTGTACTTCGTCTTTGAAGACTGTAATGTACATCTTTGTATGAAATCTTCAGTTTTTTGGCAATTTCAAGCATTGTATATTGTATTCATTCCTCAAAACAATGATTGACTGATGAGTTTCTAGAGAAAGCTGTTTCTTTTTTGTCATTTTTGACCTAATATTGACCTTAAGACATGCCTTCCGAAACAATGAACAATGGGAGAGAAGCAAAGCATCGACAGCATTATTGGCATAATATTAACTACCACAAACATTTTATTTTTACTTGTCCATCCTTTTCTTTCAAAAAAGCAAGTATCGACATTAGAGTCTCTTAAATGGAAGTGAATGGGGCCAATCCGTAAACATTAAAACAGTAAAAATTACGATTTAAACAACTTTACAGCTCAAATAATACAAGAGTTTTAACAGAAGAATTAATGTAAGTGCTTTTATTAAATTATAAACTACACTTTTTTTTTCTTCCCTTTTTTTCCCAATTTGGAATGCCCAGTTCCCAATGTGCTCTAAGTCCTCGTGGTGGCGTAGTGACTCGCCTCAATGCGGGTGGTGGAGGACAAATCTCAGTTGCCTCCGCGTCTGAGACATCAATCCTTGCATCTTATCACGTGGCTTGTTGAGCGCGTTACCGCGGAGGCATAGCGCGTGTGGAGGCTTCATGCTATTCTCCATGGCATCCACGCACAACTCACCACGCGCCCCACCGAGAGCAAACCACAAATTATAGCGACCACGAGGAGGTTACCCCATGTGACTATACCCTCCCTAGCAACCGGGCCAGTTTGGTTGCTTAGGAGACCTGGCTGGAGTCACTCAGCACACCCTGGATTCAAATTCGCGAACTCCAGGGGTGGTAGTCAGCATCTTTACTCGCTGAGCTACCCAGGCCCCCCATATTTCTGCCTTTTAAACCTTCCAAAAATTGGCCCAATTCACTTCCATTGTAAGTGCCTCACTGTAACCTCGGTTTTTGCTTTTTTTATGAAAAGGAGGAATGAGTCAAAATTAATTTTTGTGGTAATCAGCATTATGCCACAAATGTTGTTGATTGCAGCTTAACTTGTATTGAAACCGGTATATACCTTTAAGGGATAGCACTCTTAAAATAGAGCCCACAATGAGAGACCAACAATTTTGGCTGTCACACAATACAGAGTGTCAAAAGTAGACTAGAATAGCAGAATGAAAGCAGAGTTGTAAGTGCATAAAAGAGATGCACTCTCTAACCCTTAGTCCAACCTTGTACTTTTAATAGGACCCAAACACATTTTTAACCCCATTTTAAGTCCTTAATATAGTTTTCAACCTGACCCAAAGCCTACTATAGTAAAACTTACGCTACAACCATGGAGAATGTAAATGTTCCTGTCTCCTTTCAATGAATGGAAGTAAAAACCAGACAGCAAGTTATGGAGAGGAAATGATGTGGCTTTTTATTTAATAATCTCTCGAATGTACCAGCGCTCTTCTTTCCCTATTGCTAATGTCTGTGTCTGACTCACATCCTGTATGTATGTGTTTGGGAAAGAGAGAGAGATTTAAGCAACAGTACTAAGCTCATTAAGACCAGTGGACCAGAACGCTGGGATATGTCTCTGCTGATCCTCTACAGTCCAGAGAGAGGGCAGAAGTTGAGCAGCATACACACAGGGTTTGTTCCAATAACCTGCAAGTGCCCTGCGAAGTGGACTTAACTGAGTTTTGGCCATATTAAGTGAGATTCCAAATTGTATTCAGACTGTATATGCTGATTTTGAAGGGCATTGCACACAACATTAGGAACAAGTGTACATCGATACATCACTGTACAGGAAGTGAACAGGGAAATTAGTCACTGTGCTCCACCTCAGTATTGCATGAAGTTTGGCTAAAATGAATCCTGTGAAAAGGCTCCACCATTTATATTAAGCTTAGTTCATTTTTGGTGTAATTTCTAAGCACTGCACTACTAGAATTTCAGTTGAACTACAATTAAATCTTTCAACACAACTAATTTGAATACTCACCTTAAAGGGTCATGACAAAACACTAAAACATGTTTTTCTAGACGTTAACAGATTTGTACGTTGCGGATGATGCATTACAATATCTAAGTTTCCATCCACTTTTTGCACTGTTCTGTTATCGACAAAGGGAAAATGCATAAAAAAAATGTCTCTTGCTCAATTCCATTCAAATGGCCTTTTACCCATAAAATGGTGTGCATTATGATGTCATTCAAAAAACATTATGATGTCATTCACAAAACATGTTGTGCAAGTTTTGGTTTAGTGCAGAAGAAATCTGCCCTTGAGCCGTTTCCAAACAGAATTTTGCGTATTTTGTGTAAATTGTGTACCTTTCGCGTCCCAGATGTCCCCACATTCATGTAAAATATAGAGAGCATTGAGACAATTAATTGAAATTGGCCAGCTTACTGTCATTTTAATTTTGCATAATTGCAATAGTAAGAAACATCAGAAGACGACGTCGAAATGTAGCTCGTCTGTATCTGGGATTATCAGAAGAAATTGATTGGAATACCTGGCAAAATACAAAAGAACTGTTGGCATTAGCGAACCTGTAATCCTATATTACACTCTTGAATTAAAAATATGGACAATCCATTAACATTAAAGTATGTAATTTCATTTGTCCCTGCAGAAAACATGTTGTGCAATGCGGAACTGCGCTGTCCGAACAAAACATAAAAACCTCAAATGACAAAATTATGTGCTTGTGTACTTTTCTAATTTTTCTAACCAAAAGAAAATGTGCTAATTTCTTTCTCTTCTATATGGGTAAATAAACACTAGATAGCTTGAAATGCTTAAGTCAAACCTGCATTAGTCCAGAGTTTTCTGCAGTCGTTTTTCAAAGAGATGTTGGAATTTACATTAAAACTCTGTCCACCTCTTCCAACAAAAAAAGCCATCAAAACTCGGAATGTGTGAACGAATTCTGGTGTCTTTATATAACTTTTGGTTTAAAAGTAGCTCTGTTATTTATTACTTTATTTATCTGTCTCTGTACACTAGTTGTGATTTCTCTTATTTCATTTAAGGGGCCATTTACACGACAACATTTTCAACTAAAAACGGAAAACTTTTTATGCATTTTGGCTGTTCGTTTACACGACAACGGCATTTTGGGGCCTGAAAATGCAAACTTTTGAAAACGGGTTTCAAAGTACAAGTTTTAGAAAATGATGCCGTTATTGTCTCCGTGTAAACATACAAAAATGGCAATTTGTGAAAACGATGATGTCATGCGCACGCGTATTACGTGTTCAATATATAGGCATGAACTTCGAGAACTTCGTCCTTACCTCCAGGGCGAACAGACCAGCATGAGATCACCAGTTGGAGTCCTTAAAAAGGTGGTGTGCTTTATAGTCCAGGGTCATCGTCAACCTCATCGTCCGTCCAGACAAAATTGCTCGATGCTTTCGCCATCTTCATTGTTTGTATTCACCGCTCTGTGGAAGAATGCTTATGTGCGCAGGCGCGTAGTGTTTCTTTACAAAGTGACATCACCAACTACTGGCCTGGCATGCATAGTACAGCGTTTTTAGTCATTTTCGTGGATCCGTGTGAACGGGGATCGTTTTGACAACGTTGTCGTCTGTACGCAAAACTTTTCAAAAACGCAAAGGAAAAACTTTTACGTTTTTAGTACATCGTTGTCATGTAAAATTACACTAATTAATTACTCCCTCCATATCCTTTTTGATGTTTTTTTCTATTTTTATCTGTGTATTCATTATTTTTGGGCACTTTTGTTTAATTCCCTTGGCGCTGCATGTTATTCCTATTTTTGTTATTTTGTTCTGAAAACTCGTGTCTGTTATTGCAATACAATAAAAAAAGTGAATTTTTTTCTGGTGTACAACTATTATGTCAACACTTGTGAAATTGTATTGATAGTTTGCGTTGCCATCAGCTATATCGGTACACATTTTAATGCGCTAAACCTTTTTTCGCCAAATATTATTGGATGGTTAATGATGGCATTCATTTACATTTCTAAGCAAAAGTGGTTAATTTAGGTTAATTTTTTGGGCTTGTTTCTTCTTCCTGGTGATATACAGGTGCATCTCAATAAATTAGAATGTCGTGGAAAAGTTCATTTATTTCAGTAATTCAACTCAAATTGTGAAACTCGTGTATTAAATAAATTCAATGCACACAGACTGAAGTAGTTTAAGTCTTTGGTTCTTTTAATTGTGATGATTTTGGCTCACATTTAACAAAAACCCACCAATTCACTATCTCAAAAAATTAGAATACATCATAAGACCAATAAAAAAAACATTTTTAGTGAATTGTTGGCCTTCTGGAAAGTATGTTCATTTACTGTATATGAACTCAGTACTTGGTAGGGGCTCCTTTTGCTTTAATTACTGCCTCAATTAGGCGTGGCATGGAGGTGATCAGTTTGTGGCACTGCTGAGGTGGTATGGAAGCCCAGGTTTCTTTGACAGTGGCCTTCAGCTCATCTGCATTTTTTGGTCTCTTGTTTCTCATTTTCCTCTTGACAATACCCCATAGATTCTCTATGGGGTTCAGGTCTGGTGAGTTTGCTGGCCAGTCAAGCACACCAACACCATGGTCATTTAACCAACTTTTGGTGCTTTTGGCAGTGTGGGCAGGTGCCAAATCCTGCTGGAAAATGAAATCAGCATCTTTAAAAAGCTGGTCAGCAGAAGGAAGCATGAAGTGCTCCAAAATTTCTTGGTAAATGGGTGCAGTGACTTTGGTTTTCAAAAAACACAATGGACCAACACCAGCAGATGACATTGCACCCCAAATCATCACAGACTGTAGAAACTTAACACTGGACTTCAAGCAACTTGGGCTATGAGCTTCTCCACCCTTCCTCCAG
Source organism: Myxocyprinus asiaticus (assembly GCF_019703515.2). NCBI lineage: Eukaryota > Metazoa > Chordata > Actinopteri > Cypriniformes > Catostomidae > Myxocyprinus > Myxocyprinus asiaticus. The sequence continues at coordinate 3,610,111 of NC_059361.1, forward strand.
ACTCTAGGACCTTGGTTTCCAAATGAAATACAAAACTTGCTCTCATCTGAAAAGAGGACTTTGGACCACTGGGCAACAGTCCAGTTCTTCTTCTCCTTAGCCCAGGTAAGACGCCTCTGACATTGTCTGTGGTTCAGGAGTGGCTTAACAAGAGGAATACGACAACTGTAGCCAAATTCCTTGACATGCCTTGACCCCAGCCTCAGTCCATTCCTTGTGAAGTTCACCCAAATTCTTGAATCGATTTTGCTTGACAATCCTCATAAGGCTGCGGTTCTCTCGGTTGGTTGTGCATCTTTTTCTTCCACACTTTTTCCTTCCACTCAACTTTCTGTTAACATGCTTGGATACAGCACTCTGTGAACAGCCAGCTTCTTTGGCAATGAATGTTTGTGGCTTACCCTCCTTGTGAAGGGTGTCAATGATTGTCTTCTGGACAACTGTCAGATCAGCAGTCTTCCCCATGATTTTGTAGCCTAGCGAACCAAACTGAGAGACCATTTTGAAGGCTCAGGAAACCTTTGCAGGTGTTTTGAGTTGATTAGCTGATTGGCATGTCAAAATATTCTAATTTTTTGAGATAGTGAATTGGTGGGTTTTTGTTAAATGTGAGCCAAAATCATCACAAATTAAAAGAACCAAAGACTTAAACTACTTCAGTCTGTGTGCATTGAATTTATTTAATACACGAGTTTCACAATTTGAGTTGAATTACTGAAATAATGAACTTTTCCACGACATTCTAATTTATTGAGATGCACCTGTAAGCATTGAGAAAATGGCACATGGAAGTGAAGCATATGTTTTAGAATTATACTAGATTTAAGCACATATACGTCAGTGGTTTCTCTCGATATTATTCATGAGACGGTTGCTTTTTCAGCCAGTCAAAAGGCGCTGGTTGCGAATATGAAATTGCATAGTCTAAAAGTAAGAGAGTTGCATATTTTCCACTGTTAAGCTGACAGACGGACTTGTGTGACAAGTGGTTTAAATGATCTAGTTTATCGAACTGGGGCTCATATGAGTCTTGCACGGAACAGTTATCTCAGTATCACAAACACCATCCATTCTTACTGTGTGTGTGCTAGCCGATCAAACAACATATCTGTGAATAAACGTTGCGGCAAAACAGTCTTTAAAATGCCAAAGCATGCATTTTAATAGTACAATTGAGAACGGCTCATCATTTATATGTGCATTTACCCGGTAATCACAGATATTAAATTAGCTGTGTGTATTTTGGGGTTGTGTTGTGAGCTTACAAATCATTGTATAATATTTTTTGCATTTTGTTGAGTAATAGTATACATATTCACACAGCATGGGGTGACATAAAAGCATTCAACTCACATTTGCAAGGTGTTATCTTCACAGACGTTTTGTTACCTTATTCAGCTTGACCACTGAGTGCATGAAGCATCCATCATTCCACACTATGTTATTTCGGTTTAAAAAGTACATAATCCGGAACCTCACAGTACTCTTATTTTCGTAGCACTTTCAGTATTACACATAACTAACATTAATTGCGCTACAAAATGGTGTTGAGTAGTGCTAAAGTATGCAAAATTAATTTGCAAATGATTGCAATATCTTATCTTAAAAGTAGTTCCTCTATTAAACTATCTTAGTCAGCTATCCCCAACTCTCTCTCTCTCTCTCTGCCTCTCGCTTTCACTGTATCCCAAAACTGCCTCATCTTAGAATCAATTACCCCTCCACCCGTAGCAATGCAGTTTCAATTTCTACCTGTCCAACTCGATCACAGCAATCGTCCCCTTGTTCCCCTTGCTCAACATCTCACACTTTTCATCCAATTCCTCATTCACTCCATCATCACATGCATGCACTTCTGTAAACATTAACATAGCAGCAAGTGCCATTGTCATTGTAACGACTGGGAGTGTTAGCATAGCGACATCAGTTTTCAGTTCCACAGGTTTGCGTGCTGTTGAATAGTAAAAAGAAACACACACACTCTCTTGGACATCAGGGAAATGTTTATTCTGTAATGCAGGTGAATTCGTGAACAGAGGAATAAAAATGCGCTTCTCTAGGGAGCCGGAGTGGGAAAAAGAAAACAGCGTGACAAGACAAGGTTTGATTGAGTTTGTGATTATAAAAGTGTGAAAGTTTCTCTGGTGTTTACCAGCTGTGCACAGAATAACACTGTCACATAGTCACTGATACAGAAATGGAATCAAAGACAAGTCAGCTTTTCCCTGTTGTACTTTAAATGTCCTTTCTGAACAGTTGTGTGTATCAATGTGTTTTTGTACAGTTAGGCAGTGCAAACTCCTAGGATAATGTGTGTTGGCGGCTTGATTCTGGTATGGATACTCTGCTCATATGGTATTTAAAGCTCGGATGGGCCCGCCGTAGTTATCAAATTATAAATAACTACAGTATTGTCCAACACAAAATAGGTATCGTTTGAAAGCTTAGAAGCTCTACTTCACAAAGCATGCAGGCATTATGACCAAAACTCAACAAGTGCTTTGAAATTAGCAGACAGATTATTGTAATCAGTAAAAATATCAAATTCATCAAATAGCCATGTGTCATATGTTGTTGGAAAGCTCTCAACGAGTAGAATACAACCAGCCTATTTGTTTTACTCACAGTCAAGAGTATAGCGAATAATAGCTAAGGATGTCTTTGACATTTAAATTGATGTTGCTTACATGCAGCATTTTTTGCTTATAACTTCACAAAAAATAAGCGGAACATAAAATATCACATACCATTACTTAGAGGAGGCAATTATCTTTCAAATTAGCCCACGCACAAGGTAATTGGATGCATAGATCATTAGATAATTGACATGAAGCACAATGTGAGCACAGCATCTGGCATAGTGCAATCTGCCTGAAAACATGTTCGCTTTCCTGGATCAGATGACATCATCCGAAATTATGTAGCATCATGGAGTGCTAAACATTAGTGCACCAATCGAATTGGGTTCAGATTGGTGCAGAAATCATCCATATTTGGACGGAAAGACATGCGATTGGTGAGCTTTACATATGGCCACCAAGAGATGGTGCCAAGAACATGACACAAACTCAATGATGACTCAAATGGCACAGAATGAAACTCATTCTGTAAAATTTCATTACTAAAATCATGTCTGCATGCTATGCAAACCTTTAGTCATTGTTGTGTTTGCATGTGTAATTAGTTTGTTTGTATAATTATTATGTTTTATTTGTTTGGAGAGGCTTCTGGACACTTGGAGACGTTTTTGTACACTAGGAAAAATTATTTTCGTAATGCTACACTTTTGATTGCTTTGTTGAATCAACACAAATTTTTCTCAGATACAGTTGATATGATTGGGAACAAAACATAAGCAGTTTTTCAGAGCCATCTTATTTACAACCAGAGATCTATAATGTCAAATCAGAAAAAAATAAATACAAAAAATTTTGGCTCAAGTTTTTTTTTTTTTGGGGTGATTTTTCAGCCATTTTAGAATTGATCATAATCTGTACCATTAAAAATGTTTAATTTATTTTTTTACATTGATACCAAACAATTGACCCTCTTCTTTTTTTTATTTTTTTATTTTATTTTAGGTGAGCCACTGCAACAGGAAATCTTTAAAAACACCCTCAGTGCTTAAAAGGTTAAATGTTACAGTGTAACTAAATATTTAAAGTAATGTTCCAGGCTCAATAGAAATTAAGCTCAATTGACAAAATTTGTGGCAACTTGTCTCTTGATTATTTAAAGAAAAAAGTAGCAAGAAAATTGTGGTTACGAAAGGCACTTGCAATGGAAGTGAATAGGGCCAGTAAAGTGAATGGGGCCAGTGCGTAAACATTAAAATACACACTGTTTCAAAAGGATAGCCACAAAACATAAACATTATACATGTTAACATAATTTTATATTGATAAAATCGATTACAGCATGTACCAGGATTACGTTGTCATGGCAACAAAGATGCAATATTTGATATAAATTCACCCAGATAAGGCAAGTAATCGATTTTATTACCATTATACCATTATAGTAGCACAGTATTCTTTGAAGTACCTAGCTATTTAAATACCATGGTAAATGAATATGGTATTCATTTAGTGTTATGGTATATTTCAAAATATCATGGTATGACTTTTTTTTTTTGTATCATCACCGAATCATTAAAGTACCATAGTATCATCATCGTTATGTAACGTTCATGGTATGATGTCAAATGTGCTCTGGTTATGCCACATTACTATTCTTATATTATATATCATATCTACTTTTTGTAAGGGTAAATGGGATGTCTCTTTGTATGAAATGAAAGGATTAAAGTTTTATTGACTGGGGGTTATATATTCTTAAAGACACCGTGCTGTTTTTGCCCACAAGGGAGTCCTGACGAGTGAATGTGTGTGTAATTCTCTGTACAGTAAATGGTGTTTTTTTACAAGTTTATTTCTCTCCATGGTACCTCATTCACACTCACAGCATGTTTCATAAGCAGATAAACATGATGTCCTTTGGACAAAAATTGCTCTGAGATCTCTTAGCTTACCACAGGAGGTCTTCAGCAGCAGGTATTTGAGAGGAATTTCTTCAAGTGCTACAGTGCTTCCTGAGCTTGTCTCACAGAGTCAGACTTTTGACTTTTGCCTTTTGCCATTAAGTCTTGGCCAGACTGTGGCTTACACAAACGTTTGGTTAAAGGCAAATCTGGTATTTGAAGAAATGCAAAAAGTTCAAAAATGTATATTCCTAATTCGATTCCGATTCACAAGCTTTCGATTCGATTCGATATCAATTCATATGAGTATGGTTCAGTTATAATGTCCCTTTTGCTTACGTATGAAATAAATGACCTTCCAGCTAATGCTGTTAATTATACAGGGCACCCTATAACTTGGTACATTACAAAAATATGAATTTTGCTAATAATATTTTATTAGTTTTTCATCGTTTTGGTCACATTTTGGGTTTTTAAAAATGAACAAATACATGTATTCAGTCAATAAATAATATATTATATTTCATATACTATTTTTGTTACATGTTATTTTTTAATTGCATAATTTGTACTATTTACAAATATTTGCACTGATTTGTTGAACACGTGCTAAAACATGTACTGTCTCTTTAAGAAACCTGGCATTTCTAAAAGAGCTCATGTTAATGAAAGAGGACTCAAATGGCTTTTAAATCTCATTTGTGCCATGCGTGATTAGAATTCAATGTTTATTTTTTGTTGTTTTAGATCAACAACTGACTTTAGAGAACATAAAGGGTATAAAAGGAGACATTATTAAATGACACGTGGTTCTCATCTTTGGACACACATTACACGATACAACTTTTACTCTATACTACACAATTATTGGTGAGGTAACCAGACAAATTTCTGTCAGTTAGTCACTTAAAGGAAACATACCAAGTCAAAAACGCAATTTTAACTTTCATATGGTACCTTAAATATCCTGTGAAAAGCAAAAATGAGAGAAACGGGTGCGCGCGGTAAAATACACGCAGTTGAAACAGTAGAAAAGCGGAAAAACCCAAAGCACGCGGTAAAATGGCAAAGGATAAAATGATGAACGTGAATAAGCAAGAATTAGCAATGCTAAGCAGGCTAGCAAGCTACAAACACAGACTCGTGTAGCGTGCCGGCAACAACTAGAACAGGAAGAATCACGGCAAACAAAGTGCGCCAAAAGAGTGCGGCTCAGTGACTTCAATTGAATGAGACACTCAAACGCGCCGTTCTTTCTCCTGTTTGGACAGTAAAATGTGATTGGTATTTAAAGTGCACAATAATCGCGGTAAGATCAAATAACCGTGAACAGATGATTATTTATTAATCGTGACAGGCCTATTTGTAATATACTAAAAATATATATATTGCTTATATATTTATAATCAACAACTTTAAAAAAATGTTATTTATTTTTTTTCTCCCCTTTTCTCCCCATTTTGGAATGCCCAATTCCCAATGCGCTTTAAGTCCTCGTGGTGGCGTAGTGACTCGCCTCAATCCGGGTGGTGGAGTTGCCTCCGCGTCTGAGACCGTCAATCCGCGCATCTTATCACGTGGCTTGTTGAGCGCGTTACCGCGGAGACGTAACGCGTGTGGAGGCCCACGCTAGGAGGTTACCCCATGTGACTATACCTTTCCTAGCAACCGGGACAATTTGGTTGCTTAGGAGACCTGGCTGGAGTCACTCAGCACGCCCTGAATTTGAACCCACGACTCCAGGGGTGGTAGTCAGCGTCTCTGAGCTACCCAGGCCCCCTAATCAACAAATTTAAATAAATAGTTTTATGGTTTTCCATCGTTTTTAATTTGATTACATCATTCACTATGCTTCATGGGATTGTTGTTCATTCGCTCATGAAAGTCTTTTGAAAGTTTGTTATGTTGTGATTCACCTCGGAGCTTGTTGGCTTGGTTCATGGCTTACAACTCATTTATGGAGGATTTTAATCAATCCCTATGGAAAAAATAAATGGAGAAAAAAAACAAAAACTTTTGTCTGATGTTTACATACGGTATTAGATGTTCTGTGGGATTTTTTATTATGTGTTCCTGTTTCCTGCCATCTAATGGCAGTAGACAAGTGGATAATAATCGGATCATGGTAGGTTTACATGCTCACTGGCCTGTGTGGTTCTCTTGGGATGGTTGAGCTGTTGAACTGCAAGTCAAAGGTCTTGGGTCACAAACAACAGCCATTGATGTGTTCATGACATTTGTGCAGGAGTCATAGCTCCATCTCACAGGACGAGTCTCTTTCTCTCCTTTCCATCATGCATATTTCATTTAATCTTTTTCTGCTCAGTTTGAAGACAAATGTGTCTGACAGTGGTAAGCTTTGACCTCGTGCCTGCAAAATGCCTGCCTGAAACCATTCTCACACAAACACAGTGGAAAACGCAAGTGTGAAATACACATTATTTTACAGTACATTAATTTGTGTTTAAATCCCTGCACTGAAACGCTCCAGGTTAGTTAAAGTGGTCATATTTCGTATTTGAAGTTGATCAAATTAAAGTTTAGTGTTTTTATTTTATTTTTTAGAACTGTGTGTAGGGGTGGAAGGACCTTTTGTGTTTGTTTACATTACACTACTAAATAGTTTTAAGTGGCAAGATTTACACTGCAAAGACCTTGCCTCTCCTCTGTTGTCACTGTGACCTAATGTCTATCTAGGGAATACTATCACCTCCTTTTAAAGTTTTATGTGTCTCATTTCAGCTTTCTGACACTCCATAAAGTTCTGCATGCTGTAGAGTTACTGCTGAGCAGACACATGGACATTGATTAGCAGCTAATTTCTCAAACATAATGCAGCGGCAGTCTTAGTGTGTGTGCGCGTGTGACTGTTCCTGTTTTCCTGTCATAGCAGATTATTGAAGCATGAACAACAAACCTGTGATGATCATTTTCCCGACCTCAACATTAATCATGTCTTTCCATTGTGTGAGAGTGAGACAAAGTGGGCGGCAATGTCTGGAATCAAACACTAGCGTTTGGCTTACCACATAGTATATTACAGTATACAATGCACAGTGTACTGTATACTATTTATTTTTTTACAAATAGTTTGTGAAATACTACACAGATGGCGATAAACCTTCTAAACAGCAGTATCCTACATTGTTGTTGCATGACCTTTTTACTTTGCATGTTTAATTCAGCAAGTATTCGGTAATACGAAATAATGTCATAATTAACATGCATGATTACGTTATCGTGGACACTTCAAAATACAGTGAAAAAAATCTAGATAACCTATTGTCAAGATTCACAATCAGGGACCAAAATTAGCACTTGCCAAGTGCCAAATACAAAAAAAGTTTTGCTTTGGCTAGAAAATAATACCAGTAAATACCATATAAACTTTATATTGCATCATAATACATACAGAAGACAAATTGTCATGTAAGTGACACGAGTTATTCAAAAGAAAAACATTCAACCTCCTATTAAAGAAACATTTGTTTAACTAGGGTGCCTAAAGTTTTTCTGGAGAACTCCATGTAGCGACACATGTGGAATATTTCTCTCATTTAGACACTAAATCAAAAATATGAAGTACAAAATCACAACATGTTAGTTTAGCAGAGAGACGGACATTGGGTCAAGTTATCTCAAGGTTAGATAAAGTTACACAGTGGGGGGCCTGGATACCTCAGCGAGTAAAGACGCTGACTACCACCCCTGGAGTCGCAAGTTCGAATCCCGGGCGTGCTGAGTGACTCCAGCCAGGTCTCCTAAGCAATCAAATTGGCCCAGTTGCTAGGGAGGGTAGAGTCATATGGGGTAACCTCCTCGTGGTCGCTATAATGTGGTTCTCGCTCTCGGTGGGGCGCGTGGTGAGTTGTGCGTGGATGGCGTGAAGCCTCCACACGCATTATGTCTACGCGGTAACGCGCTCAACAAGCCACGTGATAAGATGCGTGGATTGACGGTCTCAGGAGGCAACTGAGATTCGTCCTCCACCACCCAGATCCAAAATAGTTTAATGGCCAGTAAAATATATACACATTGATGATCCAAAACATTATGATCACTCACAGGTGAAGTGAATAACGTTGATCATCTCCTAACAAGTCCACATGTCAAGGTCTGGGTAGATTAGATGATAAGCAAACAATCAGTTCTCGTAGTCAACGTGTTGAATGCAGGAGAAATGGGCAGGAGTAAAGACCTGAGCGACTTTGACAAGGTCAAGGTTATGGCCAGACGATTGAGTCAGAGCATCTCTGAAACGGCAAGGCTTATGGGATGATCCCGGTCAGCAGTTGTCTAGGGATGTGCCCGAAGCCGAATACCTTATTCGGAAAGGCACGAACAATGACTTCAAAACGAATAACGAATTCATCCGAATAATATAAAAAAATATTCTGAAGACTGATCATCCAACGAGCACAGGAATTAAGTGATATTTTAAATAAATATATCGAAAATTACAAAACAATGATGAAGCCAATATTACTACAGTGTAAACCTTATGAATGATTATGCGCACAGTGTTATTTCAAGTTCATCGGATGACCGCAGACACGACTCGGTTTCAATTTCTGTTATGTGTGCACTTCTCAGAAATGTTTTACACATTTTCCACTTTTTAAAATGCCTGTTAATACATAAACACCAAATGTTTCCCACAATTCACACGTAAAGATTCATAAACCAACCTGAGCGTGATGTTGAATTCCTGACCAGAGAAGTGTGATTTTATATCGGAGCTCGTCTGCCGTCTCTTGAAGTTGATCACATTTACATCCAGATTGCCAATGAAGGTAATTGCATGGTTTAGCCTTTATCCCCAAACAGTTTAAATGCCCTATAGAGGTTTAAATACTTGTAAATCTATTCAGAATATTCCTGCACACGGGGGATTGCGGAGGAACCAAAACATGCCCCTTTTCCCGCTTTTGTCTTCTAGAAATGTATAGAGGCTCGCTCTTGCTATTTATTCCACTGCATTTTGCTAATTTTGCACATGTAACTTAACTAAATATTTATGTCCTCCACATTATGTTAAAATATGTGCACACAAAATAAGCCACGAGTGTAGCCTACCTTTCTGATGTAGATTTACAGTGCTTTCACCTGTTTGTAGGCTTAATTATTTTTTTATAGTTGTGCTTGACCTTTCACAATTGCTAGACACCTTGTGCCTCCAAAATAACATTGTTATACTTGCACACTGCACAGACATAGACTAAGCGAAACTTCTGTTTCAGCAGATTTTAATGTCAGAAATGCCAGGAGAAACCAAAGTTAAAAACACATTCCACAGTTAATATAGCCTACATATCCAGCTTCATCTGGTGTGAAAAAAATAAAGAATATATCAACAATATAATTAACTAGTAATAATTATTATTAGGCTATAATAATAATAATAATAATAATTATTATTATTATTATTATTATTAATATATAAATTGGCCTATCTGAGGCATATTTTATATACAGAAACTACAAATGTAAGAGAGTTACATTTTAAAATGAGTTTTGAGGCACTTCTGGTTTAAGCCACACCTACATCCGGTTCTATCCGAAGACAGAAACAGATACAAATAATTTGTCATAGTAACAAATACAAATATAGATGCAGATAATGGCTTTGCTGCACACCCCTAGTACCTACCGACAGTGGTCCGAGGAGGGACAAACCACAAACCAGCGACAGGGTGTTGGGAGCCCAAGGGTCATAGATGCGCGAGGGCAACGAAGGCTATCCTGTCTGGTCCGAACCGACAGAAGGTACTCTGGCACAAGTCACAGAAAACTTTAATGATGGTTACGGGAGGAATGTTTCATAACACACAGTGCATCGCACCCTGCTGCGTATGGGGCTGCGTAGCTGCAGACTGGTCAGAGTGCCCATGATGACCCCTGTCCACTGTCAAAAGCGCCTACAATGGGCACGCGAGCATCGGAACTGTACCTTGGAGAAGTGGAAGAATGTCGCCTGGTCCGATGAGTCCCATTTTCTTTAACATCATGTGGACGGCCATGTACGTGTGCGCCGTTTACCTGAGTATGTGATGGCACCAAGATGCACTATGGGAAGACGACAAGCCAGTGGAGGGAGTGTGATGTTCTGGGCAATGTTCTGCTGGGAAACCCTGGGTCCGGCCATTCATGTGGACATCAATTTGACACGTGCCACCTACCTAAACATCATTGCAGACCAGGTACACCCCTTCATAGCAATGGTATTCCCTGATGGCAGTGGCCTCTTTCAGCAGGATATTGTGCCCTGCCACACTGCACACATTGTTCGGGAATGGTTTGAGGAACATGATGAAGAGTTCCTGGTCTCCAAATTCCCCAGATCTCAATCAGGATCCACCTCGCAACTTACAGGACTTGAAGGATCTGCTGCTAATTTATTGGTGCTAGATACGACAGGACACCTTCAGGGGTCTTGTAGAGTCCATGCGTCAGCGGGTCGGTGCTGTTTTGGCGGCACGCGGAGGACCAACATCATATTAGGCAGGTGGTCATAATGTTTTGGCTCATCTGTGTATATTTAATGGTGATAATTTTTATTATAATGTATACATTTTTTATAATATTTATAAAGAGTGTTTAAAAAAATGAAAAACAAAACAAAACACAACAACAGAAAAACATGGATGAGAAGCATGGCGTCTAAAAGTCTGAAGTCTGAAGTGTGCAAATAGTGACAGTGACTACTTGATTTTATTCATTTTTTATCTAATATTTATTTAATTTTTACTTTTCATTCAGTTTTTAAATGTTCAGTGTTCTTTGCAAAGTTACATTGGTTGTGATCTTTTAATTTAAAACACAAATTTGGTAAAATAATTAAAAATAAAAAAAACTATTAAACTTATGATTAAGAACAACAGTTCAGTTTGTACGATTACAGTATGACTGGTTCATGTCAAATTTCTCTCTAAAATCAAAAGACTATATATATATATATATATATATATATATATAAGAAAATGAAGCATATTTCTTTGAACATTGTGTTTTTTATAGTGACATAATTTCAACTATTTGTCAAATAAATTATTATTATTATTATTATTTTATTTTGGGGTGAAATATGACCTGGATTTCTTCAGTTTTCGTGAGATTCGCCCCAAAATATTTGTCCGAAAAGAGATGTTATAAATCATTGTATTGTAGGTTACAGTATTTTTTGTGTTCTTATTGAGAGCCTGTATACTGCACATTTGGGCAGACAATTTGCATACTGTGCACAGTACACACTGCATACCACTATGGTATGAGTAGTGTGGTAGTAGGCTATTCTGAGTATAGACAGAGATACAAAGACAGATACAAAGAAAGAGAGGAAATGAGGATGCATAATGAATGAAGGTGTACCTTACAGGTCATTCTGAGAATTCAAATTTTACATTGTCTGAGACACAATGAGTTCATTCAACACTCAGATACAAAAGCTTCAGATATATTAAGCAATATAAGACTATACAACTATGTGTGTGCACTTGGATTTCACTTTTAAAATCACATTATCATAATCCATCTTTCACCTGGCTTTTGACAGCGCAGAGCGACCTATTACCAAGAGAGAACAATTTAACAGATACATAATGTTTTTGCTGTTGTTTTCCGCTTGTTTTTGGATGTGAATGTCTTTGCAGAGTTTTGGTCAAACAGGAAGCCTATCTTGACATAACCGCAATGTGTTGACAGGTCTATTTCATTGACTGCCCCCACCACCAAAAAAAAAGACTGCTGCCACCGATAAACCACCCCCTCCGAGCAGTGTAGCTTGAGTGAGCAAGTATTGTTTTCATCCCTGACTAAGTACAGATCCTCTTACCTGCCTGCTATCAGCTGCACACAGAAGGGCAATGTGAGCTCGTAGTGGTCTGCCCACTGACCTGGGACCAGCTTTTCGACCCTTTCTCTTGGAGTGCGACTCGATTAGATACATCTGACTGCTGTCTGATCGCTGTTCCACAGGTGAATAGACTCCCTCCCTCTTTTCCTCATCCACTCCTGGATAGGCACTGAAGTCATTTAGTGGATGAATTCGAGTTATGTCTGAACTTTGGCTCGTGGGGAACGAATATATAACGTTGTGGTTGTTTTAGGACTGAAAGAGACAGTCGTTCTGGATTATCTTCTTTGAAGTTCTGGTAATCATTTAAGGTAAAGTATGATGAAATGTTTTTTTATTCAGTTTATACCTATTTTCTGAGATCTTAGACTACTCCTTTTTTTGTCTCTATTTCTTTTTGATTGTTGTTGAGTGCTGTTGTCATATGGTTATAAAGTGATTTAATCTTGGTCCATTTTTTGCTTTGGTTCAGTTAATCGGTGAACATCAAATACAGCCATTTGTCATTGTTGGATAAGATTTCTGAATTTATCGATGAAGGGCTGCAGTTTCAGGAAACAGAGTTTGGTTGGCTAAATGGTTCTCTGGATATTAAAAATGTTACATAAATGGTTTTCAAAAGTACTAAAGAATAAAGTTCTTTTTGGAACTTAAAAATCTTCTCTTTTCTGTCAGAACACAAAACCATTTTAGTTATAATTGCAAAGTCTTTTTTTTACGAGTGTGCCACAACTTTATCAAACCATTCAGTAGTGTTTCCTGTATTTGTCATTATAAATATTAACTAGACTTTTAACATTTTTTTCAGAAAAGTCATCACTGGGTTCTTCTACTGTATGTCAAATCACCCAAATTTGAAAACTTCCCCAGCTGAAATATATATATATATATATATATATATATATATATATATATATATATATATATATATATATATATATATATATATAAATACTTTCTCTGAAGAAAGATAAACATAAATGATGCCAAAATATGAAATGCCATGGAGCAATATTTACGGTGTAATCTGTTATTTTGCAGAGAAGGGACAAAATGACAATTTTCGTTTTTGATTTTGGAGCAAAACTACAGTTAAAAAAATAAATAACAATTTAACACTTTCTATGAAGCCCATATTTATAATGCATTGTAAAGGCATTTAAATACATTATAATCCATTCGTAAAGTCTCACATAATATGTTGTAACTTCTCATAAATAATTGTAGCCACAATTATAATACTTACCTATTCATAGTTATCACTGATATACCTTAAAATAAAATGCATTATAACATGACCAACATCAAATTTTATCTGTAGAAGTTATAATGTATTATATCTATTTTTATTATATATATTAGGTATGCTTTAATTGACAAAAGCAATGTTGTCTTTTTAACATCCGTAAGATATTTTTATGCGATTATACGATATTACAAGACATTACAATACATTTTCTTTCTGTCTTAAAATTTACATCAAAAATGTGTGTTCTTTTTGTATCCTGTGCAGTTTTTTTTTAATAAATTACATTATATAAGCTTGACTTGTAATGTATTGTATATTACAAATGTATGTTATGACTGTATATAAGAAGATATTGCTTTTGTAACTTTACTTAAAGCAGGTCAAGACCACTTATAATGGTATATGATTACATCAATCCTTTTGACTGTAATTGCATATAAAAATAAATTATTAAATAATGAAATAATAATTGTATTTAGAACCTGAAGGTAACTGTGGCAAGGAACCTGAACTGAAGTGATGTCTTGCTGGATACTGGCTGCATTTTTTTCATCATCTCTCAGCGACACGTAACAGTCGGAGTCCTATACCAAGCAGGAACGGAACTGGATCTGGCCAGCTCTGGTAACCTTGGGATATGAATCCAGAGGTTGAGACAGGGAAACAAACAGAATAACATTAGCATAGATGCCATTCAATTTATTGCAGATTTATAGATTATGATAAATATTTCTTTTTCCAGCGGACCTAACTAAAGCAGCCTAATTGTGAGTTGATGGATAAATTAGGTGTATGCTTGGCTAAATAGATGAGTCTTTAGTCTAGACTTAAACTGAGTGAGTGTGTCTGCTTCTTGAACAGTGTTAGGGAGACTATTCCATAGTTTAGGAAAAGGATCTACCTCCTTTTTGGGGTTTTGATATTCTAGGAACTATTAACAGGCCATAATTTTGCGATCGTAATGAACGTGATGGAATATAGTGTGGTAGAAGGTAACTTAAGTACTTTGGAGCTAGACCATTCAAAGCTTTGTATGTAGTTAACAGAATTTTAAAATTAATATGAAATTTAACAGGTAGCCAATGTAACGATGATAAAATTGGGCTAATATGATCATATTTCTTGGTTCTAGTCAGCACTCTGGCTGCTGCATTTTGAACCAGTTACTTTCCATCTAAGATGAGACCGAGCCCATAGAAGTCGGCAGCGCTTCTGGACAGTGTTGATGTATGGCTTCTCCTTTACATAGTAAAGTCTTAACTTGCATCTATGGATGCAGTGGCGAATGGTTTTGACCAACAAAGGTTTACTATAAGTAATCCCAAGCCCATGTTCATGATATCCATTACAGATGAATGATGTTTTTTAAGACAGTGATATCTGAGGGATCAGAGATCACACGCATTCAGAAGTGGGTTTTCATCTTGCCCTTTATGCACCGAGATTTGACCAGATTCCTTGAATCTTTTAAATATATTGTGCACTGTAGAGGGTGAAATGCCCAAAATCCTTCCAATTTGTTGTTGGGGAACATTGTTCCCAAAGTGCTGGATCTAATGTAAAGACTCACTTTCAAAGTCTTGAGTTTTGATGCCATAGGATAAGACTTTATTAAAAACATAACAAAGCCGAGGTGGTCCATGGTGCATCTGAAATTACACTTCAGAATCATGCATATTTATACAGTTTCTACTCCCCTTAACTCTTTGAGGGATGGCCTCTTCATCCAATGAAATCGTTTTATGTAATCCCAAGCCCATGTTCATGATATCCATTACAGATGAATGATGTTTTTTAAGACAGTGATATCTGAGGGATCAGAGATCACGTGCATTCAGAAGTGTTTTTCATCTTGCCCTTTACGCACCAAGATTTGATCAGATTCCTTGAAACTTTTATCTATATTGTGCACCGTAGAGGGTGAAATGCCCAAAATCCTTCCAATTTGTTGTTGGGGAACATTGTTCCCAAAGTGCTGGATTATTTGCTGAAGCATCTGTTGGCAAATTGACAAGTCTCGAATGATCCTTGCTCTTGAAGACTGTTTTTGGAGGCTCCTTATATACTATGACACAATAGCCTTACCGGTCTAACATCTCCTGTTTCACATTGCCTTGTTATTTTAGCTCGTCAAATTGTTATTAGTCTTAAATTGCCCCCGTCTCAAATTTTTTGGAGAGTGTTGCAATCATCTGATTTGAAATTACTGTACAATTTCAAAAAAACAATAAAATTCACAAGGTAAAACTGTCAGAGAGCGAGACAAAGGAACCCAAAAGCAGAGGAACAGTTCAAAGGATTTATTTACAATAAATTATAATGTTAACTGTGCTGGCCAAGACTGGAGATCCCGGCACTGGCTGCAATAGAGGGAAGGAGTCTTGTGAATGAGTGTGTGCCGTAATCGCACAATGGGCAAATCTATGAAGAGTGTGTTCATACACGACTGTGTGCGTTGTAGAAGTCAGGAGCAGATCCGTAGGAATCCTCCGTAGATGCGTAGTGAGGTACAGAGAATAACACCCAGCAGATTTGAAGGTAATCACATTCCCGACACGTGGGCATAGACGAGGAATCCTCCATTGAAGATTCGTGAGTGCAGAGAACAAGCGTACAGCAAGCTGGAAGGTAACCACACTCCTGTCGTGGAAACTTTGCCTCTAATGTAAAGACTCACTCTCAAAGTCTTGAGTTTTGATGCCATAAGATAAGACTTTATTAAAAACATAACAAAGCCGAGGTGGTCCATGGTGCGTCTGAAATTACACTTCAGAATCATGCATTTTTATACAGTTTCTACTCCCCTTAACTCTTTGAGGGATGGCCTCTTCATCCAATGAAATCGTCTTATGCCTCCCTAGTTTAATCTTTGCCGTCTCCCTTCCAGCTGGTCACCTTTGGAAACTTGGCATTATCTGCACCAGTCCTGCTCATTAAATTATCCTTTCAATATCCACATGCCCACCTCCCTTTGGGCCCTACAAAGTTTGATAGAAAGAGGCTGTAATTCTTTCTAAAAGCCAAGCTACTACAGGTGGTGTTCCTTATCTAAACCTCCTTACTCATTCACTTGACACAGGCATCCTGTCTCCCAGGTCTCCTACTTTCTGTATTACATCAATTCATTTTCCCTTGACACAAAGGCCTTACACAGAGAGAGACTGCAAGCTAAGCTGTTTTCTGCACTTTCAAACTGTATCTAAATAATCAGAGTAAATCAGAGTATTAAATTAATAAAATAATGATTACATATGTAACATACTGAATAACATTGATAATGCAGCTTATCATAATACATTGATTGCACACTGTCATTTTTAGATCATTGCATATTGCATACATATTAATAAAATTATCAAAAACAGATTAACTGAATGATTAAATAAAAAATATTCCATACTCCCAACACGCGGGCAGAGATGGGCAACCAAACAGATACACAAGACAGGAACAACTAGACAGAGAGAGTGAGGTAAGTTGCTTCACATCAAACAATAATCTAGCAAAGATACTGAGAACAAGAAGGGTTTAAGTAGGGAGTGAATTAGAGGAGAACCAGGTGTTGCTTGCATGCTAATTAGTGGCATGATCAGAGTTCCCCTGGGAACAATCCATGTTCCCATGGAAACACCGACCATGCATGCCGGCTTCGCCTGTGAAACACGAGGGAGAGAAAATAACAAAACACTCGTGACAAAAACATCATATAATGTTTAGTTGTAGTGCTTACAATATAACAAAGGGTGAGTATAATTGACAAATCACTCCTTTTTGTTTTTATTAGCATTTTTCATACTGTCCCAACTTTTTTGGATCTGGGGTTGTACTATAAACCTCAACACCATGACGACCAGGGAGGGGGGCAGAGCATATTACGGTGTCTGACATCGTTTTTGCAAGTTCACACACCTCTTTAACATTATCTCTAGTGATCTACGATTGGCTAAGCCGGACATGGTTGCCGGACAATTTTAGAAAATCTATGTTAAGCATTAGCCAGCACTTGTAAATTTGATCTGATGTCAGACGCCCGAGCCCCAGAAATGCATTTAACAATAGTGGCTGGAGTCTCTATTTCCACATTCCTTACAATAGAATCACATATAACAAGGGCGCTTTCAACATGATTCTCAGTGGGTGCATCACAGAGTGGGGAGAATCGTTTGGAAACCCTAACAGGAACGGGAGAGTGGTATCTCTTTGCTGAGTGAGTATGCTGCTGAGACGTCACCCAAACAACCTGCTGTGGGGGCTCTACAGCCGGAACCAAAGTGTGTGTGTTGCTCTCTGTACTGCCTGCATCCGAAACAGTATCTAGCGGTTCTCTTTCTCACTGACCTCCACTAGCGTTCAGATGCGTGCCTCTAACTCATTAACCTTCTCTGTCAGCCTGACAAATTCCTTATATTTATCACATGTAAATCCCTCACTGCTGACGGAAGAAGCTATAGTAAACATGTGGCATGCAATGCACGAAGCATTAATATAAGCAGATGCAATGGCTTACCGCAATTGTTTGTTGTTGTTATGGTTGTTCTTGAGCGGCGAGGGTTTGAGATCTATGTGAATCCCTCACGCAATTGTTTGCTGTTGTTGTGGTGGTTCCTTGAGATTGATGTAATAATCATGAAGAGAAAACGAATGCACACAGTTGAAATGTGAGGTGTAGACAAGCATTTAAAAAAAGAAAGAAAAAAGAAAAGAAAACGGGTGCACACGGTAATATACACGCAGTTGAAACGGTTGAAAAGCGGAAAAAAGTGAAACACGCGGTAAATTGGCAAAGGATGAAACGATGAACATAGACCTACAATACCTAGTATGTACTGTATATTAAATTACAACTTTTGAGGATAAAGTTAGATGTTTATTGTGTTATAATGTATTATACTCTTTTAGGTATAACTTTGAACAAGTGTTATAATGTATTATAACTGTAGTTACAATTTATTTTTATTTTTTTCATAGCTTTTAATTCCAGAAGTAATAAATATATCTTGATATCCTTTTAGATTCTGTTTCAGAATAAACATTCCTTTCTTTGGCTTATAATGCAACAACTTATTTTAGTAACATACAGAACCTCCCTATCTCTGTTTAAAAATACAATAATTACATTGCCACCTTTCTAAGTTGTTTTTGTTTACCTGTAGTTTTACTCCCAAAATCAAAGGTGAAAATTTAAATTTTTACCTTTCTCTACAAAATAATGGATTAATCAGTATATTGATCAATGGCATTTAATATTTTGGCTTTGATTATCATTTATGTTTTTCAAAACAGCAGAATATAAAGCCTGAAATATACTCCGGTTCCCTATCTGTCACTCACTCGACGTTGGTGTAGATGTAGTGACACTAGGGGTCACTCTTGGGAGCCCGTCTTTGATAAAAGGCCAATGAAAATTGGCGAGTGGTATTTGCATGCCACTCCCCCGAACATACGGGTATAAAAGGAGCTGGTATGCAACCACTCATTCAGATTTTCTCTTCGGAGCCAAACGGTCATGATCATTGAGCTGAATACTACTGTTCATTCACCTCTGCTGGATCTGACGGCGCATTTCAGCGGCTTCTCCCTCCTCTGCACTGGTGCACTGCAGAGAACGCCCCTGGGCGCTTCGGCAGAAAAACTAGAGAGTATATTTTCTGAAAGAGCATTTTTCCCCTCTAAAAGAGTATATATTTCTCTAAAAGAGCGCACACACGGAACGTCTTTTTAAAGACGCGTCTTTTTAAAGATGCTTTTCTGATTGCGTGTTATTCCTGGTTGTGCTCGTTATCTCTTGCCTTCTAACGGTCAAGATCACTGTCTTTCGTGTCTGGGCACTGCTCACGCGGAGACAGCATTCGTGGATGGTCATGTTCTCATTGCGAGAATATGTCCATGGCAACGTTGCGGTCGAGGCTCGTCTTCGTAGAAAGCGAGCCACCCCAGAGGCTCCCGCCTTGGTCCTTTTACCCACGGGTTTGAGGCCAGCGCGGCAAGCACTGGGGGCGATTTGGGGACCCCAGTGGGACCGCCTCCGCCGGGTATCCCCCCGTGGACCTCCCATTCCCCAGCACGCTTGTCTGCCCCGATCGGGCTTCCGGGTGAGTCCGCCGGCTCGTCTCACGGCGAGT
The DNA here is from genome assembly GCF_019703515.2 of Myxocyprinus asiaticus. Classification (NCBI taxonomy): domain Eukaryota; kingdom Metazoa; phylum Chordata; class Actinopteri; order Cypriniformes; family Catostomidae; genus Myxocyprinus; species Myxocyprinus asiaticus. The sequence continues at coordinate 3,629,814 of NC_059361.1, forward strand.
TCGACCTCTTATTCGGAGCCCGCGAAAGTGATGAGCTCTCGAGCACAGCATCGGAGAGCGGGCTCGTCCAGTCGGAAGCCTCAGCTGGGCTCCTCCCTTCGGGGTCGATCGCCCAGTCACAGGCTGAAGCGGAGATGACAACATGCTTTCCCGGGCAGCTGCGAGCGTCGGTTAGAGTGGATTCACCGCTCTTCCCTGAACCCTCGCTGCTCGGTGATTGGTTCCTGGGCTCGCAGCACCGCTCAAAGCCACGCCCTGCCCCCGTTCCTTTCTTCCTGGAAGTGCATGAAGAGCTGACAAGGTCACGGGAGGCACTTTTTACTGCCCGGTCCCGATCTTTTCAGCTTCCCCGCCCTCACTACCCTCGATGGTGGGGCGGCCAAGGGTTATTCGGCAATCCCCCGGTGGATAAAGGCACTCGCGGTGCACCTATGCCCGCAGAGCACCACCACCTGGCGTGGGTGCCCAAAGCCCCCATCCAAGGCCTGTAGGTTTACGTTGTCTCTGACGGCCAAGGCCTACGGTGCCGCTGGACAAGCCGCCTCCGCCCTGCACGCCATGGCTCTCCTGCAAGTCCGCCAAGGCACTAAAGGAACTGCACGAGGGTAGTTCCGCCCCGGGATTGATGCAGGAACTGCGCTCGGTGACCGACCTCGCTCTCCGAGTGACGGAGGTTATGGTGCGGACTCTCGGGTGGACGGTGGCCACACTAGTGGTCCAGGAGTGCCACGTTTGGCTCAACCTGGTCGAGATGGGTGAGGCCGACAAGACACGATTCCTTGCTGCCCCCATTTCCCAGGCGGGCCTATTCGGCGACACCGTCGAGGACTTTGCCCAGCAGTTCTCGATGGTAGAGCAGTAGATGGATGCTAGCCGGCATATCCTGCCCCGGCGCAGCTCAAGATCCCGCACCCCATCTACTCATCGCCAAGGGCGTCCCCCTGCGGTGACTGCACCGGCTCTGCCGCAGCCCGCCCCTTCGGCCCGGCGTGGAGCCCACCGCAGGAAGCAGACGCCACCCGTCTCACGGCCGCCCAGAACCCATGAAAGGCTTCAAAGCGCCCTTGAAACGGGCGACACAGGGACACCAAAACCCGCTGCTCTGGAGCTGGTAAGCAGATCTTCATCTTTTTGTTACCTTTTGCATTTAATTGCTCTGCATGCTCAAGTGGCTGCAGTACTCAAGAGCTCAGCAAGAGTGGTTTCCTTGTTCCCTGGGTCACGTATCCGGTGTGTACGGCTGGCATCACAACCACCGTCCACCACTCCATTTGGCAGGTTGGCGCTCCAGCGGCGGTCTCCCGCCCCTGAGCGCCCAGCTGTGGCACAAATCCGCCCCCGATGTGACAGTCTCCACGGGTCATGAGGACAGGCAACTTCCTCCCCCGTCCCAGGCTGTTCCGGGGGTGGTCACAAGGAGCCAGGTAAGTGCTTCGATGTCCTTAGACTCAGCATGGCCACGACATGGTGTGACACCTCGAGCTCCGCCCCGCTGCGAGGCCCCACCTGCCGGTACATCCGATGACATTGTCCCTTTGGTTCCTCTTGCGCGGAACTTGGACGCATGGCTTGCGCCTTCCAATCCATCACGAGGGCTGGTCCGGACCGTCCGACTCGGCTGTGCGATTCACTTCGCCGGGCGTCCGCCCAGGTTCAGCGGTGTCCACTTCACCTTGGTGAAAGACGAAAACGCTGCTACCTTGCGCGGAGATCGCTACCCTCCTACAGAAGGATTCGATAGAACCTGTCCCTCCAGCCGAGATGAAGAAAGGGTTTTACAGCCTCTACTTCATCGTACCGAAAAAAGGCGGTGGGTTGCGGCCAATCTTGGACTTGCGAGTACTGAACCGGGCTTTACACAGACTCCCGTTCAAGATGCTGACGCAAAGACGCATTCTAGCGAGCGTCCGGCATCAAGATCGGTACGCGGTGGTAGACCCAAAGGATGCGTACTTTCACGTCTCGATCCTTCCTCGACACAGTCCCTTCCTGTAGTTCACGTTCGAGGGTTAGGCGTATCAGTACAAAGTCCTCCCTTTCGGCCTGTCCCTGTCTCCTCGTGTCTTTACGAAGATCGCAGAGGCTGCCCTTGCCCCGTTAAGGGAGGTGGGCATTCGCATTCTCAACTATCTCGACGACTGGCTAATCTTAGCTCACTCTCGAGACGTGTTATGCGCACACAGGGACCTGGTGCTCTCACACCTCAGCCGACTAGGGCTTCGGGTCAACTGGGAAAAGAGCAAGCTCCTCCTGGTTCAGAGCATCTCTTTTCTCGGTTTGGAGTTGGACTCGGTCTCCCTGATGGCGCGCCTTACGAACGAGCGTGCCCAGTCGGTGCTGGCCTGTTTGAAGGCGTTCAAACAGAAAACAGCGGTTCCACTGAAACTTTTTCAGAGGCTCCTGGGGCATATGGCATCCTCGGCTGTGGCCACCCCGCTCGGGTTGATGTATATAAGGCCGCTTCAGCACTGGCTCCAGACTCGAGTCCCGAGACGGGCATGGCACCACGGGACTCACCGTGTGGCCATTACGTTGGTCTGTCACCGTCTTTTCAGCCCTTGGACCGACCTCTCGTTTCTACGAGCAGGTGATCCCCTAGAACTGGTCTCCAGGCGCATCATGGTCACGACAGATGCCTCCAAAATGGGCTGGGGCACTGTTTGCAATGGGCACGCAGCCGCAGGCCTCTGGACGGGTCCGCGGCTGCGTTGGCACATCAACTGCCTCGAGTTACTGGTAATTCTGCTCGCCCTGCGGAGGTTCCGGCCGTTGATCCAGGGCAAGCATATGCTAGTTCGGACGGACAGCACGGCAGCGGTAGCATATGTCAACCGCCAAGGTGGTCTGCGCTCCCGCTGTATGTCACAACTCGCCCGCCGTCTCCTCCAACGGAGTCAGCAGCACCTCAAGTCGCTGCAAGCCACTCACATCCCGGGCAACCTCAACACTACGGCGGACGCGCCGTCACAACAGGTTACCCTCAAGGGAGAGTGGAGACTCCACCTTCAGGTGGTCCAGCTGATTTGGAGTCGATTCGACAGGCACAGGTGCACCTGTTCGCCTCCCAAGAATCCTCCCCACTGCCCGCTCTGGTACACCCTGACCGAGGCCTTCCTTGGCATAGATGCGCTGGCACACAGCTGGTCCCCTGGCATTCGCAAATATGCGTTTTCCCCCAGTGAGCCTGCTTGCACAGACCCTGTGCAAGGTCAAGGAGGACAAGGAGAAGGTCGTCCTGGTAAGCACCCTACTGGCCCGCCCAGACGTGGTGCTCGGACCTCAAGCTCCTCGCGACAGCTCCCCCCAGGCAAATTCCCCTGAGGAAGGACCTTCTTTCTCAGGGAAGGGGCACCATCCGGCACCCACGCCCAGACCTCTGGAATCTCCATGTCTGGCCCTTGGATGGGACATGGAAGACCTAAGCTGTCTCCCACCTGCGATGGTAGACACATTCACTCAGGCTAGGGCTCCCTCTACGAGGCGCCTGTATGCCTTTAAGTGGCGTCTGTTCGCTAAGTGGTGTTCTTCCCGTCGGGAAGACCCCCAGAGATGCGCAGTCAGATCAGTGCTTTCCTTCCTGCAAGAGAGGTTGGAAGGGAGGCTGTCCCCTTCCTCCTTGAAGGTGTACATTGCTGCCATAGCAGCACACCACGACGCAGTCGACGGTAAGTCCTTAGGGAAGCATGATCTGATCATCAGGTTCCTAAGAGGTGCCAGGAGGCTGAATCCCTCCAGGCCGCGCCTCGTTCTCTCATCAGACCTCTGTAGTTCTTCAGGGTCTACAGAGAGCCCCCTTTGAGCTTTGCAGTCAGCCGAGCTTAAGACACTCTCCTTGAAGACTGCCCTCCTGACTGCACTCACTTCCATCAAGAGGGTAGGTGACCTGCAAGCGTTCTCTGTCAGCAAAACGTGCCTGGAGTTCGGTCCAGGTTACTCTCACATGATCCTGAGACCCTGACCGGGCTATGTGCCCAAGGTTCCCACCACTCCTTTAGGGACTAGGTGGTGAACCTGCAAGTGCTGCCCCAGGAGGAGGCAGACCCAGCCCTGTCGTCGCTGTGTCCGGTGCGTGCTTTACGCATCTATTTGGATCGCACGCAGAGCTTTATAATCTCTGAGCAGCTCTTTGTCTGCTTTTGGTGCACAGCGGAAAAGAAGCACTGTCTCCAAGCAGAGGATCGCCCACTGGCTTGTTGACGCCATAACTCTGGCATATCTCGCCCAAAACATGCCGCCCCCGGTAGGGCTACGAGCCCATTCTACCCGTGGTGTAGCGGCTTCTTGGGCCTTGGCCAGGGGTGCCTCTCTAACAGACATTTGCAGAGCAGCAGGCTGGGCAACACCCAACACCTTTGCAAGGTTCTACAACCTCCGGGTGGAACCGGTTTCGTCCCAGGTAGTGGCACGCAACAAGCGGATAAGCCCGGGATAGCCGGCCGGGTGTATCGCTTGCACATAGCAACAAGCGGATAAGCCCGGGATAGCCGGCCGGGTGTATCGCTTGCACATAGCACCTTCCACCTCCTTTTGAGCTGAAGATGTGCGCTGTTAATTCCCATTAGTGTTCACAAAATTTTTCCCTGGTTGACTTCCTCCGAGCCCTGTGGCAGTCGAGTTTTCAGAGAGACTCGCTGCCGGCCCAGTACACGTGCTAACTAATAGCCCGGTTCTGGTGTAGGTGCTCTGCATGTGGTGGTTCCCTGTAAGGCTAACCCCATGCGATCTATATCTTCCGCTAATTCGTTTCTCTGCTGGCAAACTGTGTCTTCCTTGGGCAGAGCCCCTCTGCCCCAGTCTCCATGTTGTAGTAACTCCTCCCCCATTGGGCAGGATCTACCTTGAAGACTCTCCACATGGTTGGAAAGACCATGTGACGTATTCTTCCACTTAAATATCCCCCCCTCTCTTGGGGCGAGGTGTGGTCTCCGTGGTGTCCTACACTTGGGAGGGACACCCCCCGACTAGACCTGGCGGCCCAGTCGGATAATCCCCCTTCTTTTTTAGGGAGTGGAAAAAGGGAAGGGGAGAAGAGGCCACGACTGGGTTAAGCCTGTCTCTATCTTTGGGTAGTCGACATGTCCCCAAAAAGGGCCTTTGACACTCATAACTGTGTTGGGGAGGTTACGTGTCGACCTGGTGTGCTGGCTATGAGGCACACAGCAAGTCTGCCCCCCACACACCGCCAGTTCACGTAACACAGTTCAGCCTTGTGGTGTTTTGTATAGGGACCCCTAGTGTCACTACATCGACACCAACGTCGAGTGAGTGACAGATAGGGAACGTCATGGTTACTGGTGTAACCTCCATTCCCTGGTGGAGGGAACGAGACATTGGTCCCTCCTGCCACAACGCTGAACTACCCGCTGAAATGGCCGGACCTTATATCGGCTCCTCAGCGTAAAACCTGAATGAGTGGTTGCATACCAGCTCCTTTTATACCCGTGTGTTCAGGGGAGTGGCATGCAAATACCACTCGCCAATTTTCATTGGCCTTTTATCAAAGACCAGAGGTGTCTCGTGCTCCCAAGAGTGACCCCTAGTGTCACTACATCGACACCAACATCTCGTTCCCTCCATCAGGGAACGAAGGTTACACCAGTAACCATGACGTTTTGAAACGTATGCTTAGAGTCTGCGTACAGTCGAATGCTAGCTTTTCAAAGTATAACTCATTTGACTGTGCACGCACACACAGGCGGTTGGTGCATGTGTGCTACTACTGCTATGAGATACAGGACTACCCCCCCGCCCCCCCAAGACTTAAAATCAAGAGGCTAATCACTTAAAAAAATAATAGTGCAACAAGCTGCATAATTTTTGGTTTCATTCATGTCCGTAGCAGAAGTGTTGTGTGGCAAGTCACATGCCAAAGTTGAATACTTGATGTTAGGGATCAAGTATACTGTATGAGCAATAGCAGGCAGCACTAATAAGAGCACAGATATGTGCAGTGAATGTGTAGCAGTGTGTGTTGATGGGTTTAGAGCTCATGCCCTGCGGCGGTGCCTCAGACTCTCCATCTGTTTCAATTAAAGTGAGTGCTGGACTCTCTGCACTACCAGGCTTAAATGTCACACCGAGAAAGCTCTCACCCTGCCCACAAATAACACCGCAACAGAATATAAGGTCTCAGCACCAGCACAATGGAACACACACACATAGTTTCTCTCTCTCTCTCTCTCTCTCTCTCCTAAATAGCTCCTGCAAAAAAGAATGTTTGAAGGTAAAATATTGTCTTTTGTTCGGGTAGTTTGGAGACTGTGAATGAATAGGGGAAAACAGTGTTTGAATTGGGGCAGGCGGGGTTTGCAGGTTTTTGTTTTTTTTTGTAACATTAACGGTAGTATTGAGTCCATGATTAGGTTTAAGTAAAACTTCCACTGAACCGATTCGAGTTCACCACTGCTTTGATGGAAAGTTACTCAAATCACTAACTGAAATGGACATGAGACCCTGTTCCTGTCATACATTAATTTAATTTATACATTTAATAAAGCTGAAGTGTGTAAAAAATAAATAAATAAATAAATAAAAACATAAATAATAATAATAATAATAATAATATATATATATATATATATATTTTTTTTATTATTGATCCAATCAGAAAATCTGAAGGAAAACCTAGCTTCATAATATGTGACCCACATTTGGTTTTCATCCATTGAAAATGTGTAAAATGTAACAATTTACAGATGGAGCCACATTGAGAGCCCCATATCTCTGCAAGCTAACCATATGGGCTTAAATATGAAGATACCAAATAAAGCAAAGTTTGTTCTAAACCAGAATTACATTTTTTTTAATAACATATCTCCAGAATCACTCCAAATTTGTAAAAACAACACAAAGTGTTTTTGTTGTTGTTGTTGTTTTTTTTAACTCACACCATTGGAATATAATGCAACAAGTGGTGCTGAAGTCAACTGATTGACCCCCTCTACAAATGAATGAATTACTTAGTAAGTATTAATCGATCACAATTAACCCTTTAGGCTCAGATGGGAGAAAAAAAAAATTTGTTAAAATATTAATAACTTCAGTCTTGACCAACACAAAATAGGTATTTTTTAATGCTTAGAAGTTTTACTTTACAGTGCATGTAGACATTATGACCAAAACTGAACAAGTGGTTTGAAATTTGCAGACAAATCAGAAGTGTTCCATTTTGATAATTTTGCACTGTACATACAGTATTCTTGTAATCATTAAAAACATCAAAGTCATCAAATATTAATTATTTGTATTTATTTATCACGTTATACATTTGCACATATACAGTGAAATTCTTTTTTTTTTCACATATCCCAGCTAAGCTGGGGTCAGAGTGCAGGGTCAGCCATGATATGGCACCCCTGGAGCAGATAGGGTCAAGGGTCCAACAGTGGCATCTTGGCAGTGCTGGGGCTTGAACCCCCAATCTTTCAATCAGTAACCCAGAGCCCCAACCGCTGAGCCACCACTGCCCCTAAAATAGCTGTGTGTCATATGTTGTTGGAAAGCTCTCAAAGAGTAGAATACAACAGCTTATCTGTTTTACTCACAGACAAAAATGTAGCGAGTAATAGTAAAGTATATGTCTTTGACATACATGTTTTTTGTGAACAAGTGTTGCTCTGCCATGTTTTCGCTCATATAGCTGTGACCAAAAATATTGGCACCCTTTGTGAATATGAGAAAAGAAGGCTGTGAAAAAATATCTTTATTGTTTATCCTTTTGATCTTTTATTTAAAATATTCACAAAAATCTATCCTCTAATAGATATCAAACAATTGCAAACACATCACAAGTTTAATAAAAAGAAAAAAAAATATCTTTGTCAAATATATGTGTGTGGCACAATTATTGGCACCCATTTATTCAATACTTTGTGCAACCTCCCTTTGCCAAGATAACAGCTCTGAGTCTTCTCCTATAATTTCTAATGAGGTTGGAGAACACATGGCAAGTGATCTGAGACCATTCCTCCATACAGAATCTCTCCAGATCCTTCCAATTCAGAGGTCCATGCTGGTGGACTCTCCTCTTTAGTTCACCACACAGGTTTTCTATGGGGTTCAGGTCAGGGGACTGGGATGGCCATGGCAGAACCTTCATTTTGTGGTCAGTGAACCATTTTTGTGTTGATTTTGATGTTTGTTTTGGATCATTGTCCTGCTGAAAGATCCAACCACAGCCCATTTTAAGCTTTCTGGCAGAGGCAGCCAGGTTTTGATTTAGTATCTGTTGGTATATGATAGAGTCCATGATGCCATGTATCCAAACAAGATGTCCAGAACCTCTGGCATAAAAAACAGCCCCACAACATTAAATATCCACCACCATATTTAACCGTGGGCATGAGGTTCTTTTCTACCTATCGATGTGCACCAAACCCATCTCTGGTGTTTGCTGCCAAAAAGCTTTATTTCTGTTTCACTAACCATAGAACCCAGTCCCATTTGAAGTTCCAGTAGTGTCTGGCAAACTGAATACGCTTGAGTTTGTTGTTGGATGAAAGCAGGTGGCTTTTTTTTTTTAAAACCCTCCCAGACAACTTGTGGTGATGTAGGTGACATCTGATTGTAATTTTGGAGACTTTCTGACCCCAAGACCCAACTAATTTCTGCAATTCTCCTGCTGTGATCCTTGGAGATTCTTTGGCCACTTGAACCATCCTCCTCACCGTGCGTGGAGACAATATAGACATGCATCCTCTTCCAGATCGATTCTTAGCATCTCTAGTTGATTGGAACTTCTTAATTATTGCCCTGATGGCCAGGAAGTCATGGCTGAACAATTTCATGTTCCTAGTCACCCAGGTGTACTAAAACATGTAAAATATGAATGGGAATATACTTCAGATATATTTTACTCATAAGAATTTCTAGGGGTGCCAATAATTGTGGGAAACGTGTTTTGGAGAAAAATATATATTTAATTATGAGATCCCCCCCCCCCCTTTTTAATTAGTTTACTTCAATTAAATGTTAGATTTTTGTGAATATTTTGAATGAAAGATAAAAAGAAAAAAACTATAAAGACATTTTTCACAGCCGCCTTTGCTCATATTTAACAAGGGTGCCAATATTTTTGGCCACAACTGTAACTTCATGGAACATAAAAGGAAATAAATATTAGATACCATTACTTAGAGGAGGCGATTATCTTAAACGAACCCACACAAAAAGTAATCGTATGCACAGATCATTAGATAACCCACACAAAGCATAATGTGCACACTGGCATCTTGCTATCTGGCTACAAACACGTTAGCTTTCCTGGATCAGATGATGTCATCAGAAATGCAGTAGCATCATGGAACGCTAAACCAATCGGACTGGGTTCATATTTCAACCAGTGGTGATAGTCCTCCATATCTGGGCAGAGAGTCATGTGGTCAATAACTCTATTTACATATGGCCACCAGGAGATGGCACCAAGTACATGACACAGACTCAATGATGACTCAAATGGCACAGAATGAAACTCTTTCTTTGAAATCTCCTTACTAAAATCATGTCTGCATGCTATACAAACCATGCTAGACAGTGTTGATAGAGCAAAAAGAACATGATAAAATAATTTATTAATAATGTACCCTTGTTTAGTCTTTTAATATTTGTTGAGCATGGTAGTGTGCAAATGAATTAATCATTTAATTTTATTTTATTATAAATGTATTGATGGATTTCACATGTGTGGCTCTCAATGCCTGGTCCCCTCAGCTGTGGGAGCCTTGACACAATGCAAACACTGGGGTTTATTTAGACTTATTTAGATTTTTTTCTGCCATACATTCTGTCAACTCTGAATCAAACCGGTCATGTTACTCACTGACAGGGTAAACTTTAGGAATGTTTGCTGTTTGTTTTCTGTTAATAAGTAAATGAGCACAGAGCACAGAGCATAGAAAGTTTCCCACAGAAATGCATATGGATAGCTTCACTCTCTTGAAAACACACATGCACCCTGTCTCTCTGAAATATAGTAGATACACTCTTTCATCTTTGTTGTCACACTGATCATGGCAGTATGTACACGTGTTACTTGTATGTCACGCTGAATATACTGTGCACATACACTCCAGCACTGGACATATAACTGTCTCCCATATGGTAAGTTGTTCTTTTCTATTCTTTTTGTGTAAAAGCCTGTGAGAATTCTTTTCTAAGAAATGTTTGTGTTTCTTTGCTGAAGTGGATGTTTTTGCTGATGAAAGGCCTCTCTTATTGTTCAGTAATTTTAATGGTTTATATAAAAAATACATACAACCATTGCACAATCATTTGGATGTCAGTTTGCTTCACAGAGTTTGTGTAGGAGACACTCAACTGTTCTTCAGTTCTTTTTAGGAGATGTGCAATGTTAAAATATTTTTTTTTCTATACCAGCTTAATATGCAGAGTCAACTATAAGTAAGCCATTCATAGTGTCTGAATCACATTGATGCTGTACAGTCCCGCCAGAGTGTGTCAGATCAGGTGGTATGCTGCATCCTTCACTATATAGTGCTCACTATATAGCGAATTGTGTGTGTAATTTACATTTTCAGGGTTCTGTTGCTCAGCTGGTAGAGCATGGCGCTAGCAATGGGTTAGATTCTCAGGGAACACACAAACTGATAAATGTATAGCATGAATGCACTGTAAGTCACTTTGGATAAAAGCATCTGCCAAATGCATAAATGTAAATAGCGCATTTACTGGGCATGAGTCATTCTTAGTGAATTCCCTCCTCGGTTTATGTGGCACTATCAAAACTTTGCTTTGTTTGTTTGTGCTGCCCGACCAGCCTGACACAGCAGCATTGACTCAAACAATGGTGTGAGTGCGTGGAGGGACTTCCTGTTTGTTCGACCAATGGCAGATGTAAGAAGTGTTCAGGAAACCTGTTGTTATTTTGGATTATTCTGACTCTAATCATGCAAATATTACGCACTTCACCTTTAAATGTTTCAAGTCGAATTTAAACTAGTGTCGTCTGAATGAGAGGCACAGCATACAAACCTATTTCTATTGGGTGGATCCTTTGACCACATGAATATGTAATATATGTTATGTCATGCAGAATACATTACAGGTCAAAAGTTTATTGTCACTTACTCATTCTTTATTATTATTATTATTATTATTTATTTATTTATTTATTTATTTCACATTTTAGAATAATAGTAAAGTCATCAAAACTATGGAATAACATAAATGGAACTATGGGAATTATGTTGTGACTAAACAAAATCCAAAATAAATCAAAACTGTGTTATATTTTATCATCTTCAAAGTAGTCACCCTTTGTCTAGAATTTGCAGACATGTACTCTTGACATTTTCTCAACCAACTTCTTGAGGTATCACCCTGGGATGCTTTTTAAACAGTATTGAAAGAGTTCCCATCTATGTTGGGCACTTATAGGTATTGGTTGCTTTTCTTTATTATTTGGTCCAAGTCATCCATTTAAAAAAAAAAAAAAAAAAAAAAAAAAATATATATATATATATATATATATATATATATATATATATATATATATATATATATATATATATATTATTTTGTTTAAATAAAATTGTAGTTCTGTAATGAAATAAATTTATATGGTGGCACAATTATATGTTTGGCTACAAAACTAATTCCAAACATTTAAGCATACCCCTTCAGATCAAAAGATTTGTAAGATCATGAGAAACATTTCAGTCAAGTGACCCCAAACTTATGAACAGCAGTGTATATGCAATGCATAAAATAAATAAAATATTATATGAAATGTAAATATATCAGTACTCGGTACCAATACCAGAGACATGTCATGATTTTTTATAACAATTTCAATACCACAAAAATTCATTTTGCTATTGAACACTGCTAAATATGCTATGGTGCACTTCTTCATTTAAAATGTTTAATATTAATCTAAGTAATAACATTATACTAAAACTATGGCATGTTTACTTATGGTACTTCTCATTTAAGCTAACATTGCTTCATGTTTGTTTTTTTGTTTTTTACAGGTAAATAGTCATAATAATAAAGAATTAAGTGTAAAATAAGAACATTGATAGAAATAAAACAAATAAAAATAAAGAGCAGGGATTTATTACTTTTTTCTTTTTAATATTACTGATGTTTTGATTAATATTAACAACATAATAGACAGCAGCGTGAATATTAGGCTTCATTTATACTGTATGATGGGCACAGATCTGGGACACACTTTATATTAGGTGTCTTTAACTACTATGTACTAAAGCATTTGATACAATGTGCTTATTATACATACATTATACATGTTGTTGCATTGTAATTATATTTAAAGTACTTGCATTTAATTACATTTGTAGTTACACTGTTTACTTTACTCCTAACCCTAACACATCCCTTACCCCAAAACCTAACTCTAACCCCTAATCCTAACTCTAACCCTAACCCTACCCTTACTCCTAAACCTACCCGTACCTCAACCTCAGTAGCAGCAAATGTGGGAATTTTACAGAACAACATGTAGTTACACAGTAAATACATAGTCTTGAATGTATTTAATGTTAGTACATAGTAGTTAAAGCCACCTAATATAAAGTGTGACCCAGATATGTACAAGAGTCAATTAGAGAACAGGGAGGGAATTTATTTTCTGAATTAGTTTTGCATTGTCTCACAAAAAGTTTTGCTTTCTCTTACAATAGTATGTGTTCCCTCGCAATTATTTTAGGTTTACAATAGCTTTACCCATCCCTTACAAACATTTACCATGGTTTTACTACAGTAACCATATTATAACCGTAATATCTGTGGTAAAACCGTCGTAACAGCTTAGAGGAAACATTGAGCTCAACGTGTTAGAGCATGTGTGCTAAATGCTAGGCCACATCTACTACATTATTATACTTGTTATTATTGTACATTTGTTTATAATTTTTTTTATTTGGCTTTATGAAGGGAAAATCAGTTACGGTGTTCCAAGTGGTTTTCAGCATGTTGCTATTTGGTTTGAAGGTGGTTACTTACTGCCAGTGCACTAAACATGGTCCCATTTTTCAGTCTGATCAGTGATTTGAATATGATGTGTAGCACAAATAATGTGGGTTTTACACGCCAAAGTTTAATACCCTGATAGCATATGTGCCCAGACGTCTATCTGATGTGTGTTTACATCTGGAAGACATATTTTTAATGTTGTTTTCTCATGTAACCTGTCCTGCACGACCTGCTCTGAGCGGGATTCGAACCGGTGTCTCCGGCATGGAAGGCGGGCAGGCTCACGAGGAGGCTAAAGGCTACAGCCTCTGGTGTCAATCGCTAGTGCGCCTCTTGAGGCCATGGGAGTGAGGTTTACACACTGCTCAGCTTCCTACCAGCTGGCTAACATTATACTCACCCCTCTAAACCTCACTCCCATCCGGGTCACGGCACCACTGTAACCGGTCCTGCTCAACCCGTTCCGTGTGGGATTTGAACCGCTGCCTCCGGCATGGGAGGCGGACGTGCTAACTAGGAGGCTAAAGGCTACAGCCTCTAGTGTCAATCACTAGTGCGCCTCATGAGGCCAGGGGAGTGAAGTTTACAAACTGCTCAGTTACCTACCAGCTGGCTACCGTTACACTCAGTCAGCTGATTTTTAAATTGACGTTGTTTCCTTAGTCCACAAGAGGGCATAGATTTGGCTTGAACATTGGGGGGTTGCAGTGTGAAGCATTCACCCATGTTTCCTTTGATCATGGTGTAATTAATGGGGGGTTGTACTTGCTTGTTTTGATTATTGGCGGGGTTACCTCCCCCCCATCCCTGCTGGAATCTAGACCCCCTCTTCAAACAGATGGAACCCAACAGAATGGAACCGAACGTGAGGGTCTTGAGACACACATTTATGAGATGAAGTCCTTTCCTGGCAAAGCGTAAAAAAAATTATTTGCAAGACACAACGGCCAAAGACCTCCACCAACTGTAAGGGCTGTTCACACCGAACACTTTTGCAGCCATCCATTTGTTTTTCTATGTAAACGCGCACTAGATGAAAGTCTTTGTTTTTGTTTATTCAGTGTCTCATGCAGGAGTGCTGTTTTTTAGATGCTGTCTAATTAAAAATAACTTTAAAAAGCATATTGAGACACCTGCTTTCTGTTAAACTGTATTTGTTGCGCTGTGTCTAGCCCGTTTTAGCGTCATCGTCAGTGCTTGGCACTCATCTAAAATTAGAATGCACAGTTTTAGCATATGAATGTGCATTTTAATTTCTTAAATTCTACGAATATTTGAATTTCACATTTTAATTTGACAGCCCTAACATCTATTATACATGTCAATAATGTCTCGGATGACAATAAAGGCCAATTCACACTGCCCCAACAAACGCCAACAGACATCAACACTTCAAACATTCTAAAGTTGGCTGTTGTATTTAGATTGTTGAGAAACATAACTGTTGTGTTCACACTGATCCAACAAAGAAGATAATTGACAAGGACGAGGTTGCGGATGAAGCCAAACATGCACAATTTAATATATAAATATTGTTTGCTATTAATACACATTTGGCATGTAGTGATATAACCAAGTAAAACGTTTTGTATTTGCTGGGAACTTATTCATTCTGAAAGTTCTGTCGGAGGAAACATATTATACACACAAGATTATGTCCATAAAATGTGGGAAAAGTAGACGTTTGTAATTATTGCAGATCTGCAGTGAGTTCTGTATATGCATGTTCTGTGTGATTTGACGCCGTTTGAGTAATTAAGAAACTTCATGCGAGTGAGAAGAGTGCTTCAGCACAAACCTAGCAATCTCTGTCCGAGACGCGGACTCCGTGTCTTGACTGTTTGTACATATTTCCTCATGAGTGTCATCCACACAAACTGCTGAACCCAACACTACCATATCATTTGGTTTTCTTTTATTTAGAAGGGAATGGAAAGCTCGAACAAGTTCGCTACAAAAATGTTATTAATCGTGACTGACTGCGTTTCTCCTGATCTACCAATGCAGTTGCGACCGCGTGCGTTCATTTTCTATGAGCTGACAGGAACAGGGACACTTACCTCATTTTGTCATGGCAATGGTTCACGCTGTTGTCAGATTACATCGAAGTCTGTTGGAGTTTGTTGGAAAATCATACCAAATTGCTCAAACATTCAAAGACCAGACAAACGCCAATTGAACATGTTGAATCTGTGAAAACAAACGCCAGTGAACGCCAACAGGGTGAACACACTGATCTGACAAAACCTAATAAATGTGTTTGTTGCCGTTTGTTGGGGCATTTTGAATTGGGCTTTAGACATTCATCAAATGTCTTTAAAACGTTTATGATTTATATGTTTGTAAATCTGAGATTTTTAAGCTTTTTAGCAGATGTTAATTAGATTGTGATGCAGGGTCTGAAGTTAACACCCGCCAAGCGCCAAATGCAGGTACATTTTCTGTTTGGTCGGTGAATTTCGCAGCGTCACAGGCCACTATGGCAGGAGGATTTTGCTTTCTATCAGTTTATGTCAGCTTGTAAAATAGTTCTACACATTCTAGTTTTGTCCTCAATGGGGCTCTGTAGGCCTACAGAACAGTCAGTAACACAGGTGTATACACTGAACAGCTCTTATTAGCACTTATTAGCTGCTCATCGATAGTCTCAAACGCTGTGTGTCCGCTGGTGTGTGGTGAGCGAAGGTGCATTCAGTGCTTTTAATCCAGACTTCAAATGATGATTGCATGCATTCTTTGTGGCAGTTCTGTGGCTGGGTAAGCAAATGTTTAAAAATCAACACTCTTTGTATACTTTGGGCATTTGAAAATGAAATTGGCATTATTCCAAATGTAATCGCACATATTTAAGATGGCATCATTGCTCGTGTACTGAAAGATAATAGTAGAAAATGCACACTGGCTTTGTGTATTTCAAACTCACCCTGAAGCGGCAGTTGTCTGGTGCGGTGAGTGGGGCTGAGCGGATTGCTTTGCACCAGTGAGCACGTACCATTAGCAGTAGGTCTCGATGCAAGATGAAAGTATGTACAGGAGCGTTCGTGCCATCGGGATGAAGGGATGAAGGGAAGACCACTCTTGGATTTCCAGTGGATGTGTGAGTAAGTTTATATTACCAACCACCACACATACAAATTCTCCGGTAATGATTGCATTATAATAAAAACCGAATGATTTTCATGATGTTCGGTTTCGTTAACGGTTCTTGAACGTGCATTATTCCGGTGATGCGGACAGAAAACTGGAGTAAAATACTCAGACAGTAGTACTATTAAGCGCCACAGCAACACTGCTACTGAATCTACAGCGCGAGACGAGACATAAAGCACTACCAGTAGACCGAATCCCAAAGAAATTACTCTTTTGAGCCGGCTCTTTTTTGTGAATCAGAAAGTTTTATGAATCCGTTGGAGCTGAATGAATGAACTGACTCACTACAAGTAAACCAAGAATGAGAGTTACTAACTGGTTGTTCATATGACAAAATGTACTTTAAAATACAAATGTAGTTTTGTTGTAATAAGCGAATAATCAGAAAAAGTATTCTATTCTGGCAATTGAATATTTCATAAATAATAAATTAATACTTTAAAAATGCAGTTCACTTTAAAACATGCATACAGGATTGTTCATTTGTCTCAAATGCCTGTAAAATCCACTTGTAAAATGCAATAAAATAAAAAATAAAAAATGGCCTGTAAGGAATCTGACTGGCTGGTAAATTTTTTCATCTACCAGCCACCTTGGCTGATGGGCTAAAAAGTTAATTTCGGACCCTGTTGTGATGCTTTCCAGATGAAAAGATCTAAAACAGATATACGTGTGCTGTCTGATTAGGGTTCAGAATTTGTTTAAATGAGCAGTAATAATACTAATGATTGTTGCCTTTGCAACCACCATGGTGATAATGTCAGATTAGGTTTGCTTTCATTCACACTTCTCAATGCAATACTGTCTTTGCAGCTATGGGACATTTTAACAAGACACATACCGCTAATCATATTTAATGGTTATTACCTCTCACTGTCTTTTCCTCTTTCTATTACCTTCACACATTTTCAGAGCTTGTGGTGCTTTCATTAGTACTATCTGTCAGTGTTAATAAAGGAGAGACAGCACGTTGCTGTAGATGACTTCCGCCATAGTTTTGGCTCCTTGATTAGCAGGCTAATTGCCTTTTGCTGCTTTTGACAGCAATCATAGTCATTTTAAAACACTTACGAAACATCTGTCAGAATGAGGGTTTATATGACTTCGGCAGTCATCACACACATAAACACCACCGTTTCCTATAAACACGTCCGGAGCAACCAGATGTTTACTTGCTTTTATAATTAGAGGTTGAGGGTAAACTTATTTCTCACGCTAAATATCTGTGAGTCAAGTCAGGCCGATGGCGTATTATGTAATGCGTTGAGCATGTTGTTTTCGCTGGAATGTGCACAAAACTATTTCAAGGTTTTCAATGAAGATATATGTATGTTAAATACAATAATGCTCTATTGCTGAAAGTGGAGCTCTGACTAAATCGTCCTTTGTTTTGCTTGTCTGAGAGATTTGGTTGAAATTTAAGCTTTGCTTCTGGCAAAGGCATGTGGGAAGACCTTTGGCTATCTTTCCCATCAGCCCCTATTTGTCATTTGGTCCCTCATGTGCAATGGGAATCTCATTGCGATTGGCCATGAGCCCAAACCAAGACAATGCACTGACAACGGGAGCACTGTGAAGTTTGATCTGTGATCTCACTTTAATTCAAACATGAGTTTAAATCCAATAAATTAGGCAGATTTATTTTTTAATAAGTGATCAATATTACTGTTGCATATACTTGGGCTAGGGTTTTTCAAAACATCTTTCCATAGGTATTTAACACATTTAATCGCACCAATTACATTTGTGACGGAAATGTATTTTAAATGCATTTTTACAATGGGTAATGAAAATAGTCAATTCCACTTTGCCACCACCCCCCTGAAAGATGATGTCATTGTCAAAGCTACATAAAAATACAGATACAACTACCATATTTGGTACATATTATATGTATAGAGTCTATTATTGATTTATTAATAATATATCTCTAGCTTATATAAACCATGCTCACAGGACAAGTAAACATGTAAATGATCACAGTAGTGGAAAACAGAGCCTTATTTATACAGGTTACTGATTGAGTCCCATTATAAAATTAATAGAAAGTTAATAAATTAATACTTTTATAAAAAGTCCCATTATAGTATTGTTACAGCAAATAAAATGGACCCACTTTATATTAGGTGCCTGTAACTACTAGGTATTTGATGCAATGTACTTATTATGTACATACATGTTGCATTGCATTTACATTTAAAGTACATGCATTTAATTACTTCTGTAGTTACACTGTTAACCTAACCCTAACCCTACCCCATAAATGCCAACAATGGATTGTGAAAAATGGGTGGAGTTTCTGGTGCCCTCCTAGGGTAAGATGGTGACCTATAGGGAGTAGGTTCACTTAGCAGACTGAGTAATATGCGTGTAGGGAGCGGCAGTACCAGTCAGGAGTACTGCACTGAAGATGAATAATACCAAGAAATGTATTAAGATGGTCCCTTACCACATCCTTGACAGTTTTAGCAATAAATGCTTTTTGAGTTATTAATAATAAATAGTGTATATCCTTTCTTATATGCTAAGAACTTTCCTGACCCATGACTTATAAAAACTAAAATTATTTTTATTTCTTCGATTATGTATCTTCTTTATCTTCTTTATGTATACATCTGTGTTGGTTTATATGTATTTTTAGGGGTTTTTTCTATTTACTTTATTTTAATTCTTTTTTTTCTTCCTTCACCTGTACTTCTTGTCTTTATGACTCAGTGATTGTATTCATACATTGTTGGATCTGTGTAATTTTGTACATCTTGTTGAACATTTAACTTTCTGTTTTTCAGTAAAAAAAATCCACCATTTTAGCACAATGTGTGGACCTTTCAGACGGTCCCTTACCACACCCTTCACAGTATTAGCATGTATAAGCACAATGTGTAGACTTTTCAGATGACCCCTTACCCACCGTATGAAAAATTTCCAACTTATATCAATGTTAAATTAACAATCTGGAACAATTTCACCGTGACACCATATGACCAGCTTTACGGGACAAATTGGGAGAAAGATCATCTATTATCTATAGAATTAAAAAAATATATATATGTTTTCTCTAAGTGATGCTTGACCCTCCTTGTTTTTTTTTTTTTTATTATTTATTTTTTTTGTATTGTTTATTTATTTTATTTTATTTATTTTTTCCTTTTTCTCCCAATTTGGAATGCCCAATTCCCAACGTGCTCTAAGTCCTGGTGGTCACGTAGTGATTTGCCTCAGTCTGGGCGGTGGAGGACGAATCCCAGTTGCCTCCGCGTCTGAGACAGTCAACCCGCGCATCTTATCACGTGGCTTGTTGAGCGCGTTGCCACGGACACATAGCGCGTGTGGAGGCTTCACGCCATCCACCACGGCATCCGCGCTTAATTCACCACGCGCCCCACCGAGAACAAACCACATTATAGCGACCACGAGGAGGTTACCCCATGTGACTCTACCCTCCCTAGCAACTGGGCCAATTTGGTTGCTTAGGAGACCTGGCTGGAGTCACTGAGCACGCCCTGGGATTCGAACAAGCAAGCTAGCGAACTCCATGGGTGGTAGCCAGCGTATTTTACCACTGAGCTACCCAGGCCCCAAAACCTCCTTGTTTTTTTTTTTTTTTTTTTTTTTGTAGAGTTACGCCTTTATTTTTGGGTATGCCACTGAAACAGGAAATCTTTAAAAACACCCTTAGAGCTTAGAGGGTTTTTAATGTTAGTACATAGTAAAGTGGGACCAATTAAATCACGTGAAATTAAATAGGATTCTGCAATTATTCTTGGTGTAACAATACCAATCACCGTGATAAGATGCGCGGGCTGACTGTCTCAGAAGTGGAGGCAACTGAGATTCGTCCTTCGCCACCTGGACTGAGGCAATTTACAGCCTGGAGTGGTGGTGGTGTAGTGGGCTAAATCACAGAACTGGTAAGCAGAAGGTTGCTGGTTCAATCCTTGAATAAGGCATTTAACTCCAGGTTGCTCTGGGGGGATTGTCCCTGTAATAAGTGCACTGTACGTCACTTTGGCCAAATCTGCCAAATGCATAAATGTCAATGAGGAAGTAGCATTGGGAATTGGGCATGACAAATTCCCAATGTCCCAAAAACAAATTGGGGAGAAAAGGGGATTTTAAAAACAAACAAACAAAAGATTTGCATAGAAAAAAGGGAACAGATCCATTTTTACCCCTTAGAACACCCTATCAATGCAATAAAAACCACTCCGAACACCTTAGGAATGTTGCGGCAAGTTTTGCACATGCAAACACAACTCACCACAAACGTACAGCAAACATCTAGTCTCAAGTCTTTACTACAAATGTACTACTATGTTTACTACATCGTTACTAATCAAACTGCTTCTTAACACCAAATGTTGCCAGACTTACAATTTATGTGGGAATCTGAATGAGAAAACTAGCATCACATGTTTTCAAGATGACTTCAATAGCTAAACGGAATGATAACTGGTTTTAAATGACTCTTTTCCCAAGTTTGTTTTGCTGTTGTTTTTTGATGGAAATTGATTCATAATAGTGTGAATCTAGCATGGCAACCTGTTGTCACTGAATGTGCTTATGTGTTTGTACGGAGCAAAGAGTGTTTTTCTCTTTAGGTCAGAGCACAATATGTATATAGATATGTATACATTGAAAATGCTTCTATTCTGCATATTTTAAAAGTGCTGAAATTTGAATCTATAGATACTACTTTTCTTATTAAATTTCATTTATTTCCATTTAAGAAAACAAAACAATATGTAGCAATATAATGCTTTATTAACATTTTCCAAACAACGCCTTCCACAATACAAAGGTTTAAAGGTAGGCTTTACATTGTGGAAGGCTTTGTTTGGAAAATGCACTAAAATAGCACCAATTCAAGTAGCATTAAACATGTCCCAAAGTCTAAGTGGGAGTATGACTAATTGAAAGAACTAGTTTCCCCACATAGGTTGCATTTTAATTGTAATGAGCATTAAATCTAATTAAACTCCAATCCTCCACAATATTAATCTGCCGGTAGACTGTGGCTATCCATTTTCCTACAGCAATCGTGAAGCTGCGTTCATGATTCATGTGTCAACACTAGCGTCGAGCACCACTTTTAACTCACCATGAAAAGCACTTGCAAACAAACACGTCTCATTCTGCATTTTGGTGATAGTTAAGATTTGGTGTGCTTCGGTGGTAATTAAAATATGCCTTACATAGGCAGAAAAGTACTTGATTTCTATCAGAAGTCCCATCTGGGCTTGTTTTGTACATCAAATAACACTAAGAGCTCCTTTCTACATCATTTTATCACTGACAGGGAAGCACTGTCAGATATTCTTTTATTATGTAGATAAAAACCTCTGTATCATAGGAGAGAGCATAGCGGTCAACTAGCGTGTTACGACTGCCCGTTGAGTGTCTATGGGACCGTTTTATGCTAAGCTTGTAGGCTCCTCTTGGTAAAAGGGCTCTAGCACTATAATGTGTCTTCTGTTTGTGGTGTGTGAGTCAGTGTAATGACTCCGGGCGGACACATCACAAAAGTTCCGCCCTTCACACCAGTGTTTGTGCTGTATTAACGATAAATGCGTTAATCGTGATTAAGAAAAATTAAAAGATTTTTAAATGAATCGCATGTGTTAACGCGTTAATTCTGACAGCTCTACTTATCATATTTTTTTAACACAGCAATTTGAATTTAAAAGTTAATTTATTTTCATTTGACATTATTTTTATTAATTTTTTTATTCCTGTTTATTCCAGGTGTAAAGTACATTTTGCACGCTCAGACTTTTGGACTCTGTTGTATGCACAGTCAGACACCCAACTGATATTCACATTATGGCTGTAATAGTATATCAGTGCACTGATATTATTGGCATAATTCCATGTGGATATTTCAAAGTGCTTTGAGCCAGACATGCAGGGTTGGAGAGGAGACTAGGCTGTGCTTGGTTTTAGTCTCTGAGCTATAATTATGTTGCACAGCGATGTCAACGTGAACATGCTTGTAATAAGAGTTTCATTTTTAGATGAGAGGAGAGCTGCAGGGACTAAATAAACACTTACAAACACACATTCTATTGTAACACAGGCATTAAAAGTGTGAGAATGCAGACAGGGCTGTAATGCCGTAGATTGGACAGTAATGGTCCAAGCAGGTGTGTGAGTGTGAAAGTGGCGATTGGTGGAACAGGTGTGTGTGGGGGTTATGTCTAGAATAGCATATTACTTGCTACTCATACTATATTAACAATATGCAGAATGTATATTGTGCACATCATGCAAATTTACTGTATGCATGATTTACCACAGTACATTTGCCAAAATGTACAAAAGAGCATTGTGGCTTGTAACACTGTGGGCTATATTTTCGTGAGTGCGCAAAGCACAGTGCTATGCACTGAGACCGTGTGCAACATCTTATACAATTTTTGTGAGAGCACTAATTCTAAGTGTTTGCGCTATCTGTGGGTGTATGCACACAAACTGTTAGTATATTGTATGTTAATGAAATGGCACAAAGCACAATTTTCTTTTTTCCTGGGAAATAGGTAATTGCGCTAAGACATCTTAGGGGCACGTCTATTCTTGGCACAAAGTCTGAATTCAGTTCCTGCACTTGCAGTTGGGAGATTCCAACAGCATGTGGTAATAAAGTTCATGTCCAAACTCTGAAATATAGTGGAACATCAAATTATGTCCATGATGATCACTGTTGTAGCCTTTTTATGAAACAAAAATGTAAAAAATTTGTGTAAAACTATCTATAGGTCATGGTTTGTTTTTCAATTATTATTGTTTTTTTATAAAAAGAAATATATTATCCCCTTTTTCCCAATTTGGAATGCCCAATTCCCACTATTTAGTAGTTCCTCGTGGTGACGCGGTTCGTCACCTCAATCCGGGTGGCGGAGGACAAGTCTCAGTTGCCTCCGCTTCTGAGACCGTCAATTCGCGCATCTTATCACGTGACTCGTTGTGCATGACACCACGGAGACTCACAGAATGTGGAGGCTCATGCTACTCTCCGCGATCCATGCACAACTTACCATGTGCCCCATTGAAAGCAAGAACCACTAATCACGACCACAAGGAGGTTACCCCATGTGACTCTACCCTCCCTAGCAACCGGGCCAATTTGGTTGCTTAGGAGACCTGGCTGAAGTCACTCAGCACACCCTGGATTCGAACTCACGACTCACAATTATTATTGTTATGTTTATGTTTAAAATTGTATTTATGATCTAATTTATATTGGTATTTTTCCACCTGTTGTTGTTTATATCGCTGGTGTTTGACAGAGAATCGACTATATAACAGGATGCAGACAGTGGAATAACCAGAGAAGAACCTCACTTGACCCAGCCCATTAGCGCTTTGCGCACGTAATTTTGCCAAACCCACTTGCGCCTAGACTTAGTCATGCTTGCACAAAACTTCATGGCCATGCCCATTGACTTTGCGCTTATGACTTAAAGCATAGCGCTGTGCTTAGCGCTCTTACAATTGGGCCCTGTATCCCACTATGCAATGGGTTTAAACAGACCTTCCATTTCCAGAGTGGAAAATGAACTGGAAGCAATTATCTACTGTGATTTTTAACAATTGTGTTTTTTATATGACTTATTATTTGATTGGACCACCAAAAGTTTTTGAAAACTTTAGGCACTTTCATGTCCCAAGTGATTGTTATTAATACTACAAACAGATTTCAACTTTTCCATTTTCGTTATATGAGTGTTTTTATTGAAACTGAATTGGAAACTTTTTAACAGGCCTTTATCATTTATTTTTGGTACTTTTCAAATGCCTTTAATGTACAGATTTTACTGTTTTGCACCAGACCCAGACTTTCAATATTAAACTATGAAAATCCATTATAATAATACAAATTATTACATGTCTAAATCTATGCAACAAAACTGTCTAGAAGTCCACAGTGCTAAAAGTACCCAAAGTTGAAGAAACTTTATGAGATGATTTAGAATACTGTTAGTATGCTGTGCATCTATAGATACTGTAGTTTAAGCTATGCAATGAAATGAATGTCATTGATACTGTTTCATATACTAGGCAATTTTACAAAGTAAAACATAAATAGGCAGTATACAATTTATGCTATATGCTGAATGCAATAAGTAGTATGCTTGTATTTCACTCTGAATGCAGCCTGGGTGTGAATGTATAGTGTTCAAAGGCAGAATTAGAATGATTTTATATAAGCTTCTCTCTCTCTCTCTCTCTCTCTCTCTCTCTCTCTCTCTCTCTCTCTCTCTCTCCATTTCACTTTTTGTCTTCCTCCAAATAATTTTATAATTTCTGGCAGAAAATGAATGCTAATTGTTAATGCCTCCAAACAATGAGCTCCAGAGAAGCTTAAATTCAGGTTAAACTCCCAGTGAAAGATTATTGTCCTGAGTTCCCCTTTTGTGCAAGATCACTTTGTGCCTTTAAAAATTAGGCCCATTTCAATTTCTTTTAAATAAGTTTAGTGTGCGTTTTATGTTAGTGTGTAGACTGATTACAGACTGCTGCACTGTGTTTGTGTGTTTGAAGGGTACTTTCCAATCCTTTTAAAGGGGCCATTTTATGTGAAATTAAATTTTCCTTGATCTTTTAAAATAAGAGTTTGATGCTCAGTGAGACATACTGTAGGCCTACTGTAACTTTCAAAACTCAAAACTTATTCCCCAGTCTTAAAAGCACCATTATTACGCTGTAAAAAACGGCTTGTAGTGACTTCCGCTAGATACGCACAATATACTGTGTGCTGTGTGTTGCACCTCCAATTCTGCATTTCCTTCTGATGGATACCAACATTAGGAAAAAAGTGTCTAAAGCTTATTTCTTTTTAATGAAATACCTGATCTTTTCAAACTGATATTCAGAGTTTTGTATACCCTTTCACAATGTAAACTTCGTAGAGATATGATTATTGACGGATGGAACCACATAAGCTAGATCGGCCTCGACATGAATTGAAACATGAAAAGACGGCATTTAAGGCACAGGAGCAAAAAAATAAAAAATGTTGAGAAAGAGGGTTGAAAAAGGGTAATCAAAAACTAAATAATTATTTTGACACAGAGCAACCATTACTAACATTTATGAGTGGGGAAAAATGTTTTATTGTAGAATAATATATATGATATGACACCTTTTAAGATCGGAATAGTTTATTAAACCTGTAAAGTGTGTTTGTTTATACACACGTTTAAGGTACAGTGCAAGTTTTGTATTCACACCAGTAGCATTTGGGTTTGATTTTTCCATTTATGTGCTATAGGAACATTGCATTTGAATAGCCCTTCAATGTGTCTGATTGATTTTTTTTTTTAAATTATGAATTTGCTCTGGGTTTACACTGATGTTAATATATTTATTATTGAATATGGATTTGGAACTCTATGCATTCTGCTGATGATACCAAAGAAGTGCGTCTGTGTACTATTATTGTGTTTTGTTGAGCTAGACTTAAGATAGCAATACATACTGTATAACTTTATAGAGCGAATGTTTTATGTTTTATTCATATAGCAGAGGAAAAGGAATGTGTCAGGAAAATCTATTTGAACACAATGTAGGCAAGTCAAGTCGATTATAATTATGTTATGAGATTAGTTACTGCTGCAAGGCACTTGATTTTTCATTAACACTGGAAAATCTTGTATGATAAACACCAGTGCTTGCAAAATTGTGTGGCTTTGTGTGAGTGTAAAGGATGTGTATGTTTGTGCCTGTTGACGTTTTACTGCAAAAATTAATCATTAAAACTGCTTTATGTATTAATATACTATGCTTTCCATACAAACTATATATATATATATATATATATATATATATATACTGGCAGCCAAAAGTTTGGAATAATGTTCAGATTTTGCTCTTATAGAAAGAAATTGATACTTTTATTCACCAAAGTGGCATTCAACTGATCACAATGTATAGTCAGGACATTAAAAACATGAAAAATTAAACTTAAACTACTTCAAAGAGTTCTTATCAAAAAATCCTCCACGTGCAGCAATGACAGCTTTGCAGATCCTTGGCATTCTAGCTGTCAGTTTGTCCAGATACTCAGGTGACATTTCACCCCACACTTCCTGTAGCACTTGCCATAGATGTGTCTGTCTTGTCGGGCACTTCTCACGCACCTTACAGTCTAGCTGATCCCACAAATGCTCAATGGGGTTAAGATCCATAACACTCTTTTCCAATTATCTGTTGTCCAATGTCTGTGTTTCTTTGCCCACTCTAACTTTTTGTTTTTATTATTTTCTTTTTCAAAAGTGGCTATTTCTTTGCAATTCTTCCCATAAGGCCTGCACCCCTGAGTCTTCTCTTTACTGTTGTACATGAAACTGGTGTTGAACGGGTAGAATTCAATGAAGCTGTCAGCTGAGGACATGTGAGGTGTCTATTTCTCAAACTGGAGAATCTGATGTACTTATCCTCTTGTTTAGTTGTACATCTGGCCTTCCACATCTCTTTCCACACTGAATAAGGGAATCAGAATGGCTAAAAGAAGATACTCTGAGGAGCTGAAAAACAAGTTTTCAGCTAATGACCCTGCATCAGTGTGGAGTTGCATGAAACAACTTACGAATTACAGGACTCCTACCCCCAACCCTGTGGTGGACCAACAACTGGCTGATGACCTGAATGTGTTCTTCTGTAGATTTGAAAGGCCCAATCTCACACCCCACACCCACTGTGACCTTCACTTCACACAAACACCAACACCTCTTGCAACCCCCCTCCTCCCCCCTCCTGCTACTCAACCTGCACTTAAGATCTGTGAAGATGATATGAGCCGTGCCCTTCGAAAACAAAAGATAAGGAAAGCACAGGGCCCAGATGGAGTTTCACCTGTATGTCTTAGATCCTGTACTAACCAGCTGGCCCCCCATCTTCACACAGATCTTCAATAGATCACTGGAGCTGTGTGAAGTCCCATGCTGCTTCAAACATTCCACTATCATCCCCATCCCAAAGAAACCAAACATCACAGGACTTAATGACTACAGACCTGTCGCCCTGACGTCTGTGGTCATGAAGTCATTTGATAGACTGGTGTTGGCCCACCTGAAGGACATCACTGGACACTTTCTAGATCCCCTTCGATTTGCTTATCGAGCAAACAGGTCTGTGGATGATGCAGTCAACATGGGATTGCATCATATCCTGCAACATCTGGACAGACCAGGGACATATGCAAGGATCCTTTTTGTGGACTTCAGTTCAGCTTTCAACACCATCATCCCAGCTATTCTCTGGACTAAATTACACCAACTCTCTGTTTCCACGTCTATCTGTCAGTGGATTACCAGCTTTCTGACAGACAGGCAGCAGCTTGTGAGACGGGGGAAATTCACTTCCAGCACCTGTACCATCAGCACTGGTGCCCCCCAGAGATGTGTGCTCTCCCCACTACTCTTCTCCCTCTACACCAATGACTGCATTGCCAAGGACCCCTCTGTCAAGCTCCTAAAGTTTGCAGATGACACCACTGTCATCGGCCTCATCTGAGATGACGATGAGTCTGCATACAGAAGGGAGGTTAAACAGCTGGCTGTCTGGTGCAGTCAAAACAACCTTGAGCTAAACACGCTCAAAACGGTGGAAATGATTGTGGACTTTAGGAGGAACCCCCTAACACTCTCCCCCCTCACCATTCTAAACAGCACTGTGGCAGCAGTGGAGTCATTCAGGTTCCTGGGCACTACCATCTCACAGGACCTGAAGTGGGAGACCCACATTGACTCCACTGTGAAAAAGGCCCAGCAGAGGTTCTACTTCCTTCGACAGTTGAGGAAGTTCAACCTGCCCACAGGCGCTGCTGATACAGTTCTACTCAGCGGTCATTGAGTCTGTCTTCTGCACTTCAATAACTGTCTGGTTTGGTTCAGCTACGAAATCAGACATCAGAAGACTACAAAGGACAGTTCGGACTGCTGAGAGGATTATTGGTTGCCCCCTGCCCCCCTTCAAGAACTATACACTTCCAGAGTGAGGGAAAAGGCTGGAAAAATCACTCTGGACCCCACTCACCCTGTCCACTACCTTTTTGAACTGTTGCCTTCTGGCCAATGCTTCAGAGCTCTGAGCACCAGAACTGTCAGCCACAGGAACAGTTTTTTCCCTCAGGCTATCCATTTCATGAACAATTAAAACTGCCCCTTTGAGCAATAATTAATGTGCAATACACAGCTTAGTCTATTTATATAATCCAACACATACTACCTCTTCTGCCATTACATTCCCTTGCACTGTACATAACTGATTTAGATGTGCACTACGTATGTGTATGTGTGTGTGTATGTATGTATGTCTATGTATGTATATATATTCATATATGTGTATATGTATGTATGTGTGTATGTATGTATATATATATTGTCTATTGTGTATTCTATATATATTTTTTTCTTTTCAATATTTATCTATTTTTCTATTAAATTTTAATTATAAAATTAACTATGGTTACTGTAAAACAATGATTTTGTGGGGGGGATGCCAGAGGAAATGAAAAACGTTTGTGTGGAAACTTTTGAACCATATGAGTAGCCCCGCGTTAGTGTGTGACCTGCTCTCCTCTACTCTTTGCAAACTTTCACAGGACACATGTGCAATCAAGACATTTGGATGAAAACTGAATTTCTATCATTTTCGGGACACATGTCTTGCACATCTACGACCACAAGAGTCTCATTGACTTGTGTCTGACAGACAAGTTTCTTAAAACTTTAAACTAGATGCTGCTGTTCGCAGTTGACTGCTGATGTTTGCATGTCATGCCGTAGTTGCACTCGTGGCTGATATTTTTCTTGAGTTTTGAAGTCCACCATACAAAGAGTGCAAATGATACCACATATGCTGTTTGAGATTTAAGTAAACCATGTATGGTAGGTAATAAAAATATGGCATGCAATATTATTAACATGTACAGTAGGCTATATGACATCACATGGCGGATATAGCCAAGTTTGAATTTCACACATACACTGTGGCTTAATGTGTAACAGCCAAGTTAATTGGTTTTATTCCATCAAAAAAGGTGGTTTATTTCAAAATGATCTGGTAACATAACATTGACATTATAGGCAGTAATGCTGAATACCTAGACATGTGCAGTTAAATATATATGGTACCCTATTCCATTGTTAATGTAAGCTAATTGCATCAGAAACTTAGTCTTAATGGAGGAGGGGTCTATTCACACCTAAGGCAGACACCTACAGTGGCATGCAAAAGTTTGGGCACCCCTGATCAAAATTTCTGTTGCTGTGAATAGCTAAGCGAGCAAAAGATGGCCTGATTTTCAAAAGGCATAAAGTTAAAGATGACACATTTCTTTAATATTTTAAGCAATTTTACTTTATTTCCATCTTTTACAGTTTCAAAAAAAAAAAAAAAAAAAAAAGGGAAAGGGCCTGAAGCAAAAGTTTGGGCACCCTACATGGTCAGTATTTATTAACACCCCCTTTGGCAAGTATCACAGCTTGTAAACGCTTTTCGTGGCCAGCTAAGAGTCTTTCAATTCTTGTTTGGGGGATTTTCGCCCATTCTTTCTTGCAAAAGGCTTCTAGTTCTGTGATTCTTGGGCCGTCTTGCATGCACTGCTCTTTTGAGGTCTATCCTCAGATTTTTTATGTTTAGGTCGGGGGACTGTGAGGGCCAAGGCAAAACCTTCAGCTTGCATCTCTTGAGGTCGTCCATTGTGGATTTTGAGGTGTGTTTAGGATCATTATCCTGTTGTAGAAGCAATCCTCTTTTCATCTTCAGATTTTTTACAGATGGTGTGATGTTTGCTTCCAGAATTTGCTGGTATTTAATTTAATCCATTCTTCTTTCTACCAGTGAAATGTTCCCCATGCCGCTAGCTGCAACACAAGCCCAAAGCATGATCGATCCACCCCTGTGCTTAACAGTTGGAGAGGTGTTCTTTTTATGAAATTCTGCACCCTTTTTTCTCCAAGCATACTTTTGCTAATTGTGGCCAAAAAGTTAGATTTTAACTTCATCAGTCCACAGGACTTGTTTCCAGAATGCATCGGCTTGTTTAGATGTTCATTTGCAAACTTCTGATGCTGCATTTTGTGGCGAGGAGGCAGGAAATGTTTTCTTCTCATGACTCTTCCATGAAGGTCATATTTGTGCAGGTGTCGCTGCACAGTAGAACAGAGCACCACTACTCCAGAGTCTGCTAAATCTTCCTTAAGGTCTTTTACAGTCAAACAGGGGTTTTGATTTGCCTTTCTTACAATACTACGAGCAGTTCTCTCGGAAAGTTTTCTTGACCTCCACCGTTCCTGTTAACTACCATTTCTTAATTACATTACGAACTGAGGAAATGGCTATCTCAAAACACTTTGCTATCTTCTTATATTCTTCTCCTGCTTTGTGGGCATCAATTATTTTAATTTTCAGAGTGTTAGGTAGCTGCTTAGAGAAGCCCATGGCTGCTGATTGTTGGGACAAGATTTGAGGAGTCAGAGTATTTGTAAAGCTTTGAAATTTGCATCACCTGGCCTTTCCAAACGATGATTGTGAACAAGCCGTAGCCCTAACAAGCTAATTAAGGTCTGAGACCTTGGTAAAAGTTATCTGAGAACTCAAATCTCTTGGGGTGCCCAAACTTTTGCATGGTGCTCCTTTCCTTTTTTTCCACTCTAAAATTGTGCAAAACAAAAATAATACACTTATCTTGCTTAAAATGTTGAAAAGAATGTTTCATCTTTAACTTTATGCCTTTTGGAGATCACTTAACTATTCACAGCAACAGAAAGTTTGGTCAGGGGTGCCCAAATTTTGCATGCCACTGTACACTCCCAGACCCCCCTACTATCACACATACACTTGTTAAATTTTTTAAGCTATACAAAGGTATACGCATAATGTTATCTGATCACTTTCTTTATAACATTTAGGCCTACCTTTAAAAAATATAGTTCTTCCCTCCCCCAATTTCTAGCTGACTCCCACAAAGGAAAGACGTGTTAGCCGTGAAACAAAAGAATCATGAATGGGGCAGTTTGAAGCTAATGTGCTTTTTTTAAGAATTTGAGCTTTAAGTAATCCATCTGTGGCAGAGAACAACTACTATAAAAAGTAACACTTTATGCCTACAGCATGTGTGGGAAAAAAAACACATATATATATATATATATATATATATATATATATATATATATATATATATATATATATATATATATATATATACTGTATTGAATTATATGATAAAATGCATTTAAGATGCACTAAATTTACCTTTGGCTTATGACAATAAATAAATGTAAATATGATACTAGTGTCTGCATACAATTACATATGAATTTAACTTCAACCTAATTATAACCCAGAAATGTTCATAAATATTTCAAAAGTGCTTTGTATTTTAGGCATTTAAATTAATATAGCAACATATTTTCCATGTGTAGGCTACGTTTTTTCTAAAAATAATTTTCAAAGCAAAATAAAATAGAAACGTCTGGACTGCTTGAATCAAATACGCCAGCGCTTTGCACCGACAATGTCATGCAGCGATGACTTGAAAAGTTTTGGAAGTTAAAATAAATTCCAGTGGAACAGTCTTCTTCACAAGTTTGAGGATGTGTCTGATGAATTTATTTCCACCAAACTCATCTGGCTCATCAAGCTGGCTCGTTCAGAGTTTGATTGGATTATTATTGATTTGAATGTGAATGGATATAATTAAAAACAGAACTCTACATACCTGTGATGATCTCGTTTTCAATGCTACCATAATCTACAGCCCATGCTTTAATCCAAGAATTGCACCATTCAAGCTATGTAAGATGAATTCGTCCACAGCCACTGATCTAGGGTCAGCCTTTCACTTCTCACTACTTATTAAAGTTTGAATTTGAGGTGGGGAAGCTGATCCTAGACCAGAAGTTAAAAGCCAGCATTTGTCCTTTTATTAATTCGTAAAACAAATCAACCAGGTTTAAAATTAATCACTTTAAAATGATTAATTCCAAGCAAAAATATTTTAAAATAGAAATATTAGCCTACAAAACTCTATGCTTAACATCTAAGCAAGCAACATCACACAAGTTAGTGTCTGACATGCCTGTATGGAAAAAATAAAAATACAATAAATATTTGAAATATCCCAAATATTTTAACGCAGGTTTACTTTGCAAGCACAAAAAAAGAAAAAAGAAAAGAAAAAAGTCAATATTTGCATAAAAACAAATATCGATGTCCTCCATTTCAAAATACATCGGCCTATATCTTTTCCATGTAATTTGCTCGGATTTTCAGGAATAATTAACTGCTCGAGAGGTCACTGACACAAAATAATCTTTTCTACATTTTGATAGACAGCTGATCCTCCACATGGATGATTACTGTAGCTGCCAAGCGCCTCTTTTATTCACGTTAGCTACAATAACTAGTTCTGCCAGCTAGGTTAAAACAGTGTGCATGAGATAAACAGTTGTAGACATGTAAATAATATTGCATGCTTTTCCTTCACGGTTTGTGAATACATATCTTCCGCTCCGCAATCGTCGTTTTAACATTGCGACTCTTTATTTTATAATGCAAGTACTGTAGCTCCAAAAGTGTAACATCTGTTGCCTATTATTACACAAGGCAATGAGAGTAGGGGAGTAAGACGTAATCAAATGCCACCAAATGCGCCACCAGTTTTCACAAATCAGACTCTGTCTGTCCTAATCATGTGAAGCATAAACCCAGACTGTGTTCAATGGAAATAACATTAAAAGTTAAGTGTGCTATACGCTTGGATCCCATTCGCCATAAGCGCACTGCACCGACAATGCCATACAGCAATGACTTGAAAAGTTTTGGAAGTTAAGATAAAATTCAGCGGAGACAGTCTTTTTTTACAAGTTTAAGGAAAGTGTCGGATAAATGTATTTCCTCTAAAGTCAATGCTGGCTCGTGTTGAGTTTGATTGAATGGATATAATTAATAATTAAAACAGATAAATAATTAAAAAAGAAACTCTACAAATGTTGATGAACTTGTTTTCAATGCAACCATGTTTTGATCCAAGAACTGCACTATTTAGTATTTGTTGTAAACATTTTTATTATTTCACAAATGAAGGCATTCTCTGGGTCAAAAATCTTCACCAAAACCACTAATGGAAGATTAATTTGTCCTCAACCACTGAGAGTGAGCCTTCACTTCTTACTAGTTATTAAGGTTTGAGATTTGAGATTTGGGGAGGGGTAGCTGATCCTAGACCAGCAGTTACGAGCCAGCCTTAAAACAAATCAACAAGGTTTGAAATTAATCACTTTCAAATATTTAATTCCAAGCAAAACTATTAAAAAAATCAAAATAATAGCATTCAAAACTGTGAGATAAACATATTTAATGAGGGAATTAACTATATGCTACTCCCATAAAGAATTATGAATGATTTAGGCAAATCAGAATCCAGAGGTTCTCAAATTTATTAATCCAACGACCCTCTAAGAAATCAGGGAAGAGTCTGTGTTTTATAATAAACTATCCATAATATATTTTTTTACATTACACCAAAATGTTTATTTATGAAATAAGACAAGCATTCACAAATGCTCTTTGCAGTGAAAATAACAAAGTATCCATATTAAACAACAGTGCATTTGCTCTACACATTGAAATGTTATTATCTTTTAAAATAACCTAATACCATTTTTCAAGGAACTCGTGGCCTCCCTGCAATAAACGCATAAAGAAGCCCACATTTTAATATGTTCTAATACCTTTCTAACAAGGTAAAAAATTAAAATGCGCATGAGATACTGTATGACGCACCCAAAAAATACGCAGCAGGCGACCTGTTACTAAATAGACAGAGGGGCGTGAGCTCTTCCTCAAGTCTTTCATGCACCACCTGGTGGATATTGTGAGAAGTACAACACGTGTTTTAAACCTAAGAAGCCCGCCTGCGGTATGTTGAGTGATTTCACATGATGGATTGCCTCATGGCACATGAAAAAACACGTGTTTTCAAAGGCCTTTGACAATTATGTTAGTGTTGCTTATATGCCGCAATTTCACTTATAACTTCACGAAAATTAACTGTACATAAAATATCACATAACAACACATAGTGATTATCTTTCAAACGAATGCACACACAAGGTAATCAGATGCATAGACCATTAGATAATCCACATGAAGCACAATGTTACATATGGCCACCAGGAGATGGCGCCAAATACATGACACAGACTCAATGATGACTCAAATGGCACAGAATGAAACTCATTCTGTGAAATCTCATTACTAAAATATGTCCGCATGCTATGCAAACCTTTAGTCATTGTTGTGTTTGCATGTGTAATTGGCTCTTATGTACAACTATTATATTTTATTTGTTTGGAGAGGCTTTGGGACACTAGAATAAATAATTTTTGCAATGCTATAACTTTTGATTGCTTTATCGTATCAACACAACATTTTTCTCAAATACAGTCATTCAGTTGATCGTCGAGCTCTCATCATCATGTCTGGAAGAGGTAAAGGAGGTAAAGGACTCGGGAAAGGAGGCACCAAGCGTCACCGCAAAGTCTTGCGTGATAACATCCAGGCATTCACCAAACCCGCAATCCGTCGTCTCACTCGCTGTGGTGGTGTCAAGCGTATCTCCGGCCTGATCTATGAGGAAACCCGCGGTGTGTTGAAGGTGTTTCTGGAGAACGTTATTCGTAATGCCGTCACCTACACTGAACACGCCAAGAGAAAGACCGTCACTGCAATGGACATCGTGAAACGACGGACAAACTCTGTACAGCTTCGGAGGATAAAACGCCTTTATTCTGGAGACATCAGACAAACCCAATTGACATGATTCAGACATGACATGATTGACAGTTGATATTGATTCAGAACAAAGCTGTTTTTCAGCATAAGTAACATTTTGGCTACATTTATTTTATTTATTTTTATTTTTCAGCACTATTAAAGGAGCTGTTCTGCTGCCATACAGATACAAACACAATGTACTAGCTTCATTTAAGCATCTAAACTGGTAATTCTTCATCATTAGTTCGTCATTATTTTCTATAGATTGCTACGGCTGTTTAATCGTTTGCAAACATGATTTGCATTATCATACATGTGATTGTTTTTGATTGATTGATGAAGAATTCCATCACTGGCTTATTTAAAAAAAATAAAATAATAATTCTCACATTTAATATTTCCTCCTCTTTTAAGTTGATGCTCACGGGTCAGTATAACTTCCTGCCTGGATGTGTGATTAGATGTTTTGTGGTTAAAGGATGCCACACAGGGATAACTGGTTATAATTTCATAGGAACAGCAGAGCTACCGGAGGAGTACACGTTATATCTTTGAGCCGCAATCAAGCGGTCTATTCCCTTTCACCGCAGGTGTGTGTGTGTGTGCTTGATCCGTCATATCCAAAGTGGAATTCGATTTTTGATAGCTGTGCGAGTGGACTGCTGTTCAAGCCTGGTGTGAGCAATCACCTACACGTACATAAACAGACAGACACACACACAAACACACACACACACAGTTAGACGTTGATTGAGAAGACACTGCTGTATGCACGGATAAGGAAGTTTTGTGTGTCTTAGTGTGTCTCGGCACTATTTAAATGCTTCTCAGTGGCTAATGCCACCAAAGGAGACCAAATTTACCCCAACTTTTTTCTAGTAATGTAGCCATTTGACCGCATGCGATTGCAGTGTCACATTAATGACTAGAGCAGATGAGACTCGTCTGGAACATTTTCGCACTTATTTGATCTGGTGAAGCAGTTTTGCAAGGATTTTTTTTTCTTTGTCAATTCTATCGCGATTATGCAAAATGCTTCTGTATGGTAGGAAATGCTTGTTTCAATCAGAGACTGTGCTACAAATAATCATTATAATCATAATCATTATATTATTTTAATTCGACATTAGTAACTTTTGTGTTATTTTGGATGAGAGCGCTTTCGTCATTATACTTTTCATTATTTACTTTTAACCCTTAAATGCATGGGTGTTTTGCCAAACATTACTACATAATCAGGTCTTTAGTGACCCGGACACGTATCTCTATCACAAATGGATCTTTAAAATGCTCTGATAGTGTCAAATAAGAATATATTTTTATTTATTTTGATGTTTTATTTTTCATATATTAAAAAGACGATGCAACAAAAATAGAACAGGATTCATTACTTCCACACTGAAATATTATGAGATGCAACTGGCTGTCGAACACATCTTGAGCTACACATAACACATTAGATACACATAAGCTACACACATGTATATTCTCAGGCAATTTTTAAATGTAAATAGATGCACAACTTACATAATTTCAGCACATCCATATGACAATAGTTAAATCATACTGTTCATGTGTTACACTTGCTATAGTTTACTTTCACATTGCTTCGTCATCAGCATGTATGTTTTTTTAATGATAGAAATCCCAATTAAATGCGTTTTATAGAAATAGTTAACCTCCAAAATGAGAACTTCATCATGTACTCAAATATAATGCTTCTCAGGCAATCAGACTGTGTTGCTGGTGTTTACTGTTGCATAATGTTCCTCTTGCAAGGTTATCGAACACAGGTCTGTTGTTCCATGAGATAAAACAGATAAAGGCACTGTTGTGTTGTATATTGATCGCTGAGTCCTCCATTCACATGCCTCTCTATTTACCAGGCGTTTCCAGCAGGCCTGCTCTGCTCAGCACGGTTCAGAAGGTGTCGTATGATTGGATGAAAATGAGGCTGCTCAGGGCACTGCTGCTGGTCTCCACTCTGCTTTGGTTAAGTAATGAGGCAACACATAGAAAATGTGTAATCTAAAAAGATCAGTCAGTGATCGATATAATTGTTGAGTGCTCTGCGCAACATCTCTTTCTCTCTCTGGCTCTCGATTACGCTGAGCTGGATTGGGAAAAGAAGTTGCTGTGATGTCCTAATGAGACAGGATGGAAAATATTTTTTGAGAAGGAGGCGAAGGAACCGTACTAGAAGCTGGTTCTTCAGATAAGAGGAGAGCGGCTGCAGAGATGAGAAAAGCTTTTCAGTCTCCCCATGGGTTCCTCTTCATTTCTCTCCTGTTCTCTCTCTCACAATCGAATCTTTAACATGTTGTCCCCCTCTCAGGCCATATACACATTGCAGCACTAAATACGGAGATTCACTCCTCTTTTGAGTGCTTAATCCCGTTATAAACACACTGGGTTTGGTTATTTACAGGAGTGGCAGGCACATTTACAACTGAACTCAGATCAGTGACAACAAACGTTTTATTGGAGACACAGTGAATTCGATTGCCATTTTCTTTCCTTTGTATGTTTTTCCCAATGAAACAAGACAAAATTAATGTTTTTAAAAGGCCATTTATCTTTATTTTACATCCCAGGTATGAGCTATGATTTGCTACTCTTTCGCTAGTCAGAAGAAGGTGGTTTTCCCATTCTAGAGAGTCTTTTATTGGACAAAGTATTAGTGCATATCCAGTATTTTTTGGTCTGTTTTCCTGAAAGAGAAAGACTGTGTTTTATAAACGTGATGCCACAATGATCAAATGAGGGAGCCAGCTTTCATTATATTCAGAATTTTTTACTTGTAATTGGGTCATTGACAAATAAGGTTGTGATAAGAGGTGAAATCTTAAAAAAAAAAATCTAGTTCAAAACACAATGATTTAAGGTCATAGAAATGTAATTTTTGTGTCCATTTTGGATTCATATATTTTTTTTATACATTTATAATATTTTCTACAAACAATTTGATTAATGCAATACACGAGAGTTTAAATACGTTTTCAAACATATTTTTCATGGGAATACATATTTTTTAGAAATATAATGAAGTTTTGAATCGCGACTGTCAAGAAGTCAAGAAGTTTTCTTTGGGTTACTCCATTCGACCTGAACAAAATCTGACTTTTATATATTTAGATATATAAATCTGAAATGTTTTATATATACATATATACATATTACAGATTATGCTATTTCGGAAGGAAATTGGTACTTTAATTCACCAAAGTGGCATTCAACTGATCACAAAGTATAGTCAGGACATTACTGATGCAAAAAACAGCACCATCACTATTTGAAAAAAGTCATTTTTGATCAAATCTAGACAGCAACCATCACTCCAACACCTTATCCTTGAGTAATCATGATAAATTGATCATTTGGTACTAGAAAATCACTTGCCATTATATCAAACACAGCTGAAAGATATTTGGTTCATTAAATGAAGCTTAACATTGTCTTTGTGTTTGTTTTTGAGTTGCCACAGTATGCAATAGACTGGCATGTCGTAAGGTCAATATTAGGTCAAAAATGATCAAAAAAGAAACAGCTTTCTCTAGAAACTCATCAGTCAATCATTGTTTTGAGGAATGAAGGCTATACAATGCTTGAAATTGCCAAAAAACTGAAGATTTCATACAAAGGTGTACACTACAGTCTTCAAAGACAAAGAACAACTGGCTCTAACAAGGACAGAAAGAGATGTGGAAGACCAGATGTACAACTAAACAAGAGGATAAGTACATCAGAGTCTCTAGTTTGAGAAATAGACACCTCACATGTCCTCAGCTGACAGCTTCATTGAATTCTACCCGCTCAACACCAGTTTCATGTACAACAGTAAAGAGAAGATTCAGGGGTGCAGGCCTTATGGGAAGAAATGCAAAGAAAAAGACACTTTTGAAACAGAAAAACAAAAAGAAAAAGTTAGAGTGGGCAAAGAAACACAGACATTGGACAACAGATAATTGGAAAAGAGTGTTATGGATCTTAACCCCATTGAGCTTTTGTGGGATCAGCTAGACTGTAAGGTGTGTGAGAAGTGCCCGACAAGACAGACACATCTATGGCAAGTGCTACAGGAAGTGTGGGGTGAAATGTCACCTGAGTATCTGGACAAACTGACAGCTAGAATGCCAAGGATCTGCAAAGCTGTCATTGCTGCACGTGGAGGATTTTTTGATGAGAACTCTTTGAAGTAGTTGAAGAAGTTCTGAACATTTTGTTCAAATTGTAATAGTAATTTTTCACGTTATTAATGTCCTGACTATTCATTGTGATCAGTTGAATGCCACTTTGGTGAATAAAAGTACCAATTTCTCTCCATAAGAGCAAAATCTGAACATTATTCCAAACTTTTGGCTGCCAGTGTATATATGTTACATGTTTTATTTATTTTTTTAATTGTCGGTTACACCACCCAACTTGAATTTGGTAGACAAAATATTAATAACATTTCCAAACAAAATTGTTTCACTTCTTATTTTTTAAAGAAATAATAATAAAAGATTATTCTAAACTACTTATGCCAACAAATATTTTTTCAAGAATTTAAGCTTTTAAATTTTATTTATTTATTTATTTTACTAGTTCTGCACGGTTACACCACTTTTTTTACTTTAAGCACCAGACAAAATATCAAAATGACTTTAGTAGAAGAGTATTCAAAAAACTGTTTTGTGTGAATTGCATTTTTAAAGTGTTTTTTGAATAGCTTATTATAACATATTGATCCACACATGAAAAGAACCGCATCACGTCATTGACCCAATTACGAGTTTGACAAAGACTTAATGGTTTTTCAGAAACTGACTTAGGGTAGTTCCGACATGACATGAACACAGCATTAGTCTTCCCTTCTCATCCGTCTTTGTACTGTACTTTCTCACCTTCATCTGTCTTTCTGTCTCTCTTTCATTCTCACACTTTTTTTCTGTATACATTATGCTCTTCTATTAAATCTCATTCCACTCTGTTCATCCCCCTGTTTGTCCTGTAAGCCTCAGCTCTGGCAGCCCTCCTCCTTGCTAGCGTTCAGGGCAGAGCTAAACACAGATATGGCCAAACTCTGTCCTGCTGCTACTTCTGTCTTTTTGGCTGGTTAAATACTTAAACAATCGCATATGGCATTTGGCATTAGAGAAATGAAAAACTATGTAGAGAGAGAGGGAACACCTAATGCCATTATATTTGGGTAGCTTGGCTTCAAGATGTGAAATCAGCAGATGCCAAATCTTTCTGTTTCTCTCTCCCTCCCTAAATCCCAGTGCACATTGTACAATTTTGTTCACGATTGTGCCATCTGAGAAACATTTTTAAATTGTGAAAGACTGATTTCATTGAAGGGCAAAACCTGCAGTCTTTGTACATTGTGTTGGCTTGACAACATATTGTTATTCTACAGATTTGGGTTTGGGTTTTTCCAGAATCCTTAAACCAAGACCAAACTTTCTGTCTGTTTCTCATCCTTGAGCTTTCAAATTTGGCACAGGCCTTCAGACTGTTCTGACTCGTGTTGCTATGACTTTTTAAAACGATCATACTAATGGTTTTCCCATAGCTGATATTCCAGAATCCCCCAAATCCTTTAGACTAGCTTGTCTATTTGATATGCAACATAAAGATCTTGTTGTGTAGCATTCCCACGTTTCAATCGTACTATAAAAATAACATTGAGTTAAGTCTGAAGAATGGACATTCCCCAAATTTCCTCTTTCT
Source organism: Myxocyprinus asiaticus (assembly GCF_019703515.2). Lineage (NCBI taxonomy): Eukaryota > Metazoa > Chordata > Actinopteri > Cypriniformes > Catostomidae > Myxocyprinus > Myxocyprinus asiaticus. The sequence continues at coordinate 3,670,416 of NC_059361.1, forward strand.
CTCAGCCAAAACAAAACATTAGAAAAGTTAGTTAGTACAGTACAATTATGTGTCAATGATGAGGAGGTGTGCTACAAACTGTTGGGTTTCGGGACTGGTTGGGGTCAGTTTAAGTATAACTTCGGGGTCAAAATAATATACAGTCAAATGCGCATGCGCGCCACAGTATGAATAAGAGGCACCTCTCTGCCCTGTCATCTCCTGAACACACACTACTAATGCTTGATTTTCATGCAGTCTGTCCAATAGTATCCATCTGCAGAGCCACATATCAATGTGTTGAGTGTATAAATGGCTGTGAACTCTCAAATGCACACTTTCTATGTTGCAGCTCAGAGATTTTAGCTCACGAGTCACGGGAAGCTTGATATAATGAATTCTTAACAAACAGGAAGAACTTCAAAGACATTTCAAAATAAAAGTCCCACTGAAATGAGAGCTCTGTTCAACTGATTGTGTGAACACATTAGACATTACAACAGAAAAATATTACTGCTGCTTAAAAGTGTAATATTCAAAGCAGTCGCAATAATACTCACAGTAACAACAATATAATATTAAATGGTTATATTATTAGTATTATTATCTGCAAGCAATATCATATAAGCAAGTGTACTGAATATTAGCATGTTGTGATTCAGCCATGGCAGCCTTTTGCCTCAGGTAATCAGATTGTTTTCATTTAATGTTTTCATCAAATACTATAAAGCTCTGTTGTGCATCTTTTCTTTTTTTACCAAAAAAAATAAATAAATAAATAAAAAAAAGAATATATATATATATATATATATATATATATATATATATATATATATATATATATATATATATATATATATATATAACAGGACGTACACAAACAATGTTACATTAACAATACCTGACAAAGGACCATGGCAAACATGAGGGTATAAATACATGGACAAGGGTAACAAGACAACCAATGAATAGACAGAACTATAGACAAGATAACAAGACTAATAAACTAAAACCAATGACAAACTAGAACTGATAAAGAGATAACAAGACAGTGAACCAATGAAAACAAGACACATGAACATGGAGGGGAACATTATATCACATGACCAGGAACACATGAGGAAACAGGAAATCACATGACTTGAAACCACATGACCTGAACAGGAACTAAACTTTAAAATAAAAGACATAAAAACAAGAACAAAACACATAAACGTGACATTGTTGATGAGAGAGGTCAACAGAGAATGGCCAGACTGGTTCAAACTGACAAAGTCTACGGTAACTCAGATAACCACTCTGTACTATTGTGGTGAGAAGAATATCATCTCAGAATGCTATTCTGACATGCGGGTTGGTGCTGTTTTAGCGGCACAAGGGGGACCTACACAATATTTGGCAGGTGGTTTTAATGTTGTGGCTGATCGGTATATATATATATATATATATATATATATATATATATATATATATATATATATATATATATATATTTTTTTTTTTTTTACATAACTTGTTTCACATATGCACAATTGCAAACAGACGAGTTAGGGGCTGTTCACACCAAGGATTTCTTTGCATGCATCTGTGCTGTTTTTCAACTTTTCTATGTAAACACGTGCTGGACGGACGTCTAAAGGGCTAAAGTCAGAGTTTAAAGTCTTATCCAGCAGAATCAGTTACCAGAAACATGGCCTCACAATGCATTGCAGCTGGTAATGAGGCCTCGAGTCATTAAACATCAGCCACCAACAGTTTGCTCCATCAAACTTACCAATAAACCTCTTGCAGGTTCATTGCACTTTAGTTGTGACAGTTGGCAAACACTTCTATGTTCAGTTAAATGGTCTGTAAGTGAAAGTCATACCATGGAGTGATAACACACTACTTTAAAATAGCCCATTAATACTGCATGTTTTTAAATGTTCACATGATGTGCACAAGGAAACTCAAAAGGACTTTTTACATGGAGAAAAATCCTAACACAGGAATTACATAAGTGACAAATAACTAGACGTTGCTGAACCTAAGAACTAGGGCTGGGTATAAATATTGTTTTTTTTGGATTAATTGCGGTCTTCATTTGAATGACCCTGATACTGATTGGACAATTTTCTATCCCTCGGGAGCTGAGGAGACGTTATGTTCAAAACGCTTGATTTAATAAAAAAACTTCTGAGAACCGCGAGTCAGACAGCTCTTCTGAACTGTAAGCACTACATTGTATATACTAAGAGAGTTGTTCCTTGTTCATAAATGGTGCTTGATTAACAAAACCAGAGTAGATTAATGTGTTTTTTGTTATTACGCCATATATTCGGGTCACTGGACAATGCCCATGTTCCAAGATGATGTATCATGCATACCTAATGAACATACTGTTTTACCGGCTGAGAAGTGCTTCCTTCCTCAAAAGCAGTGCGTATTCTGACATTATGTGAGTTTGGACACAACTACAATCTGTTTTTGTGCTAAACAAGCTTTAACAGATGATGTCATTCAGATGGTCTTCTCATGAGTGGATTCTGCCCTCCCCTGCGTCTCTCATCTTACTCTCATAACCCCAAAACAAACCTCTACATCTCCCTTATTAGGGCAGGTAATTGAAAACGGAGAGGCTCACCATCTCACCTTGTTTAATGTTAATTCAAACTAGAGCACATCCTCTGCTCTGCATTAGCCGTCCTCTCTCTGCTTGCTCGGCTCATTTATTCACACCATCTAGCATCTTCAATCTGTGTGTCACCTCCCAACCTATTCCAATGAAAGTGTCCTGTTGAAAAGAAAACAGTTTTCACAGTTTGCTGGTCCACCAAACTGGTTTCCATGCAGGTCTAATTTGATGGTTATGGGGGGCAGTTGGCCGACCAGTTAAACCAGTTGATTTCCAGCTTAGGCAGGTTTGGAGACCAGTTAGACCAGCTTAAAGGTATGAGGCTGGCTTAAGCTGGTCTTTCCAGCAGGGCTGCCAGAAGCTTTAACTAAGGCTGTTTGGTTAAGCTTTTGGCTGGTCCTTTTTTGCCCTCTGAAAAGTTTTGAGAGGACAAAACATTTTGCATACATCTGATAACCCTATTTCTAGTAATGTTTACTGGTCTTAAGCTGCTTCGAGCTGGTCTACTTAGTCTCCTACCCTGGCCAAGTTGGTCTTCAACTGGTCCAACTGGTCTCACATCCTGACTTAGCTGGTCTGTCTGGTTTCCCAGCTTGGTCTTCATCTGGTTTTTACTTTGTCAGCCATCACATCTTCTAGGCAGATAAGTTGCCCCAAACTCCTCTAAAACCAGTAAAGCAGACCAGCCTGGCCGCAAATTTCTGAACCAATAATTTCCCCTAGCATTCTCCCTAACCAATGAGGTAGTGCTTTCCTAATAAACATGAATGACTCTTCCTCTGCTATCCTGGGTTTAAGAAATCCGCAGCCTGGCCAGGCTGAGAGGCAAGCTGAGACCAGTAATTCACCTTAGGCTGGTTTAAGCTGTTTTTTGTTTGTTTTGTTTGTCAGTGGGGAAGATGTGAATCTCAGTCATGCAGCATTCCTCAAGTACAACCCTGCAAGCATTTGCCTGCCCTGTTACCCTCTTTTATCTCTTGCAAACAAACAGTGACTAAATTAATGCTAACTGTTGTTTACACAGTGCTAACTTTGTCCTCACCCTACTGTGTTGTTGACAAATAAACTTCGCCCCTCACGGGTACCAGTCAAAGCTAGCGCACCCATCAGTGCTACAGGGTCTGCGCCACACTTCTGTTCAGCTTAATAAGAGTGCAGTTAGGTGCGTGGCAAGCTAATCTGTGTGTACGGCTAGGTAATTAATTTGATAGGCTAGTCATGCTCTAGCATGTCCAGAGGGATGGGATGGATTGTAGAGGAACAGTGACAGATTAAAAGAGAGTAGATGACGAATGTGTTTCTCAGCTGATTACGGACACCCCTGCACCACTGTGTACTTTCATTGAGCTAATGCTGCTGAGTTTCAACGTGATAGCAGCCAAGCCATTTCCTGTCTGACTGAAACTGATTGTCTCTCAGCACCGTTTTCTCCAGCTTAATAAATGGTTGTGTAGGAGAGTCAAGCAGAATTGATTAAATACTAATAAGGCTTTCAAAATTGCAATAGCTTGGATGAATTGTAACAGTGGTTCTCAACCAGGGGGCCGGGGCCCACTAGGGGGCTTCAGCAAACTTTCAAGGAGGCTCAAGATGACTTAAAATGATTTAAAATAAGGAATATTTATGATCTAATCTAATATAAATGCTAAAAACTGGCATAAAAAAAAATCATATTTCTTTGTGTAATACAAAAACTTGATTCAAGAACTGTTGTTTTTATTGAAAACTTCAAAAAATTAACCACAATTATTTATGTTAATCATTTGACACTCCTAGTTTCAGTTGTTGTAGTAAAAGGTTTGTAAAAGGGGTAGCTTTGTCATCATTACAGCAAAATTAAAGTGGTGAAATGACCAACACTGGAGATTAAAAAGCCCCCTGAGCATAGTTAGTAACGGTACCAGCAGCATTTCCACTTGAGCATAGCTTGGTACTGTATGATTACCAACCGTTCCTGGCTCAGATTTCTCAGCACGGTTTGCTTATTGTGCGCAACTGTGCTGGTGGAATGCTTTTAATATGTGGCAATGCACGATTTGTCACTTGGCCAGTCCAATCTAATTCTGATTTCCCAGCACCTTGATGGAAAAAGAAACCATAACAGTGGCAATGAGCCCGGAACGGCATGGTTCCGTAACCAAAACCGTTCGGCCCGATGGTGGAAAAGTGGCTTATATCACCTCTCTGCTAGAAAATCCAACTAAACCAGCACCTGATGCTTGGTCTAAGCTGGTTTAGTAGTTTTAGTTGTTGGGCATGCATCAGACAAAGTATTTGGTCGCTAAACCAAAATAAAAAGGAGGGATAGGTCGAAATTGATTATTGTGGTAATCAACATGATTCCACAAATGCTGTCGATCTGAGCTTAACTTGTATTACACTCTCTTACAACACAACATGAACCCACTCGCTTGGTGATTTTGCTTGGTGACCTCTTTCTGCTTTATGTAGAGGTACAGTACAAATGGAATAGTGTCAAACCCTCCACTTTCTGAGAGATGTGACACAGTGGTTAAAGATCTTGGCAGAAGGGTGCAGGTTTAAACCCTCTGAAATGTCTTCGTTGAGACCTTGTGCAAGACACTGATCCTCAGGCTGTTTCAGAGAGACTGTTCTTGAAGGTTACTTTGGATTAAAATATCTACTAAATAGCCGCGTTACCACTATCGAGCCAAATGCTAGTGCGTGCCAGACCCAGTTGTGTTCCTATTGTCTCTTCCGAGGCTTCATCATGCCTCCTTTGGGCTTCCTTGGGGCCAAAGGCCAAGCACCTTTAGCCTGCAGATTACCCTTAGGCCAAAGGAGGCCAATTGGGGATTAAGGTGGGGTCAATGTCAAAGGCGGAGTTTTGCTGATTCGGGTTTCGCTTTCCACCAAGCAAAGACCAAAATAAGCAAACAAACGGCAGCTTCAGTCTCCACCATGTTCATTTCGAGGGCTAGCTAGTCTCCAGAGTTGAATACCTTAGCTTTAGCTTTCCTCTTACTTGTGAAATAGGTGGGTTGTGTTACGTTTGCACCAGGGCAGTGTATTAAGGGCAGGTTTTAGGGCAACACTGTGGGGCTATTGGCCCGATGGTTGGAACGTAGATTGATTTTGGTCTCGCAGCTCGAGGTCAGAGGCTATTGGCCCCAGCTGACCAGTTGATAACCCTGGCTCGCACTGGCCCTATAGTGGAAATGCGACTTTCTCATGAAGGCCAAATTATTTAATACAAAACAATACACAGTTCTGTATCAGTTAAAATGAGGACAAGATATTTTATTCCAAATCCAGAAAAATCCAACTGTCGGAAAAAGTACAAATTCAAAAAAGAACAGCATGCGAGTTATCCTTTGGTGAATGCATGCCCAGGTTTCGTCTTATCTAAATCTTGTTGGGCCGTCCTGCTGTGAGCCTGGTGGCTTCGTGAACAAACCAGAACAGGAAATCTGATCATCTGGAGTAATGAGCTCCGAGCTGCTGCTGCTGTGTCTCCTCTTTGCATCTTTTATGGACCTCCACGAGCCTCCTTCAATGCCACCTAAATTCTTAATGTCCGCTCTGACTTCACTGTATATACTCTCATTTTCTCTCATCTTCTCGCCACGCTTGCAGCTCCCTCAGATCGTTTTGCTTTTACCTGACGGCGAGAAACGATGTGTCTCTTTGCTGATAAGGAGAATGACCTGTTTTGGATGTACCTGAAAGCAAAGTGTCATGGTAATGAGAGGATAGTGCTTTGGCTCTCGTGGCGAACATAAAAGACAAGACACAAAAAAGAAGAGAAAGATTTCAGCAGCGTCTGGGTAATGCTTGATACGAGGTTGCCATGGCAACCCCTGCTAACACATTGAAATAGAGCCATTTAATAACTGTAATAGCAATACCGTGAACGTACTGAGTGAGTCAAGTCAAAACAGCATCTTTCGCTAACATGTAATTATGTTAGAAAGCTGCTTTTGAGAAAAAAAAACAACAACATAGTAATAGGAATTTGCAGAGACAAGCTCTGCACTATACGGCATTGTTTATCTGTGCATGTCTTTATAGACAATGATCTGTGCCTTCCCAGAGCAATGCAGTAATTTTCCTTTGGTTTGTTTTTAAATTTTGGTCAAGAGATTCATAGTTTAATAAAAGGCCCTGGGTCCTCTTGACCATGTTGATAAAAGACTTTGAGAAGGAAATGAAAAAAAAATAAAAAATTAAATTGTGTATAATAATTCCCATTGCTGCTCTTTGGATAAGGGATATTCTGTTCAGATACATTTATATTAATTTTTATTTATTATTATAAATAGTATTAAAGGAAATATTAAGTGGAGACAGGAGACATGATGGGAAAAAGCTGGACATAGGGGGGAATCTAACCCGGGAGTTTCGCTTGATAAAATCTTATCCACACCTTCTTTACACTGTACGCTATCGTAGTGACACTTGGGTGTGCAGGTTGACTTTAATTTCTGTGTTTCCTATTATTGGGGTGCAAATAGCCCTGCTGTGTGGCAGGTGCTATTTACACCTTCTGCAAACAACCACTCTGTTATTAAAAATACCATAGGCCTAGTTGAGCTATGGTTACTGTAATAAAACAATGGTAAATTTTGGGGCGACTATAGTTTTATTACACATAACATAAGTCTAGTTGAACTATGGTAACTGTAGTAAAACCATGGTAAATGTTGTGGTGACTGTAGTTTATTACAAATACCATAGGTCTAGTTGAACTATGGAAACTGTAGTGAAACCATGGTAAATTTTGTGGTGACTATAGTTTATACAAATACCATAGGTCTAGTTGAACTATGGAAACTGCAGTAAAACCATGGTAAATGTTGTGGTGACTATAGTTTATTACAAATACCATAGGTCTAGTTGAACTATGGTAACTGCAGTATAACCATGGTAAATGTTGTGGTGACTATAGTTTATTACAAATACCATAGGTCTAGTTGAACTATGGAAACTGTAGTAAAACCATGGTAAATGTTGTGGTGACTATAGTTTATTACAAATACCATAGGTCTAGTTGAACTATGGTAACTCTTGTAAAACCATGGTAAATGTTGTGGTGACTATAGTTTATTACAAATACCATAGGTCTAGTTGAACTATGGTAACTCTAGTAAAACCATGGTAAATGTTGTGGTGACTGTAGTTTATTAAAAATACCATAGGTCTAGTTGAACTATGGAAACTCTTGTAAAACCATGGTACATGTTGTGGTGACTATAGTTTATTACAAATACCATAGGTCTAGTTGAACTATGGTAACTGTAGTAAAACCATGGTAAATGTTGTGGTGACTATAGTTTATTACAAATACCATAGGTCTAGTTGAACTATGGTAACTCTTGTAAAACCATGGTAAATGTTGTGGTGACTATAGTTTATTACAAATACCATAGGTCTAGTTGAACTATGGTAACTGTAGTAAAACCATGGTAAATGTTGTGGTGACTATAGTTTATTACAAATACCATAGGTCTAGTTGAACTATGGTAACTCTTGTAAAACCATGGTAAATGTTGTGGTGACTATAGTTTATTACAAATACCATAGGTCTAGTTGAACTATGGTAACTCTTGTAAAACCATGGTAAATGTTGTGGTGACTATAGTTTATTACAAATACCATAGGTCTAGTTGAACTATGGTAACTCTAGTAAAACCATGGTAAATGTTGTGGTGACTATAGTTTATTACAAATACCATAGGTCTAGTTGAACTATGGTAACTCTAGTAAAACCATGGTAAATTTTGTGGTGACTATAGTTTATTAGAAATATCATAAGTCTAGTTGAACTATGGTAACTCTAGTAAAACCATGGTAAATTTTGTGGTGACTATAGTTTATTACAAATACCATAGGTCTAGTTGAACTATGGTAACTGCAGTAAAACCATGGTAAATGTTGTGGTGACTGTAGTTTATTACAAATACCATAGGTCTAGTTGAACTATGGAAACTGTAGTAAAACCATGGTAAATTTTGTGGTGACTATAGTTTATTACAAATACCATAGGTCTAGTTGAACTATGGTAACTGCAGTAAAACCATGGTAAATGTTGTGGTGACTATAGTTTATTACAAATACCATAGGTCTAGTTGAACTATGGAAACTGTAGTAAAACCATGGTAAATGTTGTGGTGACTATAGTTTATTACAAATACCATAGGTCTAGTTGAACTATGGTAACTCTAGTAAAACCATGGTAAATGTTGTGGTGACTATAGTTTATTACAAATACCATAGGTCTAGTTGAACTATGGTAACTCTAGTAAAACCATGGTAAATGTTGTGGTGACTATAGTTTATTACAAATACCATAGGTCTAATTGAACCATGGTAACTGTAGTAAAACCATGGTAGTTTTTTTTCCAGAACAAGAAAGGGACAGATGATAGAAGATAAAGATAGAGATAAACAGATGTCGTTCCAAACTTGTATAACATTTCTTTTATTTTAGGTTTTTTTTTTTTTTTTTTTTTGCAAAACATTCTTTTTTGAAGAACATATTGTGAATTAGCATGTTTTTTTTATTTAACAATTTCTTCAAAATTTGCATATCTGTAAAACGACAAGTGTATCTCGTATGTCCTGTAACTGGTCCCCTTTGTAATTACGTTTTTGTTTTCACTAGTACATTTTAAATGGTTCTAAATGGTCCTTCAATGGTGTGAAAAAACAAGTTTTAGAAGTACAAATATTCCATGTAAGCTCTCAGTTAATGAGGTCATAATAACTCTGTAATAATTAGAGAAGAATAATTCTAGAATTTAACTGCTTTTAAATTACTTGAAATTTCATGTTTTCAACCCACTTTCAGAGAAAAAAAAAGAGAAAGAAACAGCAAAAGAAAGAATAAAAAGCATCCATCAAAAAAATATTTTTTTTGTGAAATCCATTAATTAAGTGAACGTCCTTGTTACTCAGCAACCTTGAACTCTTCTGTGTTCTTATTGAAATTAGTGGGGTGTGGAGATTCTAATTATACAGCAGAAAACTGTACATGGATATTTAGCATTTTTATACAAATAATGCATTAGCATTTCTCCAAAATCTAATAAAGTCTGCATCATGTTCATCATCAAGCTTAAAAACATACACATTTATGCATGCTTTCAGGCATGAGTGTTCTCACCAAAAAGGCAGTAGGCAATCAAGAGCACCTTGTGACTGTAGTTTGTCATTCCCTTGTTTAAACACTCATTGATGCATGTCTGAACAGTCCATGCAGATTTCATAATGGCTGCTTCAATATTTAGATTTAGTCCTACCCCATCCTTTGAAATCCTAACACAGTGTCAGAAACCACGTTGTTTACCACAGACTGTTGTTTCCTTTACGTGAAAATACTTTGGCAGTACCATGATGCAGAAATGGTATTAGATGCCATGGGAACGTATGAGTACCACACTCATATACCATAATATTTGCATGACATTTTAAGAAACTTCAAATAATAACTTGGGATTACCATCATGGTAGTGTCCAAAAACCATGGTAATACCTTAACTGAAAAGGTCATTGTAATTTACTTGATGCAATTTAGCCAATTATTATTATTATTATTATTATTATTATTATTATTATTATTATTTCATTGAGCTCTAATCATTTCAGTAAGTGCCAAATTATTTTCTTTTTGAAATCCAGTAATGCTAAAATAAGACTGTCATCATAGCTATCATCTAAGGAGAACCAAACTTGCAATAAGCAAATAAATAAATAAAAACCTAAATGTGATGAACATCTTTCAGTTTAAACATTGTCCTGAATTTATTTTTGTATTCTATTGTATTTATTAATTTCTATGCATACATATATTTTTTATGACATTTATTCTTATTTATTTCCATATTTCTTTTTCTCTTCCATTTATTTTTTTTTATTTATTAATTTTAATTTGTATAAATATCTAACTGATTGCATTTATTTATTCTTATTTATTTCCCTGTTGTCTTAGATTTTTTTTCATTATTTATTTTTTCTTCCATTTATTTATTTTTATTTATTCATTTCTATATTTATAAATATCGAATTTAATACATTTATTTAATATCATTTATTTCCTTGCCTTCTTAGATTTTTTTCCCTCCATATTTCTTCTTCCATTTTGTTGACTTTGTCCCTATATGATAATGAGGGGGCGTGGCTTTCATATTCAGGCATAGCTATATACTGTATTAGTATTAAATAAACAAAATCACAATCTTCCTTCAGTAACTGAAAATGTCCATTCACAAGCATTCAGTCCTTACATATTAGTGTGTGTGTGTGTACGTGTGTGTGTGTGTGTAGCGTCTGTGCACAGTCTGACAGTCTCCCCCTTTGAGCTCTGAGATTTTTGCTTTTATTCCATTTTTCTCATCTCTTTTACTCCTCATTTGGCTCTTCCCCTGTTTCCATGGCAACATATCAAACTACCGGGACCTCCTGTCTCCACCCTACCCCATTTCCCCCTCCCGATTTGGTTGTAGGTCAGAAATAAAGAGAGAGAGAGAGAAAGAGAGCGAGAGAGCAAGGAAGTTGCTTTATATGTAAGTGGAGTTTCTTGGTTCTTTTATGGTTCAGCTCTCTCTCTCTCTCTCTCTCTCTCTCTCTCTCTCTCTCTCTCTCTCTCTCTCTCTCTCTCTCTCTCCTACTTAAAAACACACTTGGATCTCTATGGTGACTGGTCCAGCAGGCCTGTCCTCTGTAGGGTTTTGTAATGGTGAGTAGCCATAAAACGGCCCTATTTCTCCTTGCTGCTTAAACTGTAACAATCTTTGTACTTTTTAGCATCCATATTGTATCAGTTTTGTGATGTTGCTCTTTGATGTCTACAGTGTGGTTTTGCTCTTGAGATATTCAGTCTTTCAGTCTGGTTTTGTTCTTTTCATTAGTGATCTGCCTATCCTGTAATGTGAAGTGTGTAATTTCTGCGCCACTAGCGTCATCAAACATCATTGCAAGTATAATGATTGTTTTCAAACAGATAGTTTAGTCCATTAGGCGAGTCAGTGTTGCTGTGCCTGACTGCGCAAACAAATAGTGTCACTTTGTTAACACTTTTCAAAAGTCTTACTTAAAGATGTTTCTGCATATTAAAATTAGAGGTATTTTAGAGTATTTTAACATGGAGAAAATTAAACACAATCACCTTTAAGGCATCATATGAATACTTATGATGAAACGTAGATAATAATTTTAGGGGGTCGTTCATTCTGAATGTATTTTTGCATCTATTCGCATTGTTTTTCTTTTGTTTTCTTTTGTAAACATGCACTAGATAGATGGAAAGTCTATGACTGTAATGCTACATCTCGCTGTTTTTTTTTTTTTTTTCATCATCTTGTGCAGGAGCGGCGCATTTTTTAGTCACCGTTTTAAGTTAAAAATAACTTAAGCTGTTAAAAACGCGTCTCGAGACACCTGCTTTCTGCTCCATTTGTAAGCACAAAGACGCCATCGGTGTGATCGGATTTATTTTTGGTACTTTTAAATTGTCTTTTATATATAGATTTTACTGTTTTAGCCTGGTCCCAGACCCAGAGTTTCAATATTAAACTATGAAAATCCATTATAAATATACAAATGATGACATGTTTAAGACTATGATAATGTAAACAAAGATTTTTCGTAAAATAATTTCTATAAATATTTTTAAAAAATTATGACAATTGTGGCGTCATTTCCACCGCACCAAACAATTAATAAACGTGTCAGTGAAGAACTTGCTTGAGATGAAATATGACAAAAAATCAAGGTAAATATCACATGTGTGCAGGCAATTGTTTTACCGGCCGTCTTTTCCAATCAAGCTGCAAAAAGTGTGACAACATCTTTTAATTGTGTGTATTTAGGATACATAACATTTTAGGCTAAAAAAAAAAAAAAAAAATGTAGCCTATCAAAAATACCGGAAGTTGAAGAAACACCCATATAATTAATTCAGTAATAAAAAGTATCAATAAAAAAGTTCATTTTGGAATGTTTTACCCTATATTTGTGTGTGCGCTATGTATTTTTATGTTCATCAGAGTGTCATGTTGTTAGCTTAGCAACATGCTAACATCAAACACTATTGAAATCAAGTCGAGTCTACAGCAGTGCTGGGCAAGCTACTCCATAAATGTAGCTCGCTAAGCTACAAACAACTCAACAGAGAAATTAGATAAGCTAAGCTAAAAGCTACACTTCAGAGAAAGTAGCAAGTTACACTATAAGCTACATGACAAAAATAGCTAGCTACATTTAAGCATAGACAAAGCATCTAAAAGACTTATTCACATGATGTCTATCAAAGCCATGGTACATTACAGTACAGTATAGTGCAAACCTATACAAACCCACAGGTTCAATATGAAAAATCACTGTTTTTAAATTTTATTTTTCATATTTATACAACTACCTCTACAAACCCATACCCATTTGAACATAATTTAATTAGCAAATTCCTGTGTAAGAACTCTGCGTACATACAGTATACTGTTGATCTTATCCTGTAATTCTGTGTCTAGCTGTTGTATTTCTGTATGTAGTGGACACTTTCCTTGTGTGTGTGTGGGCACATCCGGGCAATAACAATGTAGTATCTGATGGTATCAGATGGTAATACCATGGTACTATGATCAACGATTAGGCCTACCATATTTATGTACCATTTTGCATTTGCATGGTGCTTCAAAGTACTTCAAAGAATACCATGGTACTACCATGAAAATTTGATATTTGATTGCCATATTCATATACTATTGTATTTATATGGTTCTTTAAGGTAATATAGTACATGTGCAAAAAAACATGGTAATGCCATGGCACTTTTTTGTAGTTTTTTCGTGTAGGCTACTAAGTGTTTTGATACACTTTTGGTTGGAAGATGTATTTACCTGCAGTAGTCGTTCACAAGCTGCACACCTGTTGAACTTTATAAAGATTTTCGTCATCACTGGCAAAAGATAGGAAGCATTTGCAGGTTTAGTTTCGATTTCCATAGATCCACTGCAACCAGCGTTATCTTTATTTTCTGTTTTTAAATATTCCATGAGCATGTTGGCAAGTGAGAGTGCGAATAAATGATTCAGCAGCACGCTCGTGAGCTTTCTGAGTCATTAAGACTGAAACGCGAACCGATTCAGACCGCTTTGCTATCACGTGTGACCGATTCATTGTAAAGAACCGTTCATTTGTGAATCGGACATCTTTCGATTCAAAACTGGCAATAGTAAACACTGGGTACATATGCATGATGTAGCGGTGTAGCTTTTTGTCAAAGCTACGCCGTTACCTAATCAAAAATATAGCTTCACTACTGAAAAGCGACTTGATTTATGAACTAGAGAAGCTACCACCTCGCTACTCAGAATTGTATTTAAGCTAATAGCTTTGCTATTGTAGCGAAGCTACTGCCCATCACTGTTGAGAAGTGCTATTTGTGTAGCGACAGATGTGCTGCTTAGGTTGGGATGCTGCCTAAGAAGGCAGCAGCCTATGTAGACAGCAAGGTTAGGTTTTGGAACAGAGCTTATCTCTCTTTTTGGCTGTAGAATTAAACGTGATGTTTACAGGTCAGACTGACACTTTGCAGCAGTTGAACTCAAACTCTCCCTATAATCAGTTCATAACTGACTGCCTACACACATATTAGCAATACACACTTACAGACTGACCTTATTCTCACTGTGACAATCACATTGATACATGAAAACACAATCAGCCTGCCTAATGGAAATGGATAATGAAGTGCTTTCAATCAACCATATGCAGAGTGTATTCATGAGCATAACAGTTTTAATTCCTTGAAACTACTTGATATTTTGCCATAATTATATTGTGTTCATTTAAATGTATTGTACTTCCCAGTTATGTCTAGCAGGAGGCAGTGAGTTTGGCATGTGGGTAGTTTTCCCTGACAACAATGAAGCATGGATTTTCTTCCTTTATAAAGTGAAAGCGACAGCTTTCTTGTGTCCCATAAACCCACTTGACCTTAGCGGTCAGACATCTCTCACTGGTGGTTAGCAAAACAATCAATGTTTCATTTATAACACAGTCAGATGGTCAGTTATTGTGTTAGTAATCCAGGAATGCGGCATTAATAAATGTAACTTCCTTTAGACTTAGTGTATCAGGGTACCGTTTATGACAGAGAATACAAACACATGGGTTTCTCTTTGACTAGTTAAAATGTAAAAGATTAGTTAAAAGTAATTGCAAAAATGTCAGTTGCTTAGGACTTAGTTTTGAGAAAAGGTCTAGTATCATTTGTTTGCAAATGCCACTTAGTTTGTTATTTTGATGCAATAAAAGACATACATTTTATGTGTTTTTAGTGTTTAAGTTTTTAGGTCTACTGTATAGGCCACCTTTGACCGTTGGGTTTGTAAGTGTGTGAAAGTTCCAGTATTCTGTGGTACAAAATAGGCACATCAATATTTGATCAGGTTAAGGTTGTACTCTACCTGGACTGATCTGCACAGTCTTTAAATATTACATTTACAGCACTGAGAAACCAAACACTCACAGTGTCACACTGCTTTAATACAACTCTTGTCACCCTGAAGCAAATGTGTACATTATGAGATTCTATTCATTTTCATAAATGATTCATCTAACCTCAGACAAAGTGTCTTTGCAAACCCAAATCTGATCTTCCACTATCGTAATGTGCCCAAATAGGAGCACAATAATTGGATTGGTCTGGACCTGTGACTTAACATAAACTGATGCTGATTGGCAGATGAACACTGTAGGTCTGTGAAGTGAAATAAATGGAAGAAACTGGAATGTATTTTCCATCCCTTTATCCAAACACCCTCTCTCCAAAATCCTGCCCTCCATAGACATGTTAGCCACTCCGATGTCAGCAAACCTAAACACATAAGAGACAGTGAGGGTTTTCTGATTGGCTAAAAAAAGAGGTTAGACTTGGTGTTTTGGTTAGACTTTAGATTTTCATTCTGCGTAATTTGCCATTCACTGTAATAACAATCAGCATGTGCACTGAAAAACTAGTAAGATTTAGTTCATTTTTATTTCGAAAGTTTTAGCAAACAGCTTTCCTAAGTGAAATTTAATGGTATAAAAATGCAGTAAAATCTACTTAACTTCATGACATAATATTGATTAAAGTGAGTGAGCAAATTTACCTTAAACATTTCAGTTAATACATTAACTTTTACTTACAAATGTGATGTACAAGGTACTTATAAATGTAGTAAAAATGAAAATAAACGTTTTATAAGAACATTTAACGTTTTGAACGCTTCTTATAAACACGTTTAGTCTCGTACCACATAACATACAGAAGTCAAAGCCTTCCAAAGGGAAGTTTAAAATCCCTTAAACTCTGTTGGAACTGCTGCTGTAAGCCCCAAGTAGCTAAAAACTTTATATCTGCTGTGATCTAAGCAGATAGCAGTTTTCTAAAAAAAAAAAGCTATTTCTTACTTATCCGTGAGCATGCTTGGCTGAATAATCCAATGTTATATCTTAGATGTCCAGAACAGAACATGCCATCCAGCAGGAAAAGCATGCAAAACATATCATCGAAAATATATGTTATCGACTATTGATGATACAATCTCAGCTTTCTAATGACACATTGACTGAGATTCTAGTTCACTCATAGTCAGAAATATTCAATGAAATAATGAGTGTGGTGCATGAACTAAAAATTAGACTGAATGTCAATGGACGAGCACATCTGTGAGGGCTAAAATGCATTAGAGCGCCACCTACAATTCAGATCTGTATATTGTGAGGGAATGTTATAGAGACTGTTTTATTTATTTGTTTCTAGTGCGTGCATTCATTGGAATTAAATGAGAAAGTGAGGTAGAGTAAACAGAACCAGAATTACATGCTTACAAATTTAGGACAACAACATATATATATATATATATATATATATACACTATATGTTTGTGGACACCCCCTTCTAATTAACAAATTCTTAATGTTTCTTTATGTAATGGCTTGGGCTTTGTGTGCTTCCAAATTTGTGGCAACTGTTTGGGGATAGCCCTTTTCTGTTCCAGCATGACAATGCCCCTGTGAACAAAGTGAGGTTCATAAAGAAATGGTTTACTGTGTCTGGCGTGGAAGAAATTGACAGGCCTGCACAAAGCCCAGACCTGAACCCCACTGATCACTTTTGGGGTGAACTGGAACAGCAACTGTAAGTCAGGCCCCATCGACAAACATCAGTTCCTGACCTCACTGATAGCCTTGTGTCTGAATGAGAGCAAATCCCTGCAGCCATGTTACTACATACAGTATAGTGGAAAGTCTTCCCAAAATAGTGGAAGCTGATGGCAGCCTAAAAATGCACCATAGTTTAAGGAGTTAATGCATACTATGAAGTCTATTAGACAACATTGCTGGCGGTAAAAACAAGATCCAAAGCTGCTCACACATACCTCAACATTTGGTACACAAAACACAAGGATGGTAACAAAACGCTACACCGTCTTTACAGTGCAAAGGCGGCTATAGATGGATAAATAGATGTGAAAAATTACAATATATACAATGCAAGATAGAAGACCAATAACAATTTAGTATGCATAGTATGATGACAATAGCAACTTTCACACATGAAACCAGTTAAATTGTAGTCAAATTGTAAGATTTATTTTATCACAAGTAACAATCACCTACTGTTCCTGTATGCTGTTGACAAATGATTTCATCTGCTTGGATAAAGAGGAGGGCTTTACTTTCACTGTCTGTCCAGTATGACAACTTTGTTTTGACTCAGAGTCACAGGTGTCAAATGGAGCAGAGTGATTGCGTCATCTCCGTCAGAACTTTGTCAATGGCCTAAAGCAGACTTCTTCTTCACACAAGGCATCAAAACAGAACTTTTCTGATAATGTCTTTCCGATAACTTCTTATTCCGGAGAATTGCCAGAGCTGATTTTCCGGTATTTCCCCAACAGGTCCTAAATGGAAAAATGGTGTTCATTTCCCAAGAAAGTCTGTATGTGTGAAAGCGACTAATCTCGTTGTCGGTTAGATTTTGTTGGGAAATAGGAGGTTTTCAAACTTCAATCATACATTTCTTAAGTATAAAAAAAAAAGAATAATAAAAAAATAGCTCACCTAAGGCTAAAATGATCTAAAAAGTTTAAACAGAGTCTGTACGTTATGTGGTTTGAGATTAAATGATTGCATAAAATTGTAGAGAAGGAGAATAAAAATGGAATGTTTGACGAATATCAATACAGTGATGCCTTGCATGCACTGTAATTATTACAAAAATAAAGAATGGATCTAGAGAGGCGTTGAGATATGCATTTATACAGATACACTATATCATTATAGCAACAAAAAAATAAAAGTAGGGCAGCATTAATTCCCATTTTCAGGATTGTATCACTCAAGCAATGAAATGGTGATTTTTGATGATTTCTTTCCCCACTTTTGTTATTTAAACCAAATGTACAGAGCCATCTTTCCTTCTGTCTGTCTCTCTCATTATTTTACTCTCTTTTGCATTTGGAAGACTGATATAACTGTCTTTTGCTAATCCATTGTCTTTTTCTTTTTTTTGTCCTTTCACATTAAATGCGAGGTGTAAAAAAGGAAGACAAAAACATGGCGGCCATATTTATTTCAGGCGTCGTTGGTTCATTCAAAAGCTGACTAATTAGCATGAGGAATACGCTCATACAGTCATTTATAGGAAGAAAATGGGCAAGTATGATGGAGACCATGCACGGCATGTGACACTTTAATCTACCTACTTGTTCGGTTCAAAAAAGAGGTGGAGTGGAGGGAAGAGACAAATGGATATTTTAGAAATAGCTTATACTGGGCCTTTTTTGGTTGAAGTCAGCCTTGGCTTATGCACTCTAGGTGGTCTCGCTATAACTCAAATAGCTTCAGCTGTGACTAATATAGCTGATAAAGTCTTTGCCATGCTCAATGCATCTATTTCACACTGTGTGCCATTGAAAAAGGACATACAAATGAAATGAACATTGAAGTGCGGCAGGATTACATTAAAAATGGCAGAAATTAAAAAATGCTCTTTTATACTGTATTCCCTTTTTAGTTCAGTCATTATATATAATCAACTCTTTATATAAATGTTGCAAAGTAGGAATTGGTAAGCGTACTTTCAGTACCAAAATTCTTTTTAACAGTATTCAGTGACAGAAATCCAGTGCAGAATAACTAGTCTGACACTCTCAGACGACAGCAATTCTGACTGTCAAAGAAAAAATATAATGTTCAATCAAAAGTGATCTCTTCATTGGAAGTTTAAGCTTCCGGAACTGGATGCAACCTCTATGGGATACCACACAGCACTATGGCAAGGAGTGTGTGTTCAGATGTTGTACTTGAACTGATATCTGTAGAGGCTTCTGCTGACATGATTCTCAGTGGTCTTGTTCTTAACGATGTTAAACATTTATCACCAACACAATCTGTTTGAACTAATAACACACAAATTATTGTATTGTTCTTGTACATATTGAATACATCATTCAAACATTCACAGTGTAGGTTGGGCATGTATGTGAACCCCTGGGCTAATGACGTCAACAAAAGCTAATTAGAGTCAGTAGTTGGCAAACCTGGCATCCAATTAATGAAATGAGATTGGAGGTGTGGGTTAGAGCTACTTTATCTTATAAAAATCACTCAAATATTTTGAGTTTGCTATTTACAAGAAGCATCTGCTGATGTGGACCATACCTCGCAAAAAGAGATCTCAGAAGACCTAAGATCAAGAATTGTTGCTTTGCATAAAGCTGGAAAGCATTACAAAGTCATCTTGAAGAGCTTAGATATTCATCTGTCCACAGTTAGACAAATTGTCTATAAATTGAGATGAGTACTGTGGGTACTCTCTCTAGAAGTGGCCGTCCAGTCAGGATGATTCATGGGGCACACTGCAGAATGCTCAATGAGGTAAAAAAGAACCCTAGAGTGACAGATAAAGACTTGGAGGAATCATTGGAACTGGTTAACATCTCTGTTCATGAGTCTACTATACGGAAAACATTAAACAGGCATGGTGTTCATGGCAGGACAACACAAAGGAAGCCACAGCTTTCCAACAAAAACATTGCTGCGCACCTGAAGTTTGCCAAAGACCACCTTGACAATTTTTTGTGGACTGATGAAACTAAGGTTGAATTGTTTGGGAAAAACACGCAGCACTACGTATGCCGTAAAAAGGGCACTGCATACCAACATGAAAACATCATCCCAACGGTGAAGTACGGTGGAGGGAGCATCATGATTTGGGGCTGCTTTGCTGCTTCTGGGCCTGGACCATTTGCCATCATCAAGGGGAAAATTAATTCCCAAGTTTATCAAGATATCCTACAGGATAATATCAGGGTGGCTGTGCGCCACTGAAGCTCAGTAGAAGTTGGGTGATGCAGCAGGACAATGACCCTAAACACTGAAGTAAATCCACTACAGAATGGCTACAAAAAAAGGAGAAAAATTACTTTTTGGAGTGTCCCAGTCAGAGCCCAGACCTTAACCCAATAGAGATGCTGTGGAATAACCTAAAGAGAGCCGTTCACACCAGACATCCTAAGAATATGTCTGAGCTGAAGCAGTTCTGTAAAGAAGAATGGTCCAAAATTCCTTCTGAACATTGTGCAGGTCTAATCTGCAGCTACTGGAAATGCTTGGTTGAGCTTATTGCTCCCAAAGCAGGATCGACCAGTTATTAAATCCAAGGGTTCACTTACTTTTTCACAGCACTGTGAATGTTTAATGGGATGTGTTCAATAAAGACATGAAAGATAATAATTGTTTGTGTGTTGTTAGCTAAAGTACATTGTGTTTTATTTGTACTTGTGACTTTGATGAAGTTGTTTTCATTTGTTACTTTATGAAACATAAACAGAATATTAAAAACAGCAGATGCTTCCGATTAAAATGAGCCCAAATACAATGCGATATGGATCATAGATATAATAATCTTGTCGAAAATGCGAAGCTACCCCGGATATCTTTTTTGTCATCCTGGAGGAGGGTCTCTGGTACAAAGTCGACCGATCACAGCTGTTGTGGTCTGCATATACATGAT
The DNA here is from genome assembly GCF_019703515.2 of Myxocyprinus asiaticus. NCBI lineage: Eukaryota > Metazoa > Chordata > Actinopteri > Cypriniformes > Catostomidae > Myxocyprinus > Myxocyprinus asiaticus. Next base: position 3,691,037 of record NC_059361.1, read on the forward strand.
GCGTAGTCACATTTTTGTGTGCCACTCTAATTTGTGTTTTGCCTCACTGATCAGCTCTCCTGAAATCCTCTCTGGATCTGGCACAGTGCCAGTTTGAAAAATACATTTTTGCATCAGTTCTTCTGTGAGCTTGGGCTCAGAACCACAGAGAAGAAGAGATAGGAAGTACTTGTGTTGCCACTGCAGCCTTTTAGCTCTTTCCTTGGCCTTTCCTTGACAGGTGTAGTCAAGAAATGACAGCAAATGAAAGGAAGAAGAGGGGGAACAAGATCTGTAAATTACACAAGTCATCGCTCACATCAGCACCACAGCTTAAAGGCAAACTATTCTGAACCTGACCAGCTGCAAATTATCAATCCAACAGTGTCGATTCTCAATGGATGTTGAGTATGTTGCAGAGCACCAAACTATTATATTGAGTTAAAATCCAGCACAGAATTGAAGTAACTTCTGTGAGACACATATGTGGTGTAGGGGTGGGCATTCTGACCAAAATCATATATCACAACATGAGTAATTTTCAAGATATTGTAATATATATTTTTTTGTTTTTAGAAAAATTAATAAAATTGGTTTATATATGAAATAATATTGTAATGCCTATTTTTGTATAATACAGTCAGTAAATGAAATACTTTTTTTCACACTGCTACATTTCAGTCTAATATGTTGTTGACTATTATTATAATTATTATTATTATTTATTATTATTACACTTTCCTCAAGTAACTCAAGATCTTCTCAAAGCAATGCAGTTAAGAAAATAATATATAAGTTAAAAAATATCCAACGGAAATAAACACTTTTTCCAGGAAAATCCAAAATTATGCAAACACAAGAAAATAAATATCAAATAAAAATAAACTTCTTAATTAACGTGGAGCACATCTTTAGGCTTTAGGGGGGGATTTTTCTCCCCTTTTCTCCCCAATTTGGAATGCCCAATTCTCAATGCGCTCTAAGTCCTCGTGGTGACGTCGTGACTCGCCTCAGTCCGGGTGGTGGAGGACGAATCTCAATTTCCTCCGCATCTGAGACGTCAATCCGTGCATCCTATCACGTGGCTTGTCGAGCGCGTTACCGCAGAGACGTAGCGTGTGTGGAGGCTTCACGCTATTCTCCACGCTATTCTCCACGCACCACTCACCACGTGCCCCACCGAGAGCGAGAACCACACATTATAACGACCACGAGGAGGTTACCCCATGTGACTCTACCCTCCCTAGCAACCAGGCCAACTGGTTGCTTAGGAAGCCTGACTGGAGTCACTCAGCACGCCCTGGATTGGAACTTGCGACTCTAGGGGTGGTAGTCAGCGTCTTTACTTGCTGAGATACCCAGGGCCTGATTTTGAGGTTATTAAGCAGACTGCTTATATTACCGTGAATGATTAATGTCGCGCAACAGTTTGCAGATAAAAATTTTTCTCTCTGTGTTGGCTTTTGTGAACTCACCACATATGATGCACTTGTTTTAATAATAAGCCTCTCTTCATTTTCTTAACTTGTTTGTGAGTTGTCCCGATCTGTGGAGATGTCTTTCTCCATCATGATTTTTCGGTGGTGGCTGACGTACATGGTCCATACACGCAAAGTTGGATTATTACATAATTGCGGTTAATTAATTGACTGTACATGACTGGGATTTTATTTAGTTTTTTTTTTTTGTTGTTGTTGTTGTTGTTCCTACTCCTTAACAAATATTTATTCTTTTCATTTGGCTCTTAATGATTTAAGTCATCTCTATACCTGAAGGCATATATGGTCAGTTTGTTTCCTAATATCAAACATCATTCAAACAGAATTTTAGTAAGTTTAGTAAGTTAAATTTTACATAACACTGTTGTAGCTGTTTTCCTCATCAGTGGTGGTTAGAATGTCTGGCTTTCTAGCCATTTGAGATGTTTGACTTCCTCCATTTAACTTTAAGGTAAAACACGTCTCGTGGGTCATGTAAGTTTTGTGGTCTGCACCGTGATATCGAGAGAAGCCAGACTGAGTAGAGCAAGTGATCCAGCTCTGCATTCTTCTGTCTCTGGAGCACAAGTTTCAGCAAGCCTGCTGGACTTGTACGCAATTGCATGAAACACAGATGCACATGTCAGATGAGAAGCATATTTAGCACTTATAAAGCATCAGTGAGTGTACTTGAATTTGCTTCGGTGGCCTGAAATTTGATAGACATGCCCAAGCGAATATTTACATATACTTTGTCTGCTGTGTTTGACAGTAAATGTCTGTTTTTGTTCCTAGAGCCACAGAGTTTCATTAGTGTGTGTGTGTGTGTGTGTGGGTTTGTGTGTGTGTATGTACATGTGTGTATTAAATGTCATGTTGTCATCACTGACTTTGCCTTACACAGACTGTGATATTATGAAATGATAAAGCAGTATTCTCCTCTCCTCAATGGCCGTTATTCTCCTGTCTTTAATTTTATCTCACATTTTCTCTCTTTGAATCTCTCTCATTCCCAACTGTGTCCTTTTGCCATTTTCTCGCTCTGTCTGGTGTCCAGTCACAAATTTAATGTATCATATTCTCTATACATCTCTTTCTCTCTCTCCCTCCCTCCCCATCAGTCTTCAAGGATTTAATAAGCTCTCCTTTTTTTTTTTTTCTTACTTTTTTTACAATTGCTCATTTTCTTCCATACTCTTTTTCCCTCTCTATGGATATAATGGTGAGAATGACATGCCAACTGGTGGATTTAATAGCTCAGGTCACTTATCAAATGGCAATGGTGATTGTTCTTTAACATTGTGTTATAAAGGAATGTGTCCATATATGACAGTAAACAGGTCAGAGATCAGTCTCTTCACAAATCAGCTGCTTCCCATTAATGGCGTCTGCTGCCATCTTGGTTCCGGAAGTATTTTTCACATGTATTTTTTCCAAAGGGATTACATTTTTAAGCCATTAACCAAACCAAGCAGCTCCGAGGTGAATCCACAAAAAAAAAAAAAAAAAAAAAAAAAACAGACAGTCTCTATCTGTCTTTAAAGGTTTATAAGTTAGCAATAAAAATCATTTTCCCTATGGAGAAAATTAAAGGGCTTTTTACTTCCAGATCCAGACTGTTGTGCTTTAAAGAACTGAAGTTCTTCTGTTGAATTCACATTGTTTTATAAGTAACATTTTTAAACCATCAGCAGAATGGCAATCAAACAAGTAGAGTGCAGAAATGTGGATGCTATACGTTTACATGACTGGTGAACATGTTTATTTCATGTATAGAGCCGTACAGCACATGGGTTCATGTTTAGCTATGTTAGTTTGAACTTGTGAGCTGTCAGAAATGGAAGAGCAGCACACTTTCTGCAAGAAATCTCCCTTGTGAGCTTACCAATTCCTAACAGGAAATGCCAGCGATGTTTACCCATGAGCATGTGCTCTTCAATCAGTAAATATGTGAAATGAACTACCATGGGGTGGATCTAAGTAGCAATGTGATGATCTGATACAGTAGGTTACGCTACTGCAAAACCTAATCAAAGCTTCACTTTTAACGAAGCTCCACCCTGTTGTTTATGAACAATTCATTTATGTCACCAGGAGCAGGAAACAGGATGTTTAAGCTATTTTTAGCAACCTAACTGCTATTTTGCATTATTTTCCATGCACCCCTACGTAAGTAAAAACTCTGTTGCCCATTATTTCACCTTATCTTTCTTTGTCTGTGTATTTATCCACAATGAGTTTTTTCTGCCAGTATAATGCGAAGAACCCAGTCAAGATCAAACCATCCTGATGTGTTGAAGTGTCCCATTACCACTCTTATTCCCTCTGTTTGATCTTTAAAGTGTCTGAGCATGTGCAGATGTGCACTTTCAACCATTTTTAAGGACACTAGCCAAGCACCAAATGCAAATAAAAGTTCGCTTTGGCAAGTGAATGAAACTCACGGTAACTTTATTAAGATCTGCAACAAACACATCTAAGTCGAACTGTAAAAATGATAGCCTGACCTTTGCTGATGTAAGTGCATGAGCGATTCAAATAAAACCATCTATGCCAGAATGCATCTGTCTCAACATTGGCTTACAACGTTTACCTCAGTACAAAATTTAGCACCAGAAGGTTTTTTAGGATGCTTAAAGCGTAGTTATTTTTCTCCAGAACTTCATCTAGCAACACCAGATAGACGTGAAGGACAAGGTCTGAGCATGTCGTGTTTGTGACAGGTATGTTTTCACAGCGAAGAGACTATGATTTATATTTACATTTATGTAATTGGCAGATGCTTTTATCCAAAGAAACTTCAAGGTATACATTTTGTAAATTTTGTGTGTTCCCTGGGAATCTGGGCAGGTATTCACCAAAAAATCTTAAGGCTAAAAGTAGCTCTTAACTCGGAAATTTAAGAGCAACTCTTAAAAATTAGGGGCATGCCACTCCTAATTTTAGGAATCAGATTTTTATCTAAAAGTAATTCATGGAGCATTTTAATGCTAAAAGTAGCTCCTAAACCCATGACAACTAAAGCCCAAAGTATACTTTGGTCAGACACAAACCATAAGCGTCCACCTATAGGACGCGTGATGCAAATCTCATCATCAGCAGACTGCTCGAGTACTGAACACGCACAGCGTGTGTCTTTAAACGTACAGAATGTGCATGGAGTTATTTGCACTAATTAGTGGATCCACAAGGTGGAAACACTCACATTTAAGCCTTGCTTGCAGAAGAAGATGTAACTGCTGCTAAACATCAGGAGACAAAGGTAAAAACAACAACAGTGGATGTGCAAGTCAAGAGCGCATGTGTGAGGAGGTCTAGAGATACCTGCATTTGTATAACTCGAGTCTGAAGGAATATAAAGACATCTTTATGGGTCTAAACTCCTGAAGAGAAAAAGTCTCATAGCAGTCGTAGCACACATGCGCCAACCACCTGTGTTTGCGCGCACAACTATATGGAGTATACTTTGACAGGCTCACGTTCGACTGTACAGCGTTCATGTCAAAATGGAAGTATACCTTGGGCTTTAGAAGTTCTCCTGTGGACACCTAAATCCCTAAAAGTAAATCGCAAAGAATCCAAAATGTGGCTGCTTTAATCAGTCCACGTTGCAATCAGGTCAATGTATTAGAATATTAGTATGACTTTTAAAACGGTATCGCCTAAATCGCAATCAAATCAAAGTATTTTTACATCATAATATTGACATTGACCATTTTTAAAAGGTATCGCCTGAATCACAAGGGTGTTTTCATTATTGTAAACTTGGTTAGGGATGCAATTACCTCTCCCATGAACCGAAACAACCCAATTGCACCGTAGATAAAGGTTCTGACAACTCTGCGCACACTTACAGGAAAAATGCTACTATATAGCACTGAGGAATTGGGAATTTCTGTGTCATCCATTAGCAGAATCATCTATCAAACTGTAAATGCCTTCTCCAAACCGTACCTTGTCCATCAATTCATAGCTTATGTTTTCTTGTGGATGTGCGCTCACTTCAGACAAATAATGTGGCATTCATGGCCATCGCTGGGCTACAAAGTGTAGTTGATGCAGTAGATGGGATGAATGATCTTATCATTGCCCCAACACAGGATGAAGATGTGTTTGTCAATCAAAATTAATTCCACAGGATCAAAGCAAAAGTTGTTTTTGATGAACTGGTAGCGCATGGCGATGGCCAAGATCATGGGTTCGATTCCCAGATAAAATGTGTACCTTGAATGTAATGTAAGTTGCATTAGATAAAAGCGTCTACCAAATAAATGTAAATGTAAAATTACAGAGTGATTGGAAATAAGTGGTATTTTCTTTACTTTCTTCAAACACAACTTGCATCATATTTCATTTTCACACTTTTGTCCACTTGGTAAACAAAGGCGTCTTTGTGAGCTCATAAGAGACGTGTGTTTGTGTTGTGTATGTGAGAGTGAATTATTTAGCTTGATGCAGACTCTGCACTCTGATTGAGCTTTGCACAGTCCGTCTGTTAAAAACCATGAAGCATTGTGATTCTCTTCTCTTTTGTCATTCTCACTTTCTTTTAAAGCTGTTAAACATGAGATAGATAGTTGGGGTGGGTTCCACATAAGAAAGCAATTTTCATTGATCATTTGAATTATGATTTGAATGCAATGAAACTGGCATTAGGTCAAAGATTTTAAAGGGAAGCCTAACCTATCTGAGTGCCAGTAATTACTCAGAATGGCCCAAAGCTTCAGTGCAGGCGGTTTAAAAGCTTAAGTAAGCACTGGCAATGACTTTCTGTCATGGATAGATAGTAGGTTTATGCCAAAGCTTGCCCGTTAGTATTGTTGTTACCCATATAGCATTATTTTGCACATTTAATATCAACATGAAAGCAAAATTGACCCTGTTTACTTTCTTAACACACATCTATGGTCTAATTGTGCAAACAGAAAAATATTTTCAAAATGTAAAACATTTAATATTGTCAGTTGGCATCACCAAAAGGCCACTTGAGTTAACGGTTAAAGGGATAGTTCACCCCAAAATGAAAAGTTTGTCATCACTAACCCATAGGGCTTCCAAACCCAAGTGTCATGACACAAGAACCAATGAGGTTTGATGTTATACATGTGTCACCATATCTGATTTGTGACCACCATAGTTGATCAGTGATTTAATTTGATTTGAGAGTGAATAACAACGGACTGTTTATCATGCAAAATGATCGTATGCCTTCATTAGACTTGGGATGTGAAGCACAAGTCACATGGACAACTTTTATGACACTTTTGGATGCTTTTTTAAGCTTTACAGTGAGTCACTGTCAACTGCTATTGGATGTAAATCAGCGATTGCAACATTCTTCAAAATTCCTGCTTTTGTTTTCCGCAGAAGAAAGTAAGTCATATGGGTTTGGATCAGTGTAAGAAACATGCTTTTTTCATGAAGGGGCAAAATGCGCAAAATTTGGCAAATGCCATCAATTCTCAGTTAAAAGCATGTTGTAATGCCCGACAACTGCATTTGAGTTCGAATTCTGTGAGACTGCACAAGCCCCTCCCCTCCCTCTTCAAATTCCCTTGTCAAAGCCACCACAGTTAACGCACCAAATCGAGCGCCTTGCAGAGCAGCATCCACGTCTCCCTGACCCACCTTCATTGGTGACAGCCAGGTAACAACAGAGTTTGCCCTAAGCTTCTGCATCGTTTGTCACTTTTGTAAAATTAAACCACTATTAAAACCTCTCAATACAGCCAGACTAACTTAAGCAATAGCCCTCCATTAAGCTTAACAACAAGCAAGCTAGTCTGGCCTTGGTGTAAAATAGCATCGTGATGCCATCTTCAATGAAAAACAAGTGAACTCTGGTAGGCTCTAGTCGATTTTGTGTTTTGACCATTTGTGAACTGCGTTAAACTCTGTCTCGCTTACCATGCTTTGTGGGTGTGACTTTTTTGTCGTGTCATCACCATTCATATCTATACAACCAATGTGTTTATGATTAAATTACTGCTAGAGCACAAAATTGTTTACAAAAGCACAAAGTTATTATAGAGTTGGAGTCTCAGTCACGAGTCCAATTTTAATCACAGACTAGGATGCATTTTTACTCGAACTTGACTGGAGTCTAGCCGAGTCCATGGCATTTGTGATGTATTGACAAACAAACAAGCAAACAAATAATGTAACATAGGGTGACCATACATCCTCTTTTTCCTGGACATGTCCTCTTTTTCTGAAAAAAAGCATCCGGCCGGGATTTCAAAACTGCCTCTAAATGCCCGGGATTTGGCTTTGTAGCAGTTTTCACGCGTATATGTCCTTACATGTGATTATTTTGGCTGAAAGCGGCAGCGCGCACTCTTTCAAGTACTTTCTCGCTCTCTCTCTCTCACCCGCGCGCCCGTGCTGTATGTGTGTGCGTGAAAGGGATTGCCACACATGCTTTGCCACTCTCATCCAGAAACGTCAATAAAGTACACTTTTGAAAGTACGTTCCCCAACTCTGCAAATTATTAAATAGAACAAATGTTTTATCAGACTCGCGTTACTACGCAAAGCCATTTCTGAAAATGTTGACTATATTGAGACAAAATCAAATATGCTAGGGATCAGGGATATTTAAACTAATATGAAGGATCAAATAGACCATGATGGAAATTGTACAACTCAGTCCATTACATATTTGTAGTGCAACCTCTGTGTGTTACCTGTAAAGCTGGCACTTGCGTTTCAATGGCAAAAAAGTCAGAAAATACAATGAAGAACACAAGTGAGGGGAGAAGTCTCTATTCACCTATTATCCATACTAAATATAAAGTGAAATGAACGACACGTCAGCTCAAGGAGAGTTTGTCATAATATAATTTGATCCTAACTTTAGGGATGTAGGCTACACCTGGACACAGCAGGGGGACTAAAATGTGTGAAGTGTAGTAGAATAAAAATACATTTCTAATGGTATCTGATCTTTTCTGTTTTTATTTTCTGTTTAATTTTATAGGCATTATTAAATGTTTTAATATGACCATTCTAAATGTATTAAACACATTAAATGTATTTAATTAATTACTTTATATGTATTTCACCCATAATTTTAGATAAAACTAATCTAAATTGAATGGACAAATTGAAATCGAAATAATAATAACTCTGGTTGTAATGACTAACGCAGCTTTCACTTTCTTTAATCTATGTTTAAATGGAGGTTCAAAAGCAACAAATAATTGAAATAGTCAACAGAACACAATAAGAAGTGTGCTGAAGGACAGATTTGTCATCATAAACCTAAAGCATATGCTTTCACTCTAAAACCAGTTTGAAGTTTGTTCAGCAGGAAACTAATCATAACATGTGAATATGAAATGCAACAGAGGTGTTTTTGTTGCTGTCACAGTTAATCACTGTTATGTTTTCAAGGACTCTTATTTAGTTTCTCCCGAACTACATTTCCCATGATTCTCTGCCCTCATCACAGCCATGCGTTCCCCATCTTTGTTCCCAGGTGTTCTGTGTTTGGTCATCACCCTTGTTTGTGTAAATACCCTTTAGTTTCTATCACTTGGTCCGTTCTTGCGTGTCTATTGGTTCCTGTATGTTTATCAGTTAATGTGTATATTAGTGTATAGTTTATTTGGTTCTTTGTGTTTTCCTCGTTGTTTGATATCTTCATAACATTCATTAAAAGCCTGTGAATAGATCCTTGCCTCTCATCTCTACTACACAACCGTGACAGTTGCATTTATATTGAAAAAAAATGTCTTAGTTGTGAAGGTTCAAATAAGCTTAAAAATTTGATGTTGAGTTTACGGTTACAATTTTAATTCAGATTCATGAATAGATTCATTTGGACTTGGTCTGTTATTGACACGGTCTTGAGTTTGACTCCGCCCCTTTTGGACTCGGACTCCACTAAGGTGGACTCGAACCCAACACTAGTTCTTCGTATTTCTAGCATCTTAATTTTGCACTCAGAGTGCACCAGATTGATGCATTTAACTTTAAAATGTAGATTTCTGTTGAGTATTAAACATTTTCATGAGTATATGTGTATTTAAATAAAATATGTAAGTAAAAGATGTGCTACTGTATGTAACTTTAAATAATTATGTGGGGGATGCCCTTTTTTCTGCTTGAGCACCTGCCCCCCAAAATGTCTGCACGGCCCTGTGAGGGTGATTAAATAATGTAGTAAACTGTTTCTTTAATTTTAGCCAAATTACAGACAAATAGCTATTTAGCCATTGATTTAGGCTACTGTTGTTGGATTTTTTTTTTTTTTTTTCGTTTTAATAATTTTACTTGAGTTTTCCCCCCTGTATTTATAAGAAAGTAGCATGCAGAATGGAAAGTAGTGGCTGAGAGGAGTGGAATGGTATTAAGCCATGTCTCAGGTTGGACTATAACTGTGAGCCTACAGCCCAATACGCCAGCTGTTCTCAAACGTTTTGATGCCAAGGACCCCCAATTATGACAATCACATTGCGAATCCTATATATTTAGCTAATGTCACTATATACTTGTGTATAAAAAGCGGAGAAAATTTAAGAAACATTTTAAGTGTGATAAATAAAGACAATTAAAATAACTAGCTTTTATATTGTTATTATCCTCAAGCTAAAATAAATTATTAAAATATTATCTGTAGGGATGCATCATATTTATCAGCCAATTACTGACCTATCTCAAACCATTGCCTATAACCATTGATATAAACTGGCAATTACAATCATTGAGATTTCATATCGCCGTTTAGTGCTTATGAGCACATAATCATGAAAATGCTAATATGAAAATAATTATGGTTTATTTATAACTAATTACATCCATTTATTATGTTGTACTAATTTAAATATGTAGTGTGTAATTTAAACAATTCCCTACCAAAATATGTGGAATCTGAAAATGTAAAGTATGGCAAATATAATAATTCATAATCATAATATGTCATGGTTTTATTGTTTAGATCAACAAAAAAAGACGTGCAAAAAAAGTTTTAGAACTGCAAAATACCACCCCCCCCCCCCCCCCCCAAATTAAAATAAAGGTGCATCCCTTATAATCTGGATATATATATATATATATTAAACTGAAATGACAATAATGTAAAATTCTGTAAATGTTGTTTTTACTTTCTCTTTTTACTTAAGTTCTCTGTTACCGATGTCATAGTAGAAATGTCTATTCAATGTCTATATTAAAGCAGCTTTTTCTCTAAGACTGAAATGACTGTAGTGTGTACACTTTACATCATTTTAAACATATTTTTCAAGAACCCTATTCTTCTATTGTTTAAAAGTTTAGCAGTTAGCAAATAAGTACAGAAATACAGAAATAAAAAAAAATCACTGAGTGCACCTTTAAATATTGAAGAAGAATGTAAGCCACTACATCCTTAGCCGCGCTGCTAGTAATTGATCTTTAATTAGTCTTAGACTAATTTGGCTCACCCATTACTGACCCTGACCTCTGACCCCTGCTGTTGCACAGGAGATCCGTTTTAAGGCTTGAAAGTACCTGAGCTAGCCTGCAGTCTCCTGCTACTAAACTGTTAAATATTGTGCATCGTGCTACTCGGAACAGATGGCGAGCTTGATCCTATTAGCTCCATTAATGTAGTGAGACTCAAGTCACACACATGTATGTACTGTTATACTGCCTTATATTGACTTTGGGCTTTTGTAGTACACTTATTCCGACAGCTTCTTGAGTCCTCCAGCAGGTATGTGACAGCTAACTTGCACTCTCTTTTGCATTCTTATTTTTTGTAAAAACAGACAGACACACATACACAATCAAGATGTGTAGCTTCAGTGTTTGTTGCTGGGGCAATTATGCATTTTGATTGCAACTGTGTGTGTGTGTGTGTATACGCCTGTGTGCATGCATGTTTATTCAATGTAATTGAACTGTTTTGGTGTTTAGTGGAGTTTCTTTCACACATGGCTCATAAGGAAGGCAGCCAATTAAAAACTGCCTCCATTTTAGATGCTTAATCTCTTTTTGAGTGTTCTGTGCTTTTTGTGTGCTTGGAACCATAAGGAACAGAAACATTATTTTATCCTCCTATTGCGTTCGGGTCATTTTTGACCCAGGAGAGGTAGCTAATAATTTGTAAATACCAAATAGTTTTTAGTACGGGAACCAAACTTTGGGGCTTTGTCAAGACTATTAAAATACACATAATAAATATTTTTCAGATTTTTAAATACAATTGTTTGAGAGATATGACAATTTAAATGTATAAAAAAAAAAAAAGTTACTTTTGCGTTCACGGGTCAGTTTTGACCCGGGCTTTAATTGTGACTTTACACATGATATTATGTAGATTTTTTTTTTGTACATCTATGTGTGACGAGGAGGAGGGCGGGGCCGGGCCGTGAGTGCGCACGCCTGGCACCCAGTCGGGATAATCAGCCGAGGAGGGGGATAAAGACGAGCCGGATGCGGCAGTTCGAGAGAGAGAGAGCCACACGCAGCTGCCGTGTGTGTGTTTGTGTCTTTTAAGTTTTCATTAAATATTACTTTGATGGCTCATCCGGTTCCCGCCTCCTCCTTTCCCATTTTAATACCCCCTGTTACAATAGTTACAATATAGTTTTAGATGAAAACCATTGGGTTATGAATGATTTAAAAGCTTGTAATTAAACATGTCAATTACATCAGCATCATTTCCACCACAGAGCACACAATACAGAATTTTACATGTGCTGTAAATGACTAAATAAATCAATCAATCTCTTTAGGAGACATCATATTCTGAAGGTCAAATTATGTTTCTGTTCTTTGTGGTCTCATGTTGCACACTTAAATATTATGCACAGTAATGCATATATAGTCGACATGACTTTTGAACCTTTTTACTATTTCACCAAAATGTAATAACTCGCTCCACTTCTGAAACGGCTTTTCTATTTCGGCTGACTTCACTGAGCACTCTGCTCAAAACGCATGTTATGTCAAGACCACTTTTCACAGTCCAATCAATTTCTGATGGATAAAATCAAGTCCTGGCTGGCATTTTTTGTTCCTGTTGAATATCCTGTTTCACTCAGAAATAGGTCACATTATGGAAGCAAAATAGCTTGTGAACGCCGTTTCAGCTCTGTACTGTACAGCTATATTTGCTTGTACAGTACATGCGTTTGTTTTGTCATTTCAGACATGTTTAGTAAGGGGTGAGAAAAACAATGACTGAATTTTCATTTAATAGCTTTGTCAAGACTATTAAAATACACATAATAAATATGTTTCAGATTTTTTAATAAAATTGTGAAAATTCAGTCATTGTTTACTCACCCCTTACTAAACATGTCTGAAGAGTTTGTAGTAGAAGAATTGATGCATTTCTATGCCCAGCCTTATTTTTTTTTTTTTAAGTTTTTGAACCGTTGCCACAGAGGACGGGGTTACCCGTGCAATGCCGGAAATGGAAAACAAGTGATGCTAGAATGTACCGTCGCTCGTCACTGCTGGTTAGGACAAAAAGAGATTACCATAGAAAATATACCTTTTATCCCGTGTCGTTTAACATCAGATTAGGATACGGTGTGACTGTGGCTGCCGGGAGTCTCCTTTATGTTTCTGATTGATTTCTGAATACTGAATAAGGCTGGGCATAGAAATGCATCAATTCTTCGACTACAAATTCTTCAGACATGTTTAGTAAGTTCTGTTCTCTGTTTTGTGTGCAGCTGTGTTGTGTTCTTTTGTCACTATCACTGTGGAGGACCTGTTTTTAGATAAACAGAATAAGTTTTCGTTTGAACGCACCAATGTCACGAGGGGGTCTGCGTGAACTGTTCAAACTGTTCATGCCCTACCATAAATGTGCACAGGAGATCAAGGAGATCAATTTTCACTAAAATATACATTCGATTTCAGTTTATATCTCACCAAATCTTATCGTATGCTTTCATAACAATCATGAGTCTCATGGAATAATTTATTAGACTTCTGAATTATACTTTTGTGTTATTTTGAAGCTTGAAGAGGTGGTCACCATAAACTGCCATTGTATGACATCACCGAGCACACATTTTGTTTTCACAATTTCTCCCTTTGTGATAAGAAAAATAAAGAAAGTCATACAGGGTTATAACAACATAGGGGTGAGTAAACAATCACTGATTTTTTATTTTGGGTGAACTAATCCTTTAAGGAAGCCCTGTATAATTAGGCTGGTTCAGGGTCATGTCCACCAGAGATTGATCAGACAGAAAATATGGATGCCATTGCTTTCAACAGGATAACTGACACAATAACTATTTTTCTTAGTCACAAAAAATGGAGACCTATAGATTCTGCATATTAACAGAACAATTGCTCACAGCAGGCAATTTGAAGTCTGATAATTGCCTTGAAATTTATTGTAGATGATGAATTTGTTACAAAAGCATGACTTTAATGCCTGTAGCAGCAGTATTTTAAATGGGCAATGCAATTTCTTCGAGAAGGTGAACAATTAGACTGTCAGCATTCCAAACCTTCATGAAGTTGCATCATTAAAATCCTCCCTTAAGAAAATAAAAGAAGAAAGAAAAGGTCAAATCAAGCTCATTAATTAACTAGTTGACTTTTAGACAGCTATTCTGGAAGTTGACCATCCTGACACATCTCTGACTTAAAAGGATAATTCACCCAAAAGTTACTCAAAATGGAGATATTAGGCAAACATGTTAAACTCAGTGCTAGGGTTTTTTTGTGTTCCATGGAAGAAACATGAATGTTTGTAAATGGTGACAGAATTTCCATTGTTGGATTAACCATTCCTTTAAACATATTTGCTTTAATGGAACATCTGTCTGGATTTTAAGTAATTAAGTTATGTAAAGGATGCATGACGTTGCCTTTAATTGATGGCATATTTTAGCTCAGACATTTCCTGTAATAAAAATATTCTCTGAATCTCTTTCTGCAGTTCACATCAAACATGAATTCAAACACTTGCTATCGCTCTGTCAAGTATTAGACATTATTAATTGATAAATGGTTTCTTTCATGGCATCTAAATTGGTTGCCATAGGAGAGTTTGTATGTCAGCGACGTCTCCGTGTTAAACTGAGAGAAAGGGCGTTAAATGGGGCAAGACAGCATTCCGCAGTGAAACGGGGCTTCGTCACGCCTGCTTTGACAGCCCACTCTAACAAGCCATCACCATGGTGATGCCATGGAAAGCTTCAGGCAAGCATGATCTGCTTCACAACCTCTGGCTCTCACTGATGGAGGCCACATGAGGGTGATGGCAGTTGGTCAGAAAACTATCAATCACAGAAGAATCAGGAATCTCAAGATTAAGATATTACGTGGTTCATTATACGTATTGGTGCAGTTTCGAAGTGAAAGGTCCACTTTGTGGCACAAAAAGCGAGTTAAATGTTCTCCCAAACAGATGAGCTTTACGAGGTTAATGATTTATCAAGTTTTAAATCAACAAAACTGACCTCCCAACCCTAAACCATAAACCTAAACCTAACCAATAGTGTCAGAAAAAGCAAACGTGAGATGAAAAACACAACCACGTCATTTTGTGGTGCTTCTACTGTATGACAATTGTGTGCTCTTCAGAACTCGTCCTTTACATCACAAGTGAAACACTCATTCAGTAGAGCTACCGCACAATGTAACATGAGGTCAGTATATGCTGTTGGTCGTAATGGTCGTTCCTACAGTTGGATGCCCTAACGTCATTGGAGGTCTACACATCTTCTGCTTTTATAAATATGATTACAAATGTAATGTTTAACTGGTTCAACATTCTAATGTGACAAGGATTCTGTTTTTCTTGCTGTTAAAAATGAACATTTTGGAGGGGAAAGCATTTGTATACAAACTGTGTTAATGATGCCCATATCATGCAAATTGCTCTTTGTATGAACGCCCCTTAAAGGAATATTCAGGGTTCAATACAAGTTAAGCTCAGTCGATAGCATTTGTGGCATAATGTTGACTAACACAAAAATGTATATTGACTTGTCCGTCCTTTTCTTTAAAAAAAAAAAAAAAAAAGCATTTATCTAAGTTACAGCGAGGCACTTACAGTGGAAGTGAATGGAGCCAATTTTTGGAGGGTTTAACCCTTAAAGCTCTGAAGGTGTTTTAGAAATGTCCTGTTTCAGTGGCATATCCAAAATCGAAGGCTTATAACAAAAAAAACAAAAACAAAAACAAAAAAAAAACAGGAGGGTCAAGTGTTTGGTATCATTGTGAAGAAAACTTAAAAAAAAAAAAAAAAAAAAATTAGTGGTATAGATTATGATACACTCTGAGACTCTCAGCCTAAGAATCTGCTGAAAAATCACAAAAAAATAAAATAAAAAATTAGCCAAAATGTTTTACTTTTTATTTTATTTTATTTGTCTTATTTGACATTTTATATCCCTTGGTGTAAATAAGGTATCTCCGAATAGCTGCTTTTGTTTTGTTCCATTTTTTGTTTTGTTCATGTCAGCTGTATCTGAGGAAAATTATTTTGTTGATACGACAAAGCAATCAAAAGTTATAGAAATACACAAATATTTTAAACATAATAATTCTACATAAGAACTTATTACACATGCAAACACAACTATGACTAAAAGTTTTCATAGCATGCAGACATGATATTAGTAATGAGATTTCACAGAATGAGTTTCATTCTGTGCCATTTGAGTCATCATTGAGTCTGTGTTATGTACTTAGCACCATCTGCTGGTGGCCATATGTAACATTGTGCTTCATGTGGATTATCTAATGATCTATGCATCTGATTATCTTGTGTGTGGGCTCGTTTGAAAGATAATCCTCCTCTTAAGTAATGGTATGTGATTTTATGTTCCAATTATTTTTCGTGAAGTTATAAGCAAAAAGGCGGCATATAAGCAACAACAACATAATTGACAAATACTTAGCTATTACTTGCTATATTCTTGACTGTGAGTAAAACAAATAGGCTGGTTGTATTCTACTCTTTGAGAGCTTTCCAACAACATATGACAGATGGCTATTTGATGAGTTTGATATTTTACCAATTACAATATTACGTACAGAACAATTTTTTTAAAATAAATGATCAAAACAGAACACTTCTGATTTGTCTGCAAATTTCAAAGCACTTGTTCAGTTTTGGTCATAATGCCTGCATGCTTTGTAAAGTAGAGCTTCTAAGCTTTCAAACAATAACTATTTTGTGTTGGTCAAGAATGTAATTATTAATAGTTTGACAATTTTAATTGTTTTCTCACGGGCCGGGTTAAAGGCAGAAATGTGAAGCTTATAATTTTATAAAAACAATGACATTAATTCTTCTGTTAAAACTCATGTATTATTTGAGCTGTAAGGTTGTTTAAAATGTACATTTTACAGTCATTTTAGGATTTAGGGTTTGTTGACATTATCATCATGGCAATGAAGTTTTACATTTGGCTATAACTTTAAACAGAAAAGGTTAGTAAGCGATTTTATCACACTAAAATCATGTTAATGCATATTGTTTACATCTTGTTGCTATACCTTACAGTGTGTGTTTTAACATTTACGGATTGGCCCCTTTTAATTCCATTGTAAGTGCCTCACTGTAACCTTGCTTTTTGCTTTGCTGTCGATTGAGCTTAATTAGTACTGAACCCGGAATATTCCTTTAAAGCTGATGCGTGAGTCAAAAAATAAATAAGCTATTCATGGGATGATTTCTCCTAAAAGTGTAACGCTGTGGATCTGTGGCACTATTAAAACATTCCTGTTCGTTTGAGTGCTGGTCCAGCCTGACACAGCAACATTGTCTTGACCAGTGGTGTAAGTTTGAAGAGTGACTGTCTGTTTGCACAACCAGTGGAAGAAGTGGAAAGTTTTCTGGAATATGCTTTGAAAACTGTGATTATTTTTGCAGTTCCGTTTGGTGATGCTAGTGTTGCAGAAATTACACACTTCAGCTTTAATAAACATGAAAACACGTATTACACATTGCCCTATCAATGAAGGATACATGCGATGCTACCTTAGAATATGGCCAAAACATGATATCTTAAAAGGTAACATAATGTTGCCACCACTTTTGCATTGTGAGCACATCTATGATGCCTTAAAATGCTGTCTGGGTAGGCAACTGTGGGGATGGGTGCGTGGTCGTGTGTCTGCGGGAGAGAGAGAGAGTGGTGAGGCTCGCCTCCTGGGTTTCGGCACCAATGTAACAGGTAGGGGATGGGCAAGGAGGAGGCGGGAACCGGCTAAGCAGTCAACAAAGCTTTTAATGACAAACTCAGCTTAAAACAACATAAAACATAAGACACACACAGTGGCGTGCGTCTCTCTCTCTCTTTATCTTGCTCTCCCGCTGATCAGTTGACTCAGCACTGGCCGTGCCATGCCCTCCTCTTCGACACAGCAACTCACTAAGATTTGAAACATATTATTTTTCATAGTTTTTAGTTGATATACCTTTAGGTATAATTTGCATAATTCTCTCTTTCGTTGTTTCTTTTGTGTTCCTTTGGATGCTGGTTATGCCAAAGAGAAAATGGCTTTGTCCCAACTGTTCAATTGTCTGAATTAATACTAATAAATGACATAGAAATTAATTGATTTGATTCCATTTACATTTTACATTTAATTTGGCAGATGCTTTTATCCAAAGCGACTTAAAAAAGAGAAATAATACATCATGAGCGATTCATCTTAAGGAGGCGGTCCCCCCTCTAAAGTTGATAATGGGCTTTCTGGTGTTTTAGACATTAATGAATGCATGACCCTGTAAGCACATTCATACTGAGGGCTGTGACTGCTCTCTCTCTCTCTCTCTCTCTTTCTCTCTCTGTGGAGCTGGACTGAGTGCTCTTTTCATGATACCTTTCAATCCACAGAATCCCACTAGTGCGAGACCCATGCCATATGCACAACACACACACACACACACACACTCATTCGCACACAACATATTTTCACTTTCTGGACCTCATTTAAGCTGAGTGGTTTGTCAGTCTCTTTACAAATACGTTCTCTGTCTGTTTAGATTAAGAGGCGCTTCATTATCAAGGCCATTATCTGTGGTATCACTTCACTCAATCTCAACATGACTTCAGTATATGGCATAAAAATTAAGTCACTGTACAAAAGTCCTGCCTTCACAGTAGGATAAAGAGACAGAGAAACTGAGTGAAAGTGGGATAATATTATGTAGTATATTAGCTGCTTACATTAATTAGTAATCTTTGTCAGCAGCCATATCACCCTGTAGTTCAAGACCAATTGCCCACTGAAGCTAAGCAGGGTTGAGCCTGGTCAGTACATGGATGGGAGACCTCTTGGGGAAAACTAAGGTTGCTGCTGGAAGTGGTATTAGGTAGGCCAGCAGGGGGTGCTCATCCTGTAGTCTGTGTGGGTCCTAATGCCCCAGTATAGTGAGGAGGACACTATACTGTAACAAAGCACCATCCTTCAGGTGAGATAATAACTGAGGTCCTGACTCTCTGTGGTCATTTAAAATCCCAGAGCACTCCTTGTAAAGAGTAGGGGTGTAACCCTGGTGTCCTGGCCAAATTAATATAGATCCATTAATTGGCTCTATAACTCTACTCTCTCCACTCCACCAATAGCTGGTGTGTGGTGAGTGTACTGGCACACTATGGCTGCTGTTGCATCAACCAGGTGGATGCTGCACACTGGTGGTGGTTGAGAAGAGTCCCCTGTTCACTGTGTAAAGTGATTTGAGTGTAATGTCAGAAAGGCACTATATAAATGTAATGTTCATTCATCTATATATATATATATATATATATAAACAAAAGTAATTCAAAAATTGTTTACATTTTGTTTAGAAAACCTGTTCTTGTGGAAAAAACATAGCTTCCAATATTTATCTATCAATAATTGTATTAGCATTAAGCTAAACATGTATTATTGTTCTTTTTTTTTAAATTAAATTATAGATATTTTTTTCAACAGGGAGACGATTTTAAATTGTTCATCCCAAGAATCACGATTTGTAACAGAATCACTTTTTCCCCTCCCTCCATCCATCCATCCATCATCCATATATCCACCAGTCCATACATCCATCCATCTAGCATCCATCCAACCATCCATCCAAACCCTCCATCCATTTATCATCCATCCATCCATCCATCAATCCATCCATCCATCCATTTATCATCCATCAATCCATCCATTCATCCATTTATCATCAATCCATCCATCCATCCATTTATCATCCATCAATCCATCCATCCATCCATTTATCATCCATTTATCATTTATCATCAATCCATCCATCCATCCATCACTCCATCAATCCATCAATCAATCCATCCATTTATCATCCATCAATCCATCCATCCATCCATTTATCATCAATCCATCCATCCATCCATCCATCTCTCTATCTCTCTGTCTGTATATCTATCTATCTGTCTGTCCGTCTGTCCGTCCGTCCATCCATGCATCCACCCATCCTATGTCTAAGTCGGTCCATCTATCTGTTTGTCTGTCAGAGGAATTCATTGCTCTGCCCTCTGACATCGAGTACTCAGAATGTGACATTTTCCATACAGTAAATACAGTAGAATAACTAAAACTAGCCTCAGGGAGTGATTTCAGCAGTCATTTTCCAATGACCACCTAAACTCACTGATAAAACATCAAAGCCATTTTGGACTGTGTTTTTTATTTTATTTTTATTGCTCTACATATCTAAATTTATGGGTTTAAAATCTAATGGCCAAAGTTTATTCAGTTAACCAAACCAAACCTTTCATCCCAGGGGAAAATTATTTTGCTCTTTCATAGCTCAGGACATAGTGTCAGAGTTGTCAGTTATTTAAACGTCAAAGTTAACACACCGTAAGTGTATAAGTTTATTTAGTAAAATGAATGTGGATATTGAAAGATTTTGATGAAAAACATTTGAGTGCGTATTGAAATCTCTAACGTTTGATTGCAGACTTTGGAGTAGTGGCAGATCTGAGCACAGTTTGAGACATAGTTGAGATCCCTTTTGAAACTCTATAGTAGACACGCAAGAAAAATATGAGAACAAGACTTCAGCAAATGTCTCTATTTGATCTTCATTTAATCGTTTATTGAGACATTAAATTGAGATATCTCATTTGTGATTTCTCTGTGGGAAATAATTAATAAATGATTCCATCACTTTTCAGCTTGCATAATTGTCCAATTTCAGCTAAGACTCTCAATGTAAATCCTCCAGCAACATATTTACTGTACATCTCAGTTTGCTGGTGCGAATCTTCTCGGAAGCCTTAATAAACAGTTTTTCTTTTCCTGAGAAAATCCCTCGAGATTCTCAGAGCAAAACGTTCAGACAAAACAGGGTGAATGCCTGAATGCTTTGAAGCAATTGATCTTGTTTGAAGCCTCTCCTTTGCGAAATCTTAATATCAAACACAGGAATTACGCCCTCCACTCGTTAATTGTTCCGACTTGGCCATCTCGGTGGGAGATGGATTAACATTTCTGCATAATAGAGCCGCAAGTTGCTCTTCAGCGCTAATTGTGTTTTTCAGCTCTTTCTGTCAGCACTCGTCTGAGGTGAGAGAGATCGTTGTTGCTTTTGACATTTAAGTGAACTGGTTGCAGACAGCGTTTATGGTAATGGTAAACAATGAGACACGTCAACAAACAGCATAATTTGGGGTGGAAAATAGGAATATAGCTAAAATAAATAAGAACTGATTTCACCACTTATTTTTATTTAAATTTGTTTCTGAGAGGTATAAATGGAATGTCCAAACAAATCACATTTCAAATAACTTTTTATTTTATGTGAAAAAGCTATTTGAAATTTTAGTTCCCCACACGAACCTGTTGTATTGCTTCCAGAGTTTCCGGAGTCTTGAGAGGTCTCAAGACCAAATAAATATGGCCTCATTCTGGATCCGGGCCTCGTTACTCTGTGTCTTGGTCTAAATCTCAGACTCGGCCGATGGTCTTGGATATTACCGCTGTATAAATTAAATAATTAAAAATGTCCTTGATCCTTTGAGATAAGGATTCATTGTACAATGAAAATATAAAGCAACTTTCAGAAATCAAAACTTCCTTCCCAATCCGAAAAAAAAAAAAACAAAAAAAAATCTTATAATTTCTTAGAAATTTCCCATAATTTTGAGCTAGTTCAATGTGATTAGTAAATAAAAGCAACATTATTTTATGTCCCAGAGTGTACTCGCTACTTGAAACCATTTCATTTTACTAAACTTTTACATTCACTTATTGTGAAGACCACGGTGAACTTGTGTTTTGAGAAAAAAAAAAAAAAAAAAAACATTATTTTAATATTTAGTTTGAGTTTCATGTTTATTGTTTACATTTATTATGTGTTTTTGGTGATGAGATATAGCCTAGAGGCTTGGGTCTCGAGGGAAGGTCTGGATCTCGATCTCAATGGTTCTGGTCTTAGTCTCGATCTGGGTCTTAAAGGGTCTGGGTTTTGGAGGTTCTGGTATTGACTACAACTCTGTGATGCCTTCAAAAGTAAACATAGTCATGAGGACTATTTTATGGTACTCTTTTGGTAAAAAAAAAAGAAACTCATACAGATAGGTTTGGAATGACTTAATCTAATAATGGGTGAAAACACCTCCTTTAAATTCATTCTGCTTAGACTCCTGTTACAAACAAATTAGTTTATAATAACTTTTATTAATAAATCATTACCAAACATTATATAATGATTAACAGATCATTTGTTAATGTACATTTGAATGTTTACAAATGTCAAAGTTCATGCACTTTTTACAGAAATGTTTCTTATTTTTCACCACTTCAAACAGTATTCATGTTTACAAATTATTTAGTAATGTCCATCTAATTAGTTACTGTAAAAGCCACACATTTGCTGTTTGTTTGTTGTGGTATGTATGCATGCTTTTACCATTTACACATCTTTACAGATCATTTATTGACTAATTGTTTATATTTTTGCAGTACCCAATCTAAAGTTAAAACTATTAATCCATTATAATTGTCTATAAAGGTGTACAAATAATTATTTAGGACCTTTATGAGCATTGGAAAGTTTGTGTAAGGGGTGGTTTGTTTTCTGGATCTTCTTGTTAATGATTTATTAATAAACGTATTATTATGGAGGCCTGGGTAGCTTAGCGAGTAAAGACGCTGACTACCACCCCTGGAGTCGCAAGTTCGAATCCAGGGTGTGCTGAGTGACTCCAGTCAGGTCTCCTAAGCAACCAAATTGGCCTGGTTGCTAGGGAGGGTAGAGTCACATGGGGTAACCTCCTTGTGGTCGCTATGATGTGGTTCTCGCTCTCGGTGGGACGTGTGGTGAGTTGTGCGTGGATGCCGCGGAGAATAGCATGAAGCCTCCACGCGCTCTACATCTCCGCGGTAACGTGCTCAACAAGCCACATGATAAGATGTGCGGATTGACGGTCCCAGACGTGGAGGCAACTGAGATTCGTCCTCCACCACCCGGATTGAGGCAAGTCACTACGCCACCATGAGGACATAGAGCGCATTGGGAATTGGGCATTCCAAATTGGGGAGAAAATAAAAATAAGTAAATAAATAAATAAATAAATAATTATAAAGTGTTAGCAAATAGTTTACTCTTAAGTAGGGTTTGGGTATTGCCTGGCACCTCACGATACGATACGCATTGCAATATATGTCACGATTTGATATGTTGCAAAACATCACGATATCAAAATTGGATTGGATTACGAATCAATTCCAATTCTAATTCATTTGGGTTTATTTCAGTTATATCTTTTTCTATATGTTTTTGTCTCTTGGTGAGCTCATTAAATTGATTTGGGAGTAACAGTGTGGCAATTCTACACAAAAGTAATGCACAAATAGTTATAGTTCATATAAATATTGATACATGGATCTAAAGTATCGATACAATATCATGAGAAAAAGTATTGCGACATATCGATATTTGATTGTATCGACACAGCCCTACTCTTAAGTACTTTAGAAAGACAGTTGAGCATTCTCCTGTGTTGTTGCATTCTTTACCTCATTACATCCTTTCATGTACATGGAGGCCATAACCGGTTATGAGGCTGAAGGTGAGAAGTGTGTTGATTGGTCAGCAGCGAGACTTCATTCACCAGTATTTTTGAGCTATTACTGAGAGTTGTATGTTTGTGTTTGATTGTGTATGTCTAGGACTAAATGTGGTGACTAAATTAAAAGGCTAAGTGAATCAGATACTGCCAGCCCACCTTTGACCTTGACCATGTAAAAAACAGTTTTACCCAGTAATATATTTTGTAACAATCACCTACTCCAGCATTTAAGGGATCCTGTACACTAGAGAAAGCTCTGACGGAGTGTTTGACATACCGGAATGCGTAAGATTCCTTTTAAGGGTGTGTAAAGAGTCAAGTTAGTATGAAACCAAGCGAGAAAAGAGAAAATTAGATTTCCGAAAGCACAACTGGACCTGCCTCTTTGAGATTCTCATTGGTCAATGGATGTCAACATCAGAGTGCTGTCAGGGTTGTATGTGTTTTGTTCCATGCCATGTTTGTTTCTGTCATGTGATCTTGTCATGTGGTCCCCTGGTCATGTGATTTCATGTTTCCCTCCATGTTTATGTGTCTCGTTTTCATTTTGTTTATTGTCTTTTTAACTCGATATCAGTTCTAGTTTGTCATTGGTTTAGTTTATTAGTCGTGTTATCATAGTTCTGTCTGTTCATTGGTTGTCTTGTTACCCACGTCTGTGTATTTAAGCCCACATGTTTGCCATTGTCTCTTGTCAGGTATTGTTAATGTAGCATTGTTTTGTGTAACGAAGTCAAGTCAAGTCAAGTCGTTTATGTTTTGTTATGTTTTGGATTCCCATTTTTGGTTATCACTTATGTAAATAAATGCACTTGTGTTCTTCACATCATCATCGTCTTCGTCTGCCTGTCATTGCCAGCATTGTTACCAGTGCGTTGCAGCAAAAACTTTTAGTCGCATGATATTGCGTTTTCTCCCCACGTCTTTGCATCGTCTCATCCTCATTGAAGTCAATGGATTCGCAGCTTTCTCTGATGTGGCATAAACTGAAGTGTATACACTCGAATTAGTGCAGAAAAGAAGAATATCATGCATAATACACACAAAGAAAGCTTACAATTATAACTCTTATTACGAAACAATAATAATAAGTTAAGCATTAACATATTAAAAGGAAAAGAAAACCTAGTCAAACCCATCTTCTTTTGCCCATTTTCTCAAAAACAACTATATTCTACCTCTTCAAACACTTGCTTTTCACTCTATCATATAGAAAAAAAGTACTTGAGATAAACTTTAAATGCAGATAGACATAACCCATCACAATTATTAGTTTTAAATATGTGTTCTTAACCAGCCAAAATACTTGAATTCAATACAGTTTGTTGTGTTGGATTCCCCCCAAATTATCATATAGGCATTCAATGGTAAAATTATATAAAGTTTAGCCAGCCAACTCAGTATACTGGACCAAAATGAGGCAACAAAAGGGCAATACTAAAATAATTGCATAATATATATATATAAATTTTTAGATAAATGAAGAGATCTTCCCAATGGGTCCAGAAACATTGTGGCAAAGAACATAACTTTTGTTGTTGTAAAGCAACACTATATATGTCTTTTAGCTAAATTATATATGAGAGACATTTTGTGTAGGCTATATGAATTCACTAATTCCTAGCGATCTGAGAGGAAGTGATGTCACCACCTCAGGCAGGAGTCAGCGGGAATTTTATCTTTGTTCTTAAATGCACTTGTTAACCACATGAAAGTGCAGTGGCAATTAGAGGTGGAAAAGCGTTTGCATTAGTGAACCAGACCTTGTCAAAGTGATGCATCAACGGCACCATGGCCTCATACACACAGCAACACAATACGAAGTACTTGCCAGCCGGTTAGAGTCCTCTGCCAGCACCACACAGCTGAGACAACAGCCGGCCTAAGACTCTTTCTGTTGTCTTCCACCACATCACAAATCCACATACACATCATGTCTTTCTTTAAAGTGACAGTTCACCCAAACATTAAGATTCTGTCATCATTTACTGTTTTAAACACGTATGACTTTGTGAGCTAGTCGCTGATACTCAGTCTTAATATGTGCACAGGTTATGTTTGCATTTGCTAGTCAGTGAATTTGTTTGTTTGTGTGAGATTTCCATGTGTGCAGTAAAGTCAAAAGTCAGTTTGATGATTATCTTTGAAAAGAGAGGGATTGAAGAGATCATTAGCTCTCATGAGAGAAAGAGAGAGAGAGAGAGAGAGAGAGAGAGAGAGAGATCTTAATAATTCTCATTAATTAGCTGTCCTGTACCAATGGGACACAGGTACACATCTGCTAGAGACAAACTCACCAGCAGCTCACCATCAGGACCCTCTATGATGTGTGTGTGTGTGTGTGTGTGTGTGTGTGTGTGTGTGTGTGTGTGTGTATTGCTGTAATGAGGCAGACGAAAGCAGTTTTCATACATAGGTGCTTATGTGGCTAAAACTTTACTTGAATCCTGTATATACAATATAGTGTATTATAAAGGTATTTGTAATGCCTTATTATACACATTGCAATTCATTATATAATTTCAAATAATTGTAAACATAAATATAATACTTAGTTATGGTTATTTATGGCATTTAAAAAAAAATCACTTTACTGTGGAAAAAGTATGTGAACCCCAAGTCTGATGCTGTCGACAAAAGCTAATTAGAGTCAGGAGTTGGCAAACCTGGCATCCAATTAATGAAATGAGATTGAAGGTGTGGGTTAGAGCTACTTTGACTTATACAAATCACTCAAACATTTTGAGTTTGCTATTCACAAGAAGCATATGCTGATGTGGACCATGCCTTGCAAAAAAGAGAACTTAGAAGACCCACGACCCACAAGAATTGTTGCTTTGCATAAAGCTGGGAAGGGTTACAAAGTTATCTAGAAGAGCTTAGATATTCATCTGTCCACAGTTAGACAAACTGTCTATAAATGGAGACGATTTAGTACTATAGGTACTCTCTCTAGAAGTGGCCGCCCAGCCAAGATGACTCAGAGGGAACACCGCAGAATGCTCAATGAGGTAAAAAAGTACCCTAGAGTGACAGATAAAGACTTGAAGGAATCATTGGAACTGGTTAACATTTCTGTTCATGAGTCTACTATACGGAAAACATTAAACAGGTATGGTGTCCATGGCAGGACAACACGAAGGAAGCCACAGCTTTCCAACAAAAACATTGCTGCACACCTGAAGTTTGCCAAAGACCACCTTGACACTCCACAATGCTTCTGTTTTGTGGACTGATGAAACGAAGGTTGAATTGTTTGCGAAGAACACACATCACTATGTATGGCACACAGCACTTGTGACTTTGATGAAGATCACATTTTATGACCAATTAATGCAGAAAACCAGTTAATTCCAAAGAGTTCACATACTTTTTCTTGTCACTGTATATTACAGTATCATGGATTACATGCCCCCAAACTTAAAATTCTCTCATCATTTACTCACCCTCATGACACCCCAGATGTGTATGACTTTGTTCTTTTTGCTGAACACAAGCAAAATATTTTAGAAGAATATCTCAGCTCTGTAGGTCCATTCAATGCAAGTGAATGTTGGCCAATGTTTGAAGCTCCAAATATCACATAAAGGCAGCATAAAAGTAATACATAAGACTCCAGTGTTTAAATCCATGTCTTCAGAAGCAACATGATAGGTGTGGGTGAGAAATATATCAATATTTAAAGTCCTTTTTTTTCCTCTAAATCTTCACTTTCACATCTGAGAATCACATGTGATGACTGTTGAGTTTCACTTTCACATCTGAAGATTTAGAGTAAAAAGGGACTTAAATATTGATCTCACCTATGAATGTGAATGTTTCTCACCCACAACTATCATATCACTTCTGAAGACATGGATTTAACCACTGAAGTCCTATGGATTAATTTTATGCTGCCTTAATGTGCTTTTTTGAGCTTCAAATTTCTGGCCAACATTCACTTGCATTTTATGGACCTACAGGGCAGAGATATTCTTTTAAAAATCTTAATTTGTCTTCTGCAAAAGGAAGAAAGCCATGTTTCTCACAGTCATGCCATTCTAGTAAATGATGAGAGAATGTAGGAATGCATTGTGAACATCCATAATCCTAACCATATAGAGCCTTTAAGGCTGACTGGCCTGGCAGGAACAAGTCAGGGCACCTTTCACTATAGCAATCTTGCAAGCTTTGTGCGGGAGTGGGGTGGCACGATTTGGGGCACCTCTCTCCCATCTCGATCTTGCGAGCTTGGGGCGGGGTGGCACGATTTGGTGCATCTTTCTCCCATTGTGAGCCAGGGGTGGAGCAGCACAATTCAGTGCACCTTTCTCCCATCGCGATCTTGTGAGCTCTGTGCAGGGTCGGCCGATCAGGTACCCTGTCATGCTACCCCAGAGTGCCTTGCCGCCCTAGGCGCCTGCCTACATCACCTATGCCAGGATCCGCTAGTGAAGTAAAGCATTGTGGTCAACATCTCACTCTGAATCTCTTTGTTTGTTTATGTTTAATTAGGAAATGTTTTGCTCTACCAGCCTTGTAATGTTCCTCTATTGGACTATTTAATAAATTTTTTATATGTGTTAGCTGAATGGCAAAGCTCATATCTCATCACTGTGTGTATGTGTGTGTGTATGTGTGTGTTTGTGTGCAACGTTCTGCTTTCGTTTCATCCACACAATATGCCGGTGCAGCACCCACATGAGGACGAGCGGGGGAAATCTCGCCAGAGCTCATCTGCTAATTAATGCCTGATTAAAGCAACATGCCTGCAAGGTCAGATTTAGACTCCTTGCTCGGCCCGCATGAACACAACATCCATACTAATCGGCATGACCGACTGCACTCACTTTAAGATTGCTTGAAACCGCCATACTTCAAAGCATTTATGATATAAGCCAGAGTGTAATTGAGCTATAGAGAACATCGGGATCTGATTGATACTTTTGTGTCAATATTTTGACCACACTTGACAGTGATTGTTGTGCATTGTCATTATCAAAATTGTGTTGCTTGTTCGTGAGGATATGCAAACACATTGGTAATGTCTGCTCAACTTGTTAGCTAATTACCTCGCTGTCTTTTCAACCTTACTAGTGGTCATGGTTTAGCAATAGCCAATGACAATATCTAGAAGGGGTCTAAGTATTTATTCCGACAACTGTTTGAGTCGATCACATTTTTTGAGCATTTGTGGCTTATTGTTGATCACCAAAAAAGCATAAATCGAGGTAACAGTGAGGCACTTACAATGGAAGTGAACAATGCCAATTTTTTAAGGGTTTAAAGGCAGAAATGTGAAGCTTATAATTTTAGTTAGTTTGTAAGTGATTTTATAAAACTAAAATCATGTCAACATGCACATTGTTTACGTCTTGTGGCTATACATTTGAAACTATACAGATTGGCTCCATTCACTTCCATTGTAAGTGCCTCTCTTGAACTCAGATTCTTGTTGTTTTTGTTGTCCTCCATGCCTCCTCGAGGATTAAGCCATTTATCTCCTTTCAGTCTTTTAGATGAAACGGAGCTCATGCCAACAACAATAGCATTTTAAATCCTGTTGCTTTCTTGCCTAATTTCCTCCACCGGGAGTGCAGAGAGGAGGAACCTCATTTTTCCCATCTGCCTCTCCGCTGAGGAGTGGGTGTTAGGTCATTATGTGAGGATGAGAAGAATGAGCGATTGATCTGATAGAGATAAGGGCATGACTCCAAGACCTTATTTGTTTGTTTGGGGAAGGCAGCCGTGTTCGCCGGAGCTTGAGTGTGTGAATTAAGTATATTTGAAAGGTAACGAATGGACAACTTAGTTTTGAATTGACTGCACTGCATGACGACTTCATTGTAGTGCAGGTGCTCGAGTCTGGCCTGCAGGTGATGAACTGTTTCTTTGACCCCATTTACACCTGGTATTAATGTGGCTTTCAAGTGGAGTTACATGCACATAAATTCATTTTTACCAGTGGGAAATTCTCTATACCAAAGTTTCTGAGTTTAAAAGTTTGAAAGGACTATGTCCACATGAAAGATGGTGGATAGCAACTGGTAGTAAATGGTTTTGCATAATTATTTCATTTTCAGTGCTTTATTTTAATTAATTCATAGACGTTTCTTCAACTTCGGGCACTTTCAGCTCTGTGGATTTCTAGAAAGTAAAGTCTCTTTAAAATGTTTATACACTCTCACTAGTTTAATTAGTCTAACAATGTCCAACAGTGGATGTACATGCATCACTGGATATTTATGCCATTTTTTTCTGTAGGTTATGGAAATTCCCACCAGCGTCATTTCCAGCACATTTCAAATTCTGTTTTTTGACTGAATTTTCAATAGAATTTTGTGCTGGAAATGATGAAATTATGATGGAAATGACAATTGTAACTTTTAGCTAACATTATATTCATCCTAAATACACATAATAAAATTGTATTTTCACACTTTTTGCATAATTTTCCAAAATTGCAGCTTGATTGGAAATGACGCCCAGTAAAAATATTCTGCTCACAAGTGATATTTCCCTTGATTTTTAATTGTTTTGTATCATATTTCATCTCAAGCATGCTCTTTACTGACACTTTTGTCCATTTGGTTAACAAGTACACTAACTTTTGAAAAAACTTTATTAGGGGCAAAATTGTTTGGTGTGGTGGAAATGACGCCACAACTCTGGGACAGTCGTAATCTTTGGAGAAAAAAAAATTGAAATAAACAAACCATTTCAAAATGTATCGTGGGAGAATGATTTATCTCTGTGTTTACATTATCATAGTTTTAAACATTTAATAACTTGTATTTTAATAATGGATTTTCATAGTTTATTATAGGAAGTCAAATTCTCAAATTATGTACTGAGTTTAAAATAATTTTGTGGTGGTCATGACAGTGATGGAAACTACATTTTTAATGCTTAAAAAAATAATAAATAAAATAAAATCAGTCTAATTTCATAACTAACATTTGATGTTTCTTAAATACAAACATTTAAATCATATTTTCAACATTTTTATTTATTATTATTATTATGTATTTATTTATTCATTTTTGTGCAAAATTATAGCTTGATAGGAAATGACACCCTAAAAAAAAATCCAGGAATTTTTACACAGTAAATATATAAATGGTTTAAATGGTTAATGTTTATTATAATCTTTCAATCTTTCTTTAGATGATCATAGTTTTAAACGTGACACTTTGTAGTTTCATAAATAAAAAGTACCTAAAGTAAATGAAGAAGGCCTGGTAAAAGTTCCAAGTCAGTTTACATGTGAACTTCATATAGCAAAAAAAACAAACAAACAAACAAATAAAACCAAAAAACATTTGGAATCTGTTCGTTTTAATAAAAATCAACTCCTGGGACATGAAATTGCTCGAAGATGAAGAAACATCCTTATATTAAGATATTTAATATGACAGAGCTCACAGCTCTTTGGAAAGTCGTGGAAACGTAATAGTGAATTTATTCTTTTGCTGTTGAAGAAAATGGGTAAGCAAAAATAATATTTCTTATGGTCTCCCATTTACAGCTAAATATATATATATATTTGTCATTAAGTACAGTACAGTGAACAGTATGAAGTCATGAAGTCAGAGACCCTCCCTTTGAAATCTGAGTGTAATCAGTCACAGGAGATGCTTTTGAGATGTTACTATCAGGTATAAACAGTGATGTGAGCAGTTGCTACACAAAACAGATTTTAATACCAGGAGTAAACAGGACGTTTGCAGTGAAACTGTTGGCTCAGTTCAGTTCTGCCCAACATCAAAGCCACCGGTGCAAAATGCTCCATTCCACGCTGAAATCCACTCCTAATTGCTCGGCTACTTACAAAATCAATTTGGGATTTAATTGAAACCATAAATGCTTTGGTGACTGCTTGCACTGTAGTATCTTATAGATTGTACTATAGATTATTGGCCGTGAAAGTAAAAGGTGTTTAGGGACACTTCACTGCACAAACACGGTGTGTGCGGCTTTGTGATGGTTAACACAAAGATAAGTTTTTCTGAGATATGTTCCGAATGAAGGGTTCACATGAATGGGCGAATTCTGTTCTATAAACAGAAATAAAAAAAACCCAAATCGCATTAAAACATAGAAGACCCCTTTAGACCCAGTGAAGTTTAAAAAAAAATATATCAGATATTTTGACATTTTTATGAAAAGTCACATTTTGTTCAAGTCAAATGAAGTAACCCTGTGGAAACAAATTGATGTTTATTGTAAAAAAAAAAAAAAAAAAAACGTTTTATTTATTTATTTATTTATTTATTTTTTTAACGAAACCAACACAATACAAATATTACATTTCTATAAACTTGATACATAAAATAGATTTGTAAAATATTTATCATTTTTATAATCTCGGACAACCTTATTTGTCGTCAACCCATCTATGACCGTCCACTGAATGCTAAACTCCCACTAAAACTACTTAAATTTCATAATATTATTTTTCTTCTAAAACAATTCCACTAACCATGAACATCTTTTAACATATACATTTTATTTATTTATTTATTTATTGTCATTTTGTAATTTGTACTTCAATATTGCAGTGCAAAAATTAAAACATCCTGCCTAAATATATTCTCCTGGACAAAATAACTTTAGATATGCAAATGCCACAGTGTGACAGATGTTTAATAGAGTTGTACTGTTAATGTACTTGCGGTTAATAATCTCAACCCTGATCCAGGAAGAGTTTTACAGGCTTATTCTCTATTATAGCTCTTACACCTTTGTGTGTGTGTGTGTGTGTGTGTGTTTGTGTGGGTGTGAGTGTGAGTGTGTGTATTACTCTATCTGGCCTGAATAGCTGCATTTGATAGAGCTGTTTTATTTACTAATATAATTATGGGCATCAGAACCTTTTTGTGGAACTGGGACTACAGCCAAAACCAAAACACACATAATCTTATTTGGATCCACAGATATCTAAATGGAAATAAATAAATAAATAAACATTCCTCTAATTATATAATAGGATGTGCCAAGTTGATTATTAGATTTATTTTTAATTACACATGCCTGTCATTAAAATGCCACCTGCTCGGTGTGTGTGTTTCCGTTGAGATTTATAAAACAGATAGATCTGGTTTTGGAAGTTGAAGTGGATCATTCAAGTTTAATGCCATTTTCAGTGTACTAATTTTTGCTCTTCTGCTCCATCTCTGACTACATTGCTCTCAACAACACAACGTTATCTTTGTAGGACAGTGTTTTCAAAAGAGAGGACGCGTCTAATTCGCTGGTTCTAGAACAGCTGACATCTAAAATTCAATGAAATCTGCGACTTTTATTATAAAGAAACAATGTTTTTCTGACCCTGACCACGTTTACATGCACTTTAGAAAACGGTTTATTCCAGGGTTTTTGCAGAAAGCAGCATGTAAACAGGAACGCAGATTTCCTCACGCCATTTAAGGGATTTAGAGAAAGCGGTTTAACCCACCTAGGTTTCTTCTGGAGAACGTGGCTTAATGTGGCCATGTAAACACATAAGCGCCATTCTAACAGGTTTTTGACTATACTTTCACTGGTTTTTGAACTATAGTTTTACATTTACACACACCACTGTAAAATATTGACGGCCCCTCACATTCGCTTATATGCTCATACACTGAGGGAATCCCGGAGTTTTACGTAAGAGGTAAGCCCCACTATTGCAGCGCAATTCTGCTGCGTTTTGCGATGGAAAGTTATAGGAAACAACTTTGGAATATTTAGAAATAAAAGCAAGGCAACGGAGAATAAAATAGCGGAGTCTTCCTCGGATACCATGTTTGTTATTTATATAAGCGTCTCGGGGAAATTACGTTGCTGTGGAGAAAGCTGCTTACTGACTGAATCGCATGTATATGGGAATAAAGAGTACTCCGCTTTTACAGTGCATGTAAACGTAGTCACTATCGGTTAGGTTTAGTGTAGGGAAGTTAGTTTTGTTGATTTTAAACTATTACTGTCAGTCGATTAAAATTTATATTTGTTATTGATTGCATCATGTTTGCAGTTAATCGTGATTAATCGCAGATTTTAAAAGTGCTCAAATTTGACACTATATATACTTATTTTCCTGTCAAAATGCATTTATTTCCATCTTAAAAGAATATGTAACTATATAATGCTTTATTAACATTTTCCAAACAAACCCTTCCACAGTATAAAGATAGAAATGCTCTAAAATAGCACCAATTCAAGTAACATTAAATGTTTCCCAAAGCCTAAGTGGGAGTTTGACTAACTGAAAGAACTAGTCCCCACATAGGTTTCATTCATTGCAATGGCCATTAAATCTCTTAAACTCAAATCCTCCACAATCTGCTGGTAGACTGTGGATATTCGCTTTCCTACAGCAATCACGAAGCTGCGTTCATGATTTGTGTCAGGGCATCAACCCCAGTGCCGCTTTGAACTCAAATGAGGAGCGCTTGCAAACAAAAACATCTCATTCAGAACTGCTGTCATCCGTGCAATGAACTTGTATTTTGAACCACCATTGATGAGATCAGCCTGAATATTCCACAGCTTCTCATACATTTCTGCTTAAAGATTTAAAGTTCCTGGTATCTGTGTCCTCAGCTTAACCAGTCACTGGTGCTGTTAAAGTGTCTCTTTTAGTTCATAATATACAGCTAGCATTCGAGGGGGAACCCTGAGTGCTCTGAAATCAGCCGCAATAATTACCAAGGCTCTCATTAATATCAGTGTGGCGTCCACAGGGATCTCTCTTTCTCTGTCCATCTCTCACACTTTTGTGAATAGCTGAATACACTCAGTATAGAAACACTTCGTAAGTAAAAACTTGCTATTCTGTTTGGTTACTGGTATCTTTAGCACTGCTGGTATGGAGTCCTGAGTATCTCATGGCACATGAAGGATGGTGCACATTCTCACAATGACAGTTCTTGTTCTATTGTACAGCCTTTACAATCTGAAATTAATAATGTCTTCTTTTTGCTCCCTGAAGCACAGTTGCTCTTTTAAAGTGAGAGAGAGAAAACAACACACACCAAGCGTGCATTTGTGTATACGAATATCCTGGCACACATAATGAGGTTATACATCTCCCAAGTTGCCTGAAAATGAAAAAGCATCCTTTAAGTTCTTTTATATTAGAAGCCAGAAACCAGAACATACTTGACCAATCAGGATTAGACCAGTTCTGATGGAGGGTGAGTTCTGGGAACACAAACAGTTAGACTCGAGTCTGTAACTGAACATGCGCCACTGGAACCCATGATAAGAAAGCCGTGTATGTCCATGTTTGCTAACAAAATTATCGAATGATTATAACTTATACACATTCAAATACAGATCTATTGTGAGCTCCGAGGTTGTTGATCGATGGTATATGCTTCTGTTGAAGCCATCAGTCCGTGTTATTTCAACTTCAGAAAAAAAAAAAAAAAAAAAATTATATGAATAATACGCATGATCCTGAGTGAGGAAATTCCAACCAATCAGAGAATTGCGGCAAAGAAAGCACGCCAAAAGCAGCGACGCACTGTGAATGACGTGATCGAGTCGCTCTCCCTACACTCTACTTACAAACTACTTATATATTTGTATTAGAGCTGTCAGATTTAACGTGTTAACGCATGTGATTAAAAATGTTTACAGCTTTCTTTTTTCTTAATCGTGATTAATGCATTTACCGTTAATACAGCATAAACACTGTTGTGAAGGGCGGAACCTTTATAATGTGTCTGCCCGGAGTCATTACACTGATGCATACACCACAAACACATACACAACAGTGCCAGAGCCCTTCTACCAAGATGAGCCTACAAGCTTAGCATAAAATAGCATAACGCGGCGGTCCCATAGACATTCAATGGGCGGTAATGTTGTAACACGCTAGTTGACCACTATGCTCTCTTCTACTATAGAGCTGTGGAGGTTGTTATTTCAATAAATAAAAGAATCTCTGACAGCACTTCCCTGTCAGTGATAAAGCGGTGGGGAAAGGTGCTCTTAGCTCTATTTGATGTACAAAACAAGCCCAGATGGGACTTGATATTTTTCAGCCTGTGTAAGGTGCCATTTAATTACCACAGTAGCATGTCAAGTCTTAACTATCACCAAAACGCAGAATGAGACGTTTTCTGCAAGCGCTTTTCATCGTGAGATCAAAGCGGCGCTTGACGCTGGTGTTGATGCTCTGACATGAATCATGAACGCAGCTTCATGATTGTTGTAGGAAAGCAGATAGCCACAGTCACCGGCAGATTAATATTGTGGAGGATGAGATTTTAAGAGATTTAATGCCCATTGCAATGAATATGCAACCTATGTGGGGAAACTTGTTCTTTCAATGAGCCAAACTCCCACTTAGATTTTGGGAAATGTTTAATGTTACTTGAATTGGTGCTATTTTAGTGCATTTCTATCTTTATACTGTGGAAAGAAAATGTTAATAAAGCATTATAATATTACATATTGTTTTCTTTTCTTTTCTATGATGGAAATAAATGCATTTTGACAAGAAAAAAAGTACTGTATATATAGTCAAATTTCAGCACTTTCAAAATCTGTGATTAATCACGATTAACTACACAAATTATGGGATTAATTGCGATTAAAAATGTTAATCAACTGACAGCACTAATTTGTATATATCTAATTTGCAACAGAATTAAAATATATTGTTTCAATACTTAAAAGTTTGTAATGTTGTGATTCACCTTTCTGTTGATCATGGCAGCAGTCATTCATTGAATGATGATCAGATGCTAAAAAAGAGCAAACAAACCACAAGATTCGGAATTACACTGTGCAAACTGCAAATAAACCACACTTGCATCATCCACATTCAAGCACAGTCACACACACATACAGTCTGATAAACATCTGAGAATGGCAGAGTGCATCCTATCTTAAATGTGTGTATTCTGTGCAGTGTTGAAGTGTGTGTGTGTGTTGCACTAAAAGGACACGGTTGGGCGCAACAGAAAAAGAAGAGGAAGTGCAGCAAGCATGAAATGAACCTGTCTGAGCTGCTCTTAACTCACACACACACACACACACACACACACACACACACACTCCTCTCATCTGTTTACATTCTCTAGTTGTCTCTTTCTCTGATTGGAGTGTGCTGCTTTGGTCTAGTTTGCTTTTTTTGAAGTGCCCCAAAGGTGAGGGCTTTTACAAATCAATTGAGAACATTGTGGCACACTTACTGTATGAAGGGAGATGTGACTTCAAGATGTTCATGCGTGTATGATAGTGTAGTGTGTGTCAGGTTTGATGTGTTGTAGGCAGATCTGTGATAAAAATTGGTGGTGTGGTTTTGGTAGCTTGTTCTGGTGGACATCTATAGTGGAAATGCTGCACCACATGACACAATCACAGCCAATCTAAACATATTTTTTATATTTAAAGGGTAATTCACCCCCAAAAAAATGCAAATTCAAAATTTACTCACCCTAATGTTGTTCCAAACCCATATGACCCATTATTCCCTCTGTGGAACACAAACGGAGATGTTTTGCAGTATGCTAGCCTCAGTCACCATTCACGTTCATTATATCTTAAAAAAAAAAAAAAAAAAAAAAAAAATGTCGTACAATGAAAATGAATGGTGACTGAGGTTGTCATTCTGCCTAACATCTCCTATTGTGCTCAACAGAAGAAAGTCATACAAGTGTGGAACAACATGAGGGTGAGTAAATGTTGACAGAGCTTTCATTTTTGGGTTGTGGGATATACTGGTATTTATCAGTCAATTATTGACCAAAATGATATTCATAGCATTACAACGCTGATATGAAAAACAGATGGTTTATTTATACTTAATTATGTAATCAATTGCATTGTATAAAGTTTATAATCCTCTTTTTATGTGTTTAATATAAAGACATTTGAAAAGGAAAAGCATGTTGAATATGCATAACATGTATTTGTAATGTTTGTATTGTATGTCATTTGTAATGTAAATCATAATTAGGGATGCACTGATGTACTGGCTGCCGATATTTATCAGCCAATTATTGACCACATTAAAACCATCGGCATATCGGTTATAAGCATGAAAACAACTACATGAAAAACCGATGGTTTATTTAGAATTAATTAGTTACACACGTTGCAAAACCTCTGTGAATTCAAATGCACAATCCAGAAATAATAAAAGCACTAATATGTAGAAGACTTTGACTTCTGAGATATCGGTATGATATCCATTAATGCTGCATGAATGACTGAATTACAACTGAAACTGCAATACGGCCTTGTGCGATTAAAATATAGTCTGCGTTCAGTACTTCAGTCAGCACTGTGTAAGCAAGTGGCGCCCTCTAGCGGTCTGGATGGCATAATCCATTATCTATTATACCACTATAATTCAGAATTTTAAAGGTGGTTTGTTCTTTTTATTTTCCATGATGTGGTTGACATTTACGTGAAATGTTGAAACACACGTATCTCTAAAAATAAATAAAATAAAAGTCTTACAAAATGAATCAAATATAGCATAATTAGTCACCTTTAGCACCATAAATAGAATTCTATCATTACACATCTGTTAGTGAACAGTTCGATATTTTTGTTAGCAAACATGGACATACATGGTTTTCTTATCATGGGTTCCAATAGTGCATGTTCAGTTACAGACTCGAGTCTAACTGTTCGTGTTCCCAGAACTCAATTGGTAAGTTATCGATTGCTAGAGAATTTATTTTTGGATGTAATCTGAGCTTTCACTTACTATTTTAGATCAAAATCAGTTTTAGTTCGGTTTTGAGACGCTTTTTCGGGCCAAGGCATAAACTGTCTTTCAGAATTAGCTTTCACTCGTGGTTTCGCAAAGATGGAAATCTGGCAGCCGTATATGGCTGATGTAGTCTACTTTTTAAAGCCACCTGACATTGTGCGTGCATGGATGGCTTTGGTTGTTAGGGATATCACAGAGCCAGCGCGATGTAGGCAAACTCTTCACTATACTTCAAATTAAAAAAACAATAGTGTTATTTACACAAATCAGTGCTTTTGGACTCCTTTCATAGTTGTACATACTTTAACACTGTTTTTAAAGAACAAGATGAGATACTTTACCTTGGTGGTGATGTTATACTGTAGATGAGCAGACCCTATAGTTGACGCTCTTCGAAACATAAGGGCGGTTTTGATGGACACTTCTGAAGGCCAATGGAGATACTTGTTAAATAGATAGCCTGATTAACCATCTTTTAATTGGTCATTTTGATGCACAATTCAAACAGAAGGAAGAGGTCATTCGGCACATTCCATCTATGGAGAAAAAGTCAACATTTCCAAAAGGGGGGGTACGTGTTTTTCATCGGAGAGTGACAATATGCAAAGTATGAATTTGTAATGTTCTGTTTCTGTTGTAATGTTGTATTAAACTACAAAAACAAACAGAGATGGTCTCAGTCACCATTCACATTCATTGCATCCTTACATGCACAACATCTCTTATTGTGCTTCACAGAAGATAGAAAGAAAGAAAGACATACAAGTTTGGAACAACATGAGGGTGAGTAAATAATGACATAATTAAAATTTTTGGATGAACTATCCATTTTAAATATGTGGAATCCACAATGTATTGGCCAGTGGCATTTATCG
The DNA here is from genome assembly GCF_019703515.2 of Myxocyprinus asiaticus. NCBI lineage: Eukaryota > Metazoa > Chordata > Actinopteri > Cypriniformes > Catostomidae > Myxocyprinus > Myxocyprinus asiaticus. The sequence continues at coordinate 3,730,068 of NC_059361.1, forward strand.
TTCATAAGAATGAAAACGCTGATATGAGTTGTGGAATGTAATTGTGGATCTTTTTACAATTTTGGCCTGTCATGTGTTCAACAGATCCAATCTACGTCCAATGAAAATGATTTATTTTTAGAACATTAAAAAAAGCTTTTGTACCTCTTTGTACATTTAAGCATAATTCCAAACTAAAATCTGATGGCAAAATAAATAAATCATCATTGTATCATTTTTTTTATTTTAATTTGATCTTGTATTTATCTTAAAATTCTGGCCTGTCATGTGTTCAACAGATCCAATCCATGCTCAATGGAAGTTATTTATTATTAGTACAATAAAATGACTTTTATACCTCTTACATTTTAAATGCATAGTGAGTGAGTGGCAACATTTTTATCGGTATCGGCCTATATTTTATTTTATTTTTAGGATTTTTTCAAATCTGTATAGGCCAAAAATGTTCTATCGGTGCATCCCTAGTTAAATTCAACTGGGATGACATATTTGGATTAAGAAGATTTAGCTGTGGGCGGGGCTACCCAGCATGACACAACACAAACGGAAACCAAGGGATCGACAAAGTGGAACACACAGCTGTGTTTAAAGATTTGTTTATTCTCTTAAGTGTCTTAAACAAAACTCTTTTATATCTGTCAAATATTTAATGTGATTTCAGAATTTTAAACTCACAACTCTCATCAAATCGAGCAAGTAGTTCTTCCCGGAGGCACTGATTAAACCTTTGTATCTTGGAAGTTGTGTTAAGCCAACCAATCAGATTGGAGCTTGTCAATACTTCTGGAGGCTGAGACAGATTCAGAACTGGATATCCCCATTCATCATGTTGTAATGCACTACTTAGCCTTAAAATAATGAACTTGTGCAGACGAATTTGTGAGCATAAATGACATGATCTGTGTTTCTGTTCCAGTTTAATTTGCTAGAACAGTTTTGCTGGACTGATGTGTCAGAGGTCTCAAATTGCATATTCTTTTTGAGAGGTAGGAATGTCCAGAGCTGCAATATCTTCTCATAAATATTATTATTTATTTTATTTCTATTAAGGGATTTTTATCTCCTTGTTGAGTTCGACTGACGTCAGCAGACTGTGTTTCATAACCTTGTGTGCTTCTAGAGACTCTTTGTGGAGAACATAAGTGCAAAACTTTTTCAAAAACTGAGACCTCATGTTTATGTTTTACTTCCTTCTCAGTTTGGGTAAGACGCCCATTAAAGTTTTATGAACAGCAGTGCCGGGTGAAGTTTTCTCGCTACCTGAAGGTGAGAGTCCCAAATGAAGTGATAATTCAGAATGACAGCCTGATTCCAATCAGCTTCCTTTGGAAAAAAGCTGGATCACAGCTCACCCGGAAATCATTAAGCTTATTGGCTCTTTGTTTGATTCGATAAGAGTCATGTTAAGCTCTGTCAGTGGCACTGCCCACTAAACTACTGGGGTATATCTCTGAGTGTTTGTGTGCATTAAAATGCATTAAAATTTTTAAGTCTACTTAGTTGAAATGTTCCTCTGATTAAAAAAAAAAAATGAAGGAAAAAAAGTTACTTTTAAGCAATTTTAACCCTATAATGTCATGTGTATCAAATATGAAACACATCGTTTAGCCTAAATAACATTAATGACTGTAATATAGGCAAGGTTTGTTAAATAGTGCATTAATATGATATTCAGATACTTTCTTACCAAATCGACTCATAATGCTTGTAAGCCAGGACAAGCCCATAACATGAACAGAGACACTCAACATTAATTGAAAGATGATGAACATCAGTTGAATGATTCATGTGAACTGGTCTCTGTTATTTTGATAGTTTGTTGAAGAGTTGAGGAATGTGGGTAGAAATGAAACAGACACAGATGTATTAGTTGTTTTTATTGTCCACATGTGGACTGGAAGTTATTCAATTATTACTGAAAGCACATTAGCAAACAGTTAGGGTAAACAAGCATACCCAGCTGGACGAACTTTAAATAAAAACATGTTCTGTGAGTGCTTCAGTGTGAATGGGTGACATCCTGTTCTGTCTATAATTATATACTTGACTGGGTCCCACAATAATAATTCAGTATTATAATAATATTATAATTCCAAACATTACTCAGTGAATTTGAAGTTTTTACTTCCTGTTCATTTACAAAAAAATAAAATAAATAAAAAATAAATATATATATATATATATATATATATATATATATATATATATATATATATATATATTAGTGAAAATATATTTAGGTAAATTATAATTTTTTATTATTATGTTTTGTTTTATATTGGTGAATATATATGAAAATGGTTGAATAACTTTCTTCCTTGTGTCCATTTGGTGAAAAAACTGTAGAACATGCCTTCGTTATTTTTAACTAGCTTCTTAGTTCATGCATTAAACATTTTAAGTCTACTTAGTTGAAATGTTCCTCTGATTAAAAACGAAAAAGTTACTTTTAAGCAATTTTAACCCTATAACGGCGTGTGTATCAAATATGAAACACATCGTTTGACGGCTTCTGCTTCACTCTCTGTCCAAGCTGTGAGCTAAACAACCTATGGTACATACACTGGCAGCAAAAAGTTAGGAATAATGTTCAGATTTTGCTATTATGGAAAGAAACTTTTATTCACAAAAGTGGCATTCAACTGATCACAATGAAGAGTCAGGACATTAATAACGTGAAATATTACTATTGCAATTTTTGAAAAAACATTTCAGAACTTCTTAAACTACTTCAAAGATTTCTCATCAAAAAATCCCCCACGTGCAGCAATGACAGCTTTACAGATCCTTGACATTCTAGCTGTCAGTTTGTCCAGATACTCAGGTGACATTTCACCCCACACTTCCTGTAGCACTTGCCATAGATGTGACTGTCTTGTCAAGCACTTCTCACGCACCTTACAGTCTAGCTGATCCCACAAAAGAGACTCTGATGTACTTATCCTCTAGTTTAGTTGTACATCTGGCCTTCCACATCTCTTTCTGTCCTTGTTAGAGTCAGTTGTTCTTTGTCTTTGAAGACTGTAGTGTACACCTTTGTATGAAATCTTCAGCCTTCATTCCTCAAAACAATGATTGACTGATGAGTTTCTAGAGAAAGCTGTTTCTTTTTTGCCATTGTTGACCTAATATTGACCTTAAGACATGCTAGTCTATTGCATACTGTGGCAACTCAAAAACAAACACAAAGACAATGTTAAGCTTCATTTAATGAACCAAATAGCTTTCAGCTGTGTTTGATATAATGGCAAGTGATTTTCTAGTACCAAATGATCAATTTAGCATGATTACTCAAGGATAAGGTGTTGGAGTGATGACTGCTGTCTAGATTTGATCAAAAATGACTTGTTTCAAATAGTGATGGTGCTGTTTTTTACATCAGTAATGTCCTGACTATACTTTGTGATCAGATGAATGTTACTTTGGTGAATTAAAATATCAATTTCTTTCCATAAGAGCAAAATCTGTACATTGTTCTAAACTTTTGGCCGCCAGTGTAAGTTTCACATGTTTATGGCTCCATCTAGTGGTTATTTCTGAAAAAAGTGGTTTCAGTGTTTATATCGATCTATTTAAAATAGTGGCAGACTTGCGCAAAAAGTAACTCTTATGTTGAGATAAATGACCGCTTATTTTAATAAAGTAAAAGTGACAGTAATGATTATATTGTTTCTGATATTTTATACTGATAAAATGAGTATTTGCTGAATATAAGCAACTTGTGCTTAGTTAAAATTTTGTATATTATTTTATCGAAAACCCCATTTGATATCCATGTATCAAATATGATACATCAGGCTTTTGAGTTATATCTCTTAATCACCATTACATTACATTACATTTATGCCCACCTCAAAAAAAAAAAAAAAGAGCTTTACAAATTCGGACATATACTTTTTATAAGATATATTTAAAGTGTGAACTAATATTTCATGCAGCCTGCTTTGTCATTATAAAGATCAGACTTATAATTTAATGACTTTAATTGGCGTAACATAGCGTAATTGTTAAGATCATAAGGTCCATTATAATTATTTTTTACACTTATTCACAATATTACAAAACTACTGAAATAAATAAACTGATTAAGATTAAAAGTTTGAACACAAATGAAAACCTCTTAAATAAGTAATGATATAATATTAAATGATGACTATTCTTTCTCTTTGACTATTCTGATTAATTAGTTAAATAGAAATGTAATGAGCAATTAAAATGCAGAATTGAGTTATAACTGAAACCATGTCTCCGACTATGATCTGTCCTTTGACAGACGAGTTTGGCTCATTTGATGATTTTCAGAGAAAATGCATCAACTACAAAATCCACATCAAAATGTTTTTGAAAAACGTTTCAGTGTTAGATACTGAGTTTGGCCTTTGTAGGGTGAAAAAGGGTATTGGTATTTTTTACCAGTGAAACTAAACATGTGTAAAGCCATTTAGGGAAATATACAGGAATTTAGATGAATGGATGGATAGGAAGTAATGCCATGTAAGCACCAAAGGTTATTTTCATGGTAAAAACAGAGTGTTTATTTAAAAAATAATATTTTATTATTATTGTATTTGATGTGCTGAATTGAACTGTGATACATTTCAATCCATATTTATAGACCAAGGAGAGGAAGTTGTCATGGCCAAACTCTCAAACATTTGGTATCTCTGAAAAGCTCAGGGAGTGCTCTGATAATACCCCAAGATTTACCACTGTAGCATGTATGGGCTAAGAATAACTTACATAACAAATGTCCAACACACAAATGAATTGCGGGGCCTCAGGAGGATAATGACCATTAAAGCCTAATATATCAATTATGATACATAAAAAACAAAACAGAAAAAACTGACAATTCTTTCATATAGTATGTCAGGCTTTACAGGGTTAAATACATAACTATCAAGATATATATACAAACTTTTGTCAATGGGCTGTACAAATATTGAGAGTTAGTATTTTTTAGCCATATCGGCCACTCCTTCAGGTATTGCTGACAAACAAAGAACTGTCCGTTCTGAAGAGCTTTGCATCATGGTGCTGTTACCTATCAATTAGTTTTCCATGTCTAAATAACGAGTTATCTCAGGCATGCTTATCTGTGTCAGCTGTGGAGTATGATGCTTTTAGGGACTATATCCTATTTGCTTATCCTGATTGAAGCTCATTTTCTCATTGTCACTAATTAATTTCTGGTCGTCGTGGAGATGGGTTGTTGTGATATGTTTGCAATGCCGTATCGAACCCTGGAGGTGTGTGATCTGTTTGTACTCTTTGATTTCGATGCAATGTTTAAATTTTTTTCTTATCCTTTTATCCTCAGCTTTTCCTTCTGCAAATACACAGAAGAGATTAAGAGGCATATCAAGACATTAGAACATTTGCTAAGTTTACACTGACAAGTACAGCATTTTGTTGTGTAAATGGATCCGAAAAGTAGGGTTTATAACATGAAAGATGATACATTTACATAAATGAAATGAAATTTTTATTCAGATGCGAAGAAATCTAGCTGTAATAAATAAAACATTACGAACATTTTTCACACTATTCGGTGACGGCAACTCTTCTGATACCCCGAGGTCTGGTTTGTGACACTAAGGCAATGGTTAGGACTAAAGATCTTGATCCAGGTCTGATCCAGATCACACCTCAAGAAATTTTAGAGCCCACATTTAGTCATGACATTGGACATGTGAAACTTTTGGCCACATTAAAAATGCGCATACATTGCCCAGTTTGTGTGCAAAGCGTAGTGTACAGTGCAGACATGAATAATTCACTTTGTTTGACAGCAGGATTGAAAACAGGGGAGCCATTGGAGACTATAAGCGAGAGAGAGGAAGAAGGATCCGCATTGAAGCTCTCAGCATCTTGTGTTGTGTAGAAACTGAAGGAGATTTGGTTATGGCTACCCAGCAGGGGATGTGATCTAAAGCCCTACAACATCACTTAGCCCATAAACAAAGTCCTATATAATTTCTGATTTCGCAAGTAACGCACAACTCAATTGCACTGGGGAAAATGTACCATAAAACAACAGTTTCAATGCACATACACAGTTGCAAACACAAACACGTATACATCTCTGTTGTCTGTGTGTGTTTGTGAAGATTGCGATGGCCATCTCTGGTAAATCGCACGGGAATCGCACAAAGATTCCCCCTCTATCTTTGGCGGGGAATGATGTAATGGAGATGAAATATGTTCAACTTTGCAGTTGAAGGATCAGTTCAACTGCAAAGTTCTGTATCAGTCTGTCTCTCTGTCGTCTATCAGATGTTATTTACTCTTCACTTTCATTTCTGTTTTGTCCTTGGAGACTTGGAGTGTGTAACAGCTCTGGGATAAAACTTGTCTGCAGTGATAGTGTTCTGAATATATTGCACAATGGAGCAGATGCATGCTAGGGATGAGCGTGAGTCCTCGGAAACGACAGCAATGATTGTTCATAAAAACGCAAAAATTGCATGACTCTTTTTGTATAGAACCTTGTACTTTGATTTGTAAGAGTTGGGACGGCAACTTTTCACAGACACTCATTACTGGCTTGGAAATTTTGCTACCAATGTTTCGGTGACCTGATATAGACCCACTTCTAAAAAGTTACTGACAAGTGCAATCTCTCATCAGACATTTTTGGATCAATTGAAATGTGTTTTGCTTTTCCTGCAATGCTACTGATAGCACATTGCACTAGCATCCTCTGAGACACGGGTTCTTGTCCCGTGGAAAGTAATCCAATTCAGAGGTTACCCTCTAAGATTAAATTGTCATCTCATGATGGTTAGGTTTAGAGTTGGGGTTTAAAGGGTATAGTTAATAAAATATGAATTCCTGTTTACTATTATATAATTTACAACAAAAGTTCTCGCTATTGGCGCCCCTCTGTGGACATTTCACCTGTAAACTGAAGCGCACACATGCCCATACGTTCAGCAACACTTCCAGCTTCGGCCACTGGGGGAATTAATTCGAATTTCATTAAGAACAGACAGATTTTCAACCTTCTGTCACCAAATTCACAGTGACATCAGTTTGCCGCAACACTGCCTCAAGAAATAATTTATCCAAAAATGAAACATCTTTTATTATTTACTCTGCCTCATGTCTTTCCAAGCCTGTGGATTACAAAAGTAGAATTTTTCGATGATTTTTTTACTGTGCACCCTTCCCATACAACAACCTTTGTTTATTGTGACCATATTTGTTAAGCTTTATATTTCAAGTCTTCTGAAGCCATAGGAAAGCTTCCTTTCCTCTGAAAAAGTGTCTAAAATGTCAATTTTGTGAAATCTGGATGCAAATGGTGGCTAGACATGTTAATAAATGATGCATACAATGCATATTAACTTTCTGATTTATCCAGGATGTGGTAATAATTACCAAAAACATCACACATTACTTTGAAAAAAATAATATCACACCTCTCCTCAACAATCCACACAATTAATTAATTAATTAATTTCTCCCCTTTTCTCCCCAATTTGGAATACCCAATGCCCAATACGCAAAGTCCTCGTGGTGGCGTAGTGACTCAGTCCGGGTGGCGGAGGATGAATCTCAGTTGCCTCCGCGTCTGATACTGTCTGAGATCTTATCATGTGGCTTGTTGAGCGCGTTACCGCGGAGACGTAGCGTTTGTGGAGGCCCACGCTACTCTCTGCGGCATCCACGCACAACTCACCACGCGCCCCACCGAGAGCGAGAACCACATTATAGTGACCACGAGGAGGTTACCCCAACGTGACTCTACCCTCCCTAGCAACCGGTCCAATTTGGTTGCTTAGAAGACCTGGCTGGAGTCTCTCAGCACGCCCTGGATTCGAACTCATGACTCCATGGGTGGTAATGATGATAATCCATTATTAAAATGTATACCACAGGTCTGTTGAATGCTTTATTTTGATTGGTTGACAGTCATTCTTAGGCATGTAATTATTTTCCAATAAACGCACGGCTTTAAAGCAGTTCCAGGTCTTGACCACATAATGGTTCCATATCACTTCGCCAAATTATTTAAGTTATTTCATAAAGCAGTACAGGTAATAATAACAAAGGTAAAACAAACACACTGCAATCTCTCTCAGTTTCAGTGCCTTGTTACTCCAATGCTGAAAAGCAGCACATCCTCCGTTGCTAGTTCTAAAATTCAATTCAATTACAATTTATTTATAAAGCACTTTAATAAACCACAATGTGTACCAAAGTGCTGTACAATTGCAAGAAAATAAAAATATCTTATAAAAAAGAAATAAAAGGAAATATAAGTTAATTAAAATACATAACAACAATAAAAAGTACAAATGTGTCTGTTCAACACCTAATGATCGTTATAAAGTAGCAAAGGCTTCACTAAACAGATACATATTAAGATGGGTTTTAAACATGTTTACAGAGGTAGAGGATCTAATAGATAGTGGCAGTCATTCCACAAATTTGGGGCAGCGACCGAGAATGCGCAATCTCCTTTACGCTTTAAGCGTGACCAGGAATATCAAGAAAATGACGTTTTTTAAACTAGCTATGGAGGCTTGGGCTGTATCACAGCTAGACAGTGAATCTGTGGCTGAAGAAAGTACCTGTAGTTTCACTCACAAGAGCGTTTAGGGACGAAAACCAGAAAATGTCTTATAAATTATATTAAACCCTAAACGATGTCTTAAAGGAATAGTTCACCCAAAAATTAAAATTCTCTCATTATTCACTTACCGTGATGCCATCCCAAATATGTATGTCTGTCTTTCTTCAGCAGAACACAAATGACGATTTTCAGAAGAAGACAGCGCTCTGTTAGATCCTTATAATAGAAGTATACTGGTGACAGCACTGTGACAGTCCAAAAGTCATATTTAGGCAGCAGAAATGTAATCCACATGACTCCAGTCGATCAGTGAATATCTTCTGAAGCGAATCGATAGGTTTATGTAAGAAATAAGTCAATAATTAAATTGGCCGTGGCCGAATTACCACCTCGGGGTGTGCATTATTTTTCAATAATTCAACGGTCCATTGTCAATTATTCCTTACACAAATTATTACATTAAAACTATGATACTCTAAACAAAAGTGAAATAAACAAACAATTTCAGTATTTATTGTGTGAAAATTATTTTTATTTTTATTTTCCGAAACTTTCCACCACACCAAATAATAAATGTGATGTTTAAATAAAACAAGGAAAAATCAAGGTAAACATCACTTATGAGAATAATATTTTTATTGGGCGTCATTTCCAATCAAGCTGTAATTTCGCCAAATTATGCAAAAAGTGTGGAAATATTATTTAATTGTCAAGTCAAGTCAAATTATTTTTATTTGCAAAGTGCTTTTCACAACACACATTGTTTAAAAGCAGCTTTACAGAAAATTGTTATAACAGAAAATAAAGCTATAATGTTTAAAATTCATCATTGTGCGATTTGATGAAAAACGTGATTGTAGATTATGCAGAATTGTGTGTATTTTGCATACTTAAAATGTTAGCTATGAAATCAAGACAAAAGAGTCTTTTATATATGCATTTGGCAGAAACTTTTATCCAAAGTGACTTTTTGTACATTTTATCGGTTTGTATATGCTGGGAGTTTTTTTTTTTTTTTTAATAGTAAAAATGTCCATCAGCCTCATTTCCAACACATAATTATATTAAACACAATAAAGAATTTGAGATGTGCTAAAAATGACACTGTGGTTGGAATTGTCATGATTTTAAGAAAAAACAAAAAAAAAAATAAAAAAAAAAAACATAAATCTCCTGTGATGCATGTGACATTGGACAAATTAAATAAAAAAAAAGTGTGAAAAAAAATTATGGGGATTGACTATTGAAATTCATTGGGCTAAAAGTGCCTGAAGTTGAAGAAACACCCTTTATACCAATGAAATATAAAATAGTGAATAATAACAAAGTAAAAATCATCAAACACTTAGATAAATATATCAGATTTCTGTGTGTTCAAGGCAGATGGCAGTGATGTGATTTGAACATCCATTGTGGTGGCTGGAGTTGGCCACTGATGTGTCGCATTCTCCATCTGGAAGCAGTGCACACACACGCAGACACACAGACACACACGCACACACAGACACACGCACACGCAAGTGCACACAGACACACACACAGACAGACACAGACACACACAGACACAGACAGACACATGCACACGCACGCGCACACAGACACACACACACACACACACACACACACACACAGACAGACACAGACGCACACAGACACACACACAGCGTAAATGCGTGAGATGGAAGGCCGACTGATCACAAACTTATTTCAGCTTGCAAAAAACATCCTCAGAAAGTTCATTGAGTCTTTGAGTCATTGTAGGCTGGAGAAGAGCTTTCACTTTTTGTTGCCACCTCCTCAAAGTTGCTTCTTTTCAGGCACTTTTTATAGACAAAAGATAGCATTTATTTGAAATACACAGTCTGTTTCTGCTGATATTAGCATCACAAGCATGGCTTAGTGGGTGTGTGGGTCTGCTGTCCATGAAATTGCAATCTTGCACATCTGAGAAGTTTCTTTGAGCAGTTCCCAGTCACAACAAAATATATCATTTGTGGTGTTTGCTAAGGCATGGGCAAGAACCACTTATATTTTCTTCAGGATATGTAAAACTAGTAAAAGAAAAACAAAATTTTACCTCCTTTTGTGTGACGAGGCAAGCGAGGAAAGAGGATCTAAACGCAGCTTTAATAACACAAAGATAAACAAAGAAACTCAGAATATAAGAAAACAAAACAAAAGGAACCAAGCACAGAGCATCAAACAATACATGTGAATACTGACAAACTAAACAGGGGAAACAAGGGCTTAAATACACAAGGGAAATCAAGGAACACCTGGGGAAACAATCAGGGTGAACCAATCATGAAATAAAACTACAAAGGACTACAAAACTAACACAGGAAACCGGAACGGGGAACTAAACAAGAATTTTAACAAAAGTCTAGACAAAAACAGGGAATACATAACAAATCACCCCATTAAGGAGTGGATTCCGAACGCTCCACAAAAAAAAAAAAAAAAAAAATTGTCCATGGGGTGTGGGGGGAAAGGGGAGCAGAGGAACAAGGCAAAGACAGGGAGGCTTGAGACCAAGGCAGAGTCAGAGGAATGGAGAGCCAGGGTGACGCTGCAGGCTCAGAGGACCAAGCTGGAACCAGAGGTTCAGAGGGCTGAGGTGGAGCTGGGGCCTGGAAGACCGAGGCAGAGCCAGTGGGAGTGAGAACCAAGGAGACCAGAGCAGATCAGGCAGGTGGCCAGGAGACCAAGGAGACCAGAGCAGATGAGGCGGGTGGCCAGGAGACCAAGGAGACCAGAGCAGATCAGGTGGATGGCCAGGAGACTAAAGAGACCAGAGCAGACCAGGCGGACGGCCAGGAGACCAAGGACACCAGAGCAGATCAGGCAGATGGCCAGGAGACCAAAGCAGATCAGGCGGATGTCAGGAGACCAAGGAGACCAGAGCAGATTAGGCGGATGGACAGGAGACCAAGGAGATGACCTCAAGGTGGGGACTGGGTCAGGAGTCCTGGTAGGCGGCCACAGGGTAGAGACAGGGTCAGGAGGTGGAGCCACTGGAGGAGGAGTTTCTGGGGGAGCGGGTGGAGCAGCTGGAGGAATAGACTCTGGGGGAGCGGGTGGAGCCACTGGAGGAATAGACTCTGGGGGAGCCAAGAGAGGCTCTACGAAGGCAGGCGGAGCCAGGAGAGGCTCCAGGGGTGAAGCCATGGAAGGCGGAGCCGTGGGAGGCTCAAGGGGCGAAGCCAAGGAAGGCGGAGCCAGGAGAGGCTCCAGGGGCGAAGCCATGGGAGGCTCGAGACAAAGAGTCCTGGATGACTGGGAAATGACCTCCATGGTCATAAACATGGGAAGAGACTCTGGAACGACCTCTGTGGTTGTAAGCACGGGCGGAGACTCGGGAACGACCTCCGTGGTCGTGGGCACGGGCGGAGACTCGGGAACGACCTCCGTGGTCGTGGGCACGGGCGGAGACTCGGGAACGACCTCCGTGGTCGTGGGCACGGGCGGAGACTCGGGAACGACCTCCGTGGTCGTGGGCACGGGCGGAGACTCGGGAACGACCTCCGTGGTCGTGGGCACGGGCGGAGACTCGGGAACGACCTCCGTGGTCGTGGGCACGGGCGGAGACTCGGGAACGACCTCCGTGGTCGTGGGCACGGGCGGAGACTCGGGAACCGCAAAGTTCCAGAGCCTTCTCCACATATTCGTAGAGTGTCCAGTGAGTATCAGCCGGAGGCATTAGTTCCTTCAGTGCACTATTCAGACCGGTCCGGAAGAAAACCACCAGAACGGTAGTGCACTAAATTCGCTAGCTCTAAAAACTCATGGACGTGATCCTCAACTGGACGGTCCCCTTGCTTAAGGAGCAGAATTCTGACAGCCACTAGATCCATTTTTGGTCAGTGTTTCTGTGACGAGGCAGGCGAGGAAAGAGGATCTAAATGCAGTTTTAATAACACAAAGATAAACAAAGAAACTCAGAATATAAGAAAACAAAACAAAGGAAACCAAGCATAGAGCATCAAACAATACATGCGAAGACTGACAAACTAACCAGGGGAAACAAGGGCTTAAATATACAAGGGAAAACAAGGAACACCTGGGGAAACAATCAGGTTGAACCAATCATAAAATAAAACTACAAATCATAAAATAAAACTACAAAGGACTACAAAACTAACACAGGAAACAGGAACGGGGAACTAAACAAGAATTTCAACAAAAGTCTAGACAAAAACAGGGAATACATTACATTTTGCATGCACTGTTTTAACAAAAAATTATATGTAATAATGAAAAGTACATTTTACAACAAGGACCAGGGGCCAGTGCTTAAACATTAAAATACACACGTATAGCCACAAGACATAAACAGTTTTATCTTAACATGGTTTTATGGAGTAGCCCCATTCACTTTCATTGTAAGTGCCTTACTATAACCAAATTTGTTTTATATAGTTTTTTAATAAACAAGGGATGAGTCACAATATTTTTTTTTTGGTAATCAACATTATGCCATATGCTGCCAATAGAGCATAACTTATTGAACCCAAAACATCCTTTAATGATAATAGTAGGATGCAGATCAAAATATATGTACATGCTTCCCATAAACATGCTAATTATGCCATGTTATAACCATTTTATTTCATATAATATTCATGTAATGCTATATAAACTAACTTATAAATGTGGCATTTCAATGCAGTAAGCTCCTGGTGCAAACGTCCACACATGGCAGTCCTTTGCAGCATTTTAAATTATTTTGACAAACTGCTGTCTTACTGTGAGTGTGATGTTGTTTGATGTTGAGATAAAGCTGATTTGAGCAGTGATTTAAGCCAGAGATTTTAAAATTGGGGTCCGGGGGCCGCAGGGAGTTGATAGGGGGGTCCGTGGAAAATTTCAGAGAAAGAAGAAAGTGTTTATAAATGTGAAAAAGTAAAACACAATTTTCAGTGAATTTGCCATTATTGCCATTTCAGTTTTAATTGAAATGTTTCTCTTCAGGTTTATAAATTTAACATTACTCAATTATTAGGTACGCTGTCCACAAACTACAAAGTAGGCTAAATATTTTCCAGATAATTAGGGATGCACTGAAATTTAAAATGTTGGCCGATACGATAAAGATTTGAACAAAAATCGACAGTCCATAACTGATATTTGTCCACTTACTCACCTTATTTTTTCATCAGATCACTGTTTTGATTAGGATTTATGCTTTTAAAATGTACAAAGAGATGCAAAAGCTATTTTATTGTTCTAACAAATAAATAATTTCCACTGAACATGGATTGGATCTATTGGGTCTATTGACAGGCCACAAATTTAAGAGAGCCAATACGAACGATAAATACAAATTAAAAAATGTAAAAACATGTTTTTAAAAATAACACAATGATTTATGTGGTGAAAAAAACAGGTTATTTTGCACTTCTAAAACATTTTTGCACTTCTTTTTTTTTTTTTTTTTTGCAGTTCTAAACAATAAAACTCATATTTTACATATTGTGATAAAACTGCAAATTTATATTATGAATTATTATATTTGATGTGCTTTACTTTTTCGGATTGTTTTTATTTTGGTTGTTATTTCTTTATACAACACAGAAAAATGATAAAACATTTAATACAACTAAATATATTTACGTAATTAATTATAATTTTTTTAATCAGTTTTTCATATCGGTATTTCTAATGCTTATGCGATCATAAACGTGAAAGTGCCGATATGAAAAACACACAAGCGGTTTCTATCAATGGTTTTAAATTGGTCAGTAATTGATCGATAAATACGGTCCATCCCTACAGATAATAAATACGGTGACCAATACATCGGTGCAGATAATATTTTAATAATTCCTTTTGGCTCTAGTACAATAACAATATAAAAGCTTATAATTTAAATTGTCTTTATAATATAACACTTATTTGTTTTTTTTTAAGCTGCACTATGTAACTTTGTGCTCTCTAGCGACATCTGTGGTTGAAACTTAAAATTGCAAGCAATTTGCAGATGAACACATTACGTCAGTCGTGTTTCGGCACTGCCTTTCTGGCAGATGAATCTCATGATTTGAGCTTAACTGGACATCTGTGTGTGATCATGACTGGAGCCAGAGTCATAACGTGCTAATTTCATCTTGATGAAAGGATGAACGTCATAAGCCAGCGATTTCATGCCAAATCGAACCCGACAGCTCAAAATACAAATATTGTGTTTATAGGCTGACAATAGTGAGTCGGGGTAAGGTAAGGACATTGTTTTGAACACTGATTGTTTATGTACTCAATCAATAATGGCAATTTGTTCATTTTTTACCAAAAAACTTACAAAGTGCAGCTTTAATTTTTCTCTGGTCTTTATACACAAAAATATATAGCAACCTTTATATACTTTAGGTGGGGGTCCCTTGCAAGACGATTGTCATAGCTGGGAGTCCTGGGAATCAAAAAGTTTGAAAACCCCTGATTTAAGCTACTAGCACTTATAGCATTGAGCTATAAAAGAACATAAGAGCTTGTTGTGGTTTTACAGTTGACTTGAGGTCAAAAACTGTGTATGCTGGAGATAAAATCTACAGGGAAAGACTTCAAGACCTCTTTGAACATTGGCAGAAGTAAATATTGACATATTTACATCTGACTGACACTTCTGTCCAGTGCATTCTCTCAGAATCGAATCCACAACCTTGTTGCTGTTAATGCCATTTATAACCAGTTAAGCTACAGGAACTGTAAACATAAGAGGCCCACTTATAAACTTTCATCGGCTTTTATGTCAACTGTTTGTCTGCCTGCTAATTTACCTCCAACTGAGGTGACACGCCATAACAAAGCCATGTGTGTTTGTGTTAGTGGAGAAAAATGACAGTTTAGAAAACAATTTGCCCATGAGTGTTAACGCAAGAACAGAGTTAGACACATAATTAGGGTGCTGAACAGGACAAAAAGGGGGAAATAATCAGTTAATAAAAGGAGAGATAGTGAACGAGGAACAGGGAAACAAATGAAAAGCAACAGAGGGAAAATGATTTCGTAGGCAGGGAATGATTGCGTGAAAGTGTGCCACCAGATTGAACGGGTTTGAGATGGAGCAGTGACGTGAGGTCAATCAGATTTTGCCCCAGAGGGATAAAGATGAGGGCACGTGGGCAAATGAGAGCAGAGGCCATTGAATTGATCTAGCGAATGCCGGGTAGTTTGACATCACAGTGATAGGCAACTCTTCAATATATCTTACACCAGTGGTTCTCAATCTTTTTGACTCCAAGGCCCCCCACTGTCCAAGACAATATTTGAAGGCCCCTTCACCAGAAACTAGACGTGTCTGATTAAAATAATTAATGATGGATCATTTTTGATTCTAGAAGTTTCAGAAAGAGTCTGTTTATAATTTGTAGGCATACATCTTAAAGTATTTTTTGGCATTTTAATTAAGTTTAATTATTTAATATTTCTTATCTTAAATTAATTTTAAGTCAACTTGAGGCCCCCTTGGAAGTGTGCTAAGGCCCCCTAGTGGGTCCCGGCCCCCTGGTTGAAAACCACTGTCTTACACTGTGCTGATTACATGTCAAGTTTTTCTTTATTACCCTTGTTTTTGAGTTAAGATAAGATGGCAAAATGTTGATCTTTTATGTGCTGCTCTAGGGCTTTTCATACAACCCCAATTCCAAAAAAGTTGGGACAGTATGAAAAATGCAAACTTATATTCACCCTTTGCTATATAGAAAGCACTACAACTAAACATTATATGATGATTTACCTTGTGAATTTCATTGTTTTTATTTAATTTATTTTTTTTATGTACAGTAATTTAAAATCAGATGAATGCAACACACTCCAAAAAAGTTGGGACAGTCGAGTGTTTACCACTGTGAAACATCACCATTTCTTCTAATAGCACTTATTAAACATTTAGGCACTGAAGACACAAGTTTGTTAAGTTTAAAAAGTGGAATTTTCCCTCATTCATCCATTATGCAGGTCTTCAGCTGCACAATTGTACGGGGTCTTCGTTGCCGTATGGTGCGCTTCAAAATGCACCACACATTCTTAATTGCAGATGGTCAGGACTGCAGGCAAGCCAATCTAGCACCCTTGACCTGACACTGATAACAGCTCGGATGGTTCTTTTCCTCTTTGGCCCAGAGAACACAACGGCTGTGTTTTTCATAAACTATTTGAAATGTGGACTCATCAGACCAAAAAACACAATTCCACTGTTCTACTTTCCATCTAAGATGAGACCGAGCCCAGAGAAGTCGGCAGTGCTTCTGGACAGTGATGATGTATGGCTTCTCCTTTACATAGTAAAAGCTTATCTTGCATCTGTGGATGCAGCGGCGAGTGGTTTTGACTAACAAAGGTGTACTAAAGTAATCCCAAGACCATGTTCATGATATCCATTACAGATGAATGATGTTTTTTTAAGACAGTGACGTCTGAGGGTTCAGAGATCACGCGCATTCAGAAGTGGTTTTCATCTTGCCCTTTACGCACCGAGATTTGACCAGATTCCTTGAATATTTTAAATATATTGTGCACCATAGAGGGTGAAATGCCCAAAATCCTTCCAATTTGTCTTTTGGGGAACATGGTTCTCAAAGTGCTGGATTATTTGCTGAAGCATCTGTTGGTAAATTGACAAGTAAATTGATCCTTGCTCTTGAAGGACTAGGCTGTTTTTGGAGGCTCCTTATATACTATGACACGATTGCCTCACCTGTTTAACATCTACTGTTTCACATCGCCTTGTTATTTCAACTCGTCAGATTGTTATTAGTCTTAAATTGCCCCTGTCTCAATTCTTTTGGAGCATGTTGCAATCATCTGATTTGAAATTACTGTACATAAATTTTTTTTTAAAAAAATTAAAAAATTCACAATTCATATAATGTTTAGTTGTAGTGCTTTCAATATAGCGAAGGGTAAATATAATTTACAGATCACTCCTTTTTATTAGCATTTTTCATACTGTCCCCACTTTTTTGGAATTGGGGTTGTAATACTAAGATCCTTTTTAACCCGGTGTTAAAGGGTTAGTTTGCCCAAAAATAAAAATTCTTTCCTGTATGACTTTCTTTCTTCCATGGAACATAAAAGGAGACGTTAGGCAGAGTGACAGCCTCAGTCACAATTCACTGCCATTGCATCTTTTTTTTCCCCACAAAATTACATTTGGGTGAGCTATCCCTTTAACCCAGCATTATACAGCATTTTGCAAGTGTCATTTCGAATGGGGGTCAGCATCGCATTTAACCCGGGGTTATGATACCCACAGTGTTAGCAGTAATTTTCTAGATTCCTGATTTGCGGTGTCAAAAGTATCAAAATGTATTGCTTGAATGTTGAAGAGTTTTTTTTTTTAGCATCAGACTATGGAAGTATATTAATGACAAATCTCTTTGAAACAAAAAAGTACTGAATTGCACTAATTGAAAAATAAACGCAATGCATTTTTTTGGGATGCAGTTTCATATGGTTGTATATTTAAGCTGTGAACATTTCAATTGAAAACATTTAGCATAAAATGTATTCATTAAAAATTCAATAATAAATATTCTCCTTCCAAAATTCAGTTCCAAAAAATGTATTTTATTTTTTTATTTTATTTTTTACAGGTAATATTTGGTCTATTATAATTCGCTTAGCAAATTTGCCTCTAAAAATTCAATGGTTAAAATTCAATCGCACCACCTAGAGGTGAAGCCTAGTAGCAGAAGTTGAAGATTGTGCATCGGCACTCTACTGCTTTTTCTGCAATGCCAGGGTGTACAAGGTTGAATTTCCAACTGAATTTTAACCACTGAAATTTGGTGAATTTGCAAAGTGAAATATAATACACCAAATATTACCTGTTAAATAATAAAGATAATAATAATAATAATAATAATATATATCCTGTATATATATATACACTATATTGCCAAAAGTATTCGCTCATCTGCCTTTAGACGCATATGAACTTAAGTGACATCCCATTCTTAATCCATAGGGTTTAATATGACGTCGGCCCACCCTTTGCAGCTATAACAGCTTCAACTCTTCTGGGAAGGCTTTCCACAAGGTTTAGGAGTGTGTTTAAGGGAATTTTTGGCCATTCTTCCAGAAGCGCATTTGTGAGGTCAGACACTGATGTTGGACGAGAAGTCCTGGCTCGCAGTCTTCGCTCTAATTCATCCCAAAGGTGCTCTGTCGGGTTGAGGTCAGGACTCTGTGCAGGCCAGTCAAGTTCTTCCACACCAAACTCGCTCATCCATGTCTTTATGAACCTTGCTTTGTGCACTGGTGCGCAGTCATGTTGGAACAGGAAGGGGCCATCCCCAAACTGTTCCCACAAAGTTGGGAGCATGGAATTGTCCAAAATCTCTTGGTATGCTGAAGCATTCAGAGTTCCTTTCACTGGAACTAAGGGGCCAAGCCCAGCTCCTGAAAAACAACCCCACACCATAATCCCCCCTCCACCAATCTTCACAGTTGGCACAATGCAGTCAGACAAGTACCGTTCTCCTGGCAACCGCCAAACCCAGACTCGTCCATCAGATTGCCAGATGGAGAAGCGTGATTCGTCACTCCAGAGAACGCGTCTCCACTGCTCTAGAGTCCAGTGGCGGCGTGCTTTACACCACTGCATCCGACGCTTTGCATTGCACTTGGTGATGTATGGCTTGGATGCAGCTGCTCGGCCATGGAAACCCATTCCATGAAGCTCTCTATGCACTGTTCTTGAGCTAATCTGAAGGCCACATGAACTTTGGAGGTCTGTAGCGATTGACTCTGCAGAAAGTTGGCGACCTCTGCGCACTATGCACCTCAGCATCCGTTGACCCCGCTCTGTCATTTTACGTGGCCTACCACTTTGTGGCTGAGTTGCTGTCATTCCCAATCGCTTCCACTTTGTTATAATACCACTGACAGTTGACTGTGGAATATTTAGTAGCGAGGAAATTTCATGACTGGATTTGTTGCACAGGTGGCATCCTATCACAGTACCACGCTGGAATTCACTGAGCTCCTGAGAGCGGCCCATTCTTTCACAAATGTTTGTAGAAGCAGTCTGCATGCCTAGGTGCTTCATTTTATACACCTGTGGCCATGGAAGTGATTGGAACACCTGAATTCAATTATTTGGATGGGTGAGCGAATACTTTTGGCAATATAGTGTATATATATATATATATATATATATATATATATATATATATATATATATATATATATATATACTGAATTTTGGAAAGTGAATATTTAGTAGTGAATTTTGAATGAATACATTTTGTGTGAAATGTTTTCAATTGAAATATTTACAGCTTAGATATACAACCATATGAAACTGAATCCCCCAAAAATGCAAGCATTTTTAATGCAACGTGTTTCTTTTTCAATTAGTGCAATTCAGTGCATACCTGCCAACACTCCCGCTTTTACCAGGTTTCTCCCGTTTTTTCACCCCTCCATCCACTGTACTCCCAATTTACAATTTTTTCCAATAAACTCACGATTTTCGCATCCACACTTTGCTCATGAGAATGTATTAGACCTCCAGGTAGGGTTGCCACCTGTCCCGTAAAATACAGGATCAGCCCGTATTTAAATATGAAATGCGTCCCGTATCGAATCAGTAGGGGACGCGATATGTCCCGTAAAGCATGTCAGATGTCGTCACGGCGAAATTGTTCCAGATTGTTAATTTAACATTGATATAAGTTTTACATTTTTCATACGGTGGGTAAGGGGTCGTCTGAAAAGTTTGTGGATTACTGTGGATATTTTTATTGAAAAACAGATTTATACAGATCCAGAGTCATAAAGACAAGATGTACAGGTGAAGGAATAAATAATTAACATAAAGTAAATAATAAAAATTTAAAAACATAAAAATACATATAAACCATCTCAGATGTATACATAAATAAGATAAAGAAGATAAATAGTCGAAGAAATAAAAATAATTTTAGTTTTTATAAGTCATGGGTCAGGAAAGTTCTCAGCATATAAGAAAGGATATACACTATTTATTATTAATAACTCAAAAAGCATCTATTGCTAAAACTGTCAATGATGTGGTAAGGGACCATCTTAATACCGCTCCCTATACGTATATTACGCAGTCTGCGTAGTGCACCTGCTCCCTACCGGGGCACCATCTTTCCCTAGGGGGCACCAGAAACTCCACCGGCTGTCGTTCCTCGCACATACGAACCACGAACCCCCCCTCTCCACCCCACCAAAAAGAAATCTCTCTATTTCTCACAATCTAATGTTGGCAGGTATGATTCAGTGTGCTTTTTCGTTATAATACTTAAATATCAGACAACCAAAGAGCAATGCTCTTTATATATTCATGCACTTTGCAAAGAAACTTTCAAATGCTGTGTTTATTGTCAGCGTTTGACGTGTAAAATGCTGAACCGTGACGGTAAACACTTCACTGCGTTTTTCTTCTATTCTTTTGCCTTTCTTTTGTAGTATGATTCAGAAGACTTAAGACAACCAGAGCGGATTTATGTTGCAACATTTCCACAAGCAGGACAAGCAGTTATTAAAACAGCAGGGTTCCTACATTCATGGAAAACATGGAAATATCAGGAAATTTCGATAGTGAAAATACACTTTTCTAGCTACGTTCATCACCTAAATATTAATCTTGGTGAGAGCTTGTGTAGAGCAGAATTTGCTTGCATGCCATAGTAACTGTGAGCGAATCCTTCTTTTGAGTAGATGCTTTTCTGTTAATTTAAAATGCTTCACACATTGCTCTGAATTTCAGTCTGAATCGAAATTATTTTTAAAAATCTGTTTCCAGAAACAAATATGGTTTCACAAATGACTGGACTAGTCGTCGAAAATCATAGAATTCTTTGGTCAAAAAGAGTTGGAACCCTGAAACAGGATACATGCTTGTTGTGTGCTGTCCTTGCCTAATATTAATAACCTCATAAATATGCAACTAAAAATGTTAACCCAGGGTTTACACATGACAGTGTGAAATCTTGAAACCTGATTTGTGTCATGAATTGTGAGTAAAATGCCTCTACAAACAAACTAGATCATGTTTGAATGAAATCTAAAATGTCAAAAACAAGTTTCCTTAAGGGGTAAATGGTGAATAGGATACTCAAAATATGATTAGCTTCATGTTATTACAATTGGAATTGGAAGTTCTCACCATTGTATAAAAACAAACGTGTGTTTGTGTGTGTTTGTATTGATCCGTGTGTTTTATGTGATGTTGTCCAACAGCATTGCTCTAGACATGCTGCAAAGTATTCAGTCAACCTGTTAACACTGTTATTTACACGCACATACATAAACTAACAGCATGAGAACACACTTGCCAGTATGTGAACACACTGCAAACTGTTAGATTGTGCAGGTAGATGATGCTTTTCTGTGAACTGTGAAAGCAATATTTGCTTGAAATCAATACAGCAGTTCTCTCTCTCTCTCTATCTCTCGCTCTCTCTCTCTCTCTCTCTCTCTCTCTCCTCTCTCTCTCTCTGTCTACAATTTTTACACTGTTACTCTGTCAGTTATCACATGTATTAGATAATTAGAATGATCTTTTTATGTGATGTTTATTTTGCATTATTTAATGACACTGTAATCAGTCTTATTGTTTGTTCAAATGTGTCTTATAGCTAAAATGCTTTATCATGGATATAACTAACCTCTCTTTCTCTCTTTAATACTGTCAGTTATCAAATATGTAAACCCTGAAGGGCTCTACTTTGTAATAATGGCCTGCAGACTGTACATCATTTTGCTTATTAACCCTTTAAGCTCGGATGGGGCCCGCAAGAAAACAAAATGGTCAAAATATGAATAACTACAGTCTCGATCAACACAAAACAAGTATCGTTTGAATAAAAACAGATAAAAAAAAATACTGAGTAATAACTAAGTATATGTCTTTGATATTTATGTTTCATGTGAACAGGTTTTGCTTATATGCCACATTTTCACTTATAACTTCACGACAAATAGTGTAATGGAACGCTGAACCAATCGGATTGAGTTCAGATCGATGCAAAAATCATCCATATTTGGGAAGAGAGACTTCTGCCAGTGTATATATATATACACACCAAGATATATATAGATATAAACACTGGCGGCCAAAAGTTTGGAATGATGTATAGATTTAGCTGTTTCAGAAAGAAATTGGTACTTTAATTCACCAAAGTGGCATTCATCTGATCACAAAGTATAGTCAGGACATTACTGATGTAAAAAACAGCACCATCTCTATTTGAAAAAAGTCATTTTTGATCACATCTAGACAGCAGTCATCACTCCAACACCTTATCCTTGAGTAATCATGCTAAATTGATAATTTGGTACCTGAAAATCACTTGCCATTATATCAAACACAGCTATTTGGTTCATTAAATGAAGCTTAACGTTGTTTTCATTTTTGAGATGCCATAGTATGCAATAGACTGGCATGTCTTAAGGTCAATATTAGGTCAAAAATGGCAAAAAAGAAACAGCTTTCTCTAGAGACTCATCAGTCAATCATTGTTTTGAGGAATGAAGGCTATACAGTGCTTGAATCATACAAAGATGTACACTACAGTCTTCAAAGACAAAGAACAACTGACTCTAACAAGGACAGAAAGAGATGTGGAAGGTCAGATGTACAACTAAACAAGAGGATAAGTACATCAGAGTCTCTAGTTTGAGAAATAGACGCCTCACATGTCCTCAGCTGACAGCTTCATTGAATTCTACCCGCTCAACACCAGTTTCATGTACAACAGTAAAGAGAAGACTCAGGGGTGCAGGCCTTATGGGAAGAAATGCAAAGAAAAAGACACTTTTGAAACAGAAAAGCAAAAAGAAAAGGTTAGAGTGGGCAAAGAAACACAGACATTGGACAACAGATAATTGGAAAAGAGTGTTATGGATCTTAACCCCATTGAGCTTTTGTGGGATCAGCTAGACTGTAAGGTGCGTGAGAAGTGCCCGACAAGACAGCCACATCTATTGCAAGTGCTACAGGAAGTGTGGGGTGAAATGTCACAGAATGCCAAGGATCTGCAAAGCTGTCATTGCTGCATGTGGAGGATTTTTTGTAAGTAGTTTAAGAAGTTCTGAATTGTTTTAATTTTTTTATTGTAATAGTAATTTTTCACGTTATTAATGTCCTTACTATACATTGTGATCAGCTGAATGCCACTTTGGTGAGTAAACGTACCAATTTCTTTCCATAAGAGCAAAATCTGAATATTGTGTAGGTCAATCATGCCACTGTCCAAATGACTGAGATCAAATTTTTTCCCCATTCTGATGGTTGATGTGAACATTAGCTGAAGCTCCTGACCCGTATCTGCATGATGTTATGCACTGCACTGCTGCCACATGATTGGCTGATTAGATAATTGCATGGATGGTTGTTGGTGCCAGATGGGCTGGTTTGAGTATTTCTGTAACTGCTCATCTCCTGGGATTTTCATACCAAAAAATTTCACAAACCTTATACAATAGTTGGTACAGTTAGTGCTACCTTAGTAAATTCATAGTACATTTTTGTAAGAGTGGTAATGTGTGGATTTATGTCTATTCATGGTGCAGTTTTCTCCTGTTTTCTTCGTCAGTGCAGATTAGAATGGGAGGGCCATTTAATATGATTTTAAACTAGTTTAATCACAGACACATTTGGAGCTTTCATAAAGGTTCTTAACAAATAATTCAGTGCTGAATTCCGCGACCCACCCTACGCTTCTCGCAGCTGCGTTTATGATAGTCTGTGCTGCGCGGTTGAGAGCTCTAGATGTTTCGTTACACTTTTTTGACATTTCTCATACCCAACAGAAAACCACAACGCCTCAGAGAAAGTCGGACAACTTTGAAGTTGCACCAGTGCGACTACTTACAAGATTTAGTCGCACTGGCAGCAAAAAATCGGGCATTTAGTTGCAGTCTGGAGCCCTGGTTTCTATTCTGTTTATCTCTTTTTTTACACTGTAATTTAAACAAATATCACATATCATATATACCAGATAATTATAATTCTCGTTGTATCTGATATGTTTGTTGTGCTTTATTTAACAACACTATAATCAGTCTTGTTGTGTGTTCAAATATCTGTTAAACCGGTATTATAACTCACAGATTTCCCTTCTGGTTTAAAATGCTTTATCACAACAGGCATCTAACCTCTCTCTCTCTCTCTCTCTCTCTCTCTTCTCTCTCTCTCTTTTATCTCCTCTTGCATCTCCCCTCCCTTCTTCACTCTCTCTCTCTGCTGTATTCGAGCAGCGGAGTGTGTGTGTGTGTGTGAGAGAGGCACTATGCAGTCAGACCTCCACACACACAGAGCATGCCTGTGAGTGCGGGCTTGGGCAAACATGAGCCTTCTCAGCCCAGAGATCATCCACAGAAGCAGCCCGCCGAACTCCCGCCTGAGCCCCCCTCCACCCTCCCCCTCTCTCTCCCTCTCTCGCTGCCTCTCGCTCTCCCTCTCCTCATCTACTCTCGCCCTGCGCAGCCTCGTCCCCGCCACCTCTCCAGCACCAGCCGGGGGGACAGCTCCCGCTCTCCACACGCTGACGTTTGCCGAACGCCGGCCGGCCCCATGGAGGAACCCCAGGGCAACACACTGGTCGTCCGCATAGGCATCCCTGACCTACAGCAAACGGTGAGTTCTGTCAGTGCAACAAACTCTCGCTCTGTCTCTCTCTTGTGCTTTTCAGCCTGTCCGATTCAGAGGTTTCTTTTCTCTCTCTTGAGTGTACATATGAATGAAAATGCCTTTCATTTTTTACCTCTTTATCTTTCTCACACTCTTCCTCTATCTTTTTCCTTCGCCAGTTGAATTGTTGAATTTAAGCTCTCTTCATTAGTGCAACTGCAGCTGACTTTGAAAACTGGCATCAGATACGGTGACAGGGCTATGTTATGGTCGCTTTAATGGAAATCATAGTGACTTTTTTCCTCGTGGATGAGCTGTCAGACTTGTCAGTTTGGTTGCTGTGTATTGTACAAGTCCCAAGGGCCTTCTAAAGCGACATATGGTGCTGATGGATATGAGAGAGAGAGAGAGAGAGAGAGAGAGAGAGAGAGAGAGAGAGAGTTGAAGTGCAGTTACTCACCTGTTCCTTTTGTGCAGGTGGTACCACTGCAGGTGGCATATTTAATTTAATATTTTTTTTTTCTGAATGAATAGCACTGTTAGCTGACGAGTGGTTTGCTGCCAGAATTGCACTTGCTGCAGATTTGGAGGTGTGCACTAAACTTGGTTTGCATGTAAGCATGACTTTCGTTATTTGGCAACATTAGGCAACATTATTTACGGCAACTATTGGAGATGCAACAGAGTAGAGTTGAACTGCAAATGTGCTTTAAATGCAGCAACTAACCAATGGGAATGCAGACAACTATGGTCACGTGATCCGCCACTTGATAGAGTTGGATAATGCACTTGAGTAAGAACGTTTGCTAGCGACCAACAATATAGTGACTTGCCACCCCTATCAAGGGGTGTTCACACTAGGGATGGGAATCATTAGGAATTCAATGATTCCGATTCCTTAACGGTTCCAGTTACGATTCTTTTGCTGCTTTTGATGGGAATTTGGGAATAAGAAATGCAATTATCACTGCTCAAATGATGAGATAATTCCAGATTTCGACAGATTAGATCAAATAAATGTAATACAATTCTTGTTAAAGGTGTACACAAACTTTTTAAAGGCATCAATGCAAACCCAACTATATAATAAACTAAAAATCTAAACATATAACTAATGTGCTAACCTATTTAATTCGGTTCTGATGTATAACTGTTTTTGATTCACTAAAAAAAAGCCAGTTTATAAGAATCTTTTTTAGGAAATCGCACTACGCTGGTCGCACTGTACGTTTTTAATTCTCTGAAAAGAACCGACTCATAAGAGTGATTCATTTGGGGATCGAACTACGCTAGTAGCATATTATGTTTCATGCTGAAGATTCTGATTAACTGGCACATAAGAGTCATTTGCCCAGGAATTGGGCTACACTGGTCACGCTGTGTTTTTGACTCAATGAAAAGAACCGGGTCATCAGAATGATTCATTAGGGAATTGAACTATGCTAGCAGCATAGTATGTTTCATGCTGTAGATTCAAATGAACCAGCTCATAAGAGTCATTTGCTAGGGAATTGGACTACCGTATGTTGGTAGTGCAGTATATTTCAAGCTGTAGATAAAAAAAATTAATAAAGAAAAACGCTTATGAGAATCATTCATTCGGGAACCGCACTGCACTTGTCACTCAGTGCTTTTGAATCAATCTAAAGAACCGGCTCATAAGAGTAATTTGTTCTTGAATCAAACTTTGCTGTAGAATCAAAAGAACCGGCTCATATGAGTCATTCGTTCAGGAATCACACTGCACTGATCACACTGTATTTTTGATTAAATGCAAAGAACCGTGCTGGTAGCATTTTATGATTCGTGCTGTAGAATCAAAAGAACCTGCTCATAAGGTCATTCGTTCAGAAATCGGACTAAATATGAGGCTGTATAGTATGTTAGCTCTATGTAAGTTTCGTGCTGTAGATTCAGTAATGGGACAGTGCTCCCACTGAATTGCACTGCAGGAAACCCTGTCAGTGTTTTAGGATGTTGTTCGATTTGCATCGGTGGAAAACTGCACCACAAATCATGAAAATCATAGGGTTCTGGTATTTTTTATTTATTTATTTTTATTTTTTTAAATGGAACTGGTTTTGAAGAAGAACCATTTTTTGGTTCCCAACCCTAGTTACAGCAATTTGAAGTGAAAAGTGTTTAGAAGTCATTCATTTTCAATAATAATTGATGATTTGAGGCAACATAATTGACAATGACTGTTAGCGAACCAAACTGAGCGGAGTTTAACTTAATGTGCCCACGCAGTAAATACGACGACTACCAGTGGCAGTGAAGACAGTGAAGCCATCAGTTACATTTTGATACTGCAGTCCAGCAGAAATGTGTGCTAGTGACCAAAATTACAGTGACTTTGCAACCCCCAGAAATATCGTTGTCAGTGTCAATGCACCTTTAGGGAGAGAGATCTGGATTTGGAATGAATTCCATGCTAAAGCTTTACAATTATCAACATTATCACATTTCAGATTTCCATAACATTCGTCAGTGGCTTTATTTTTTGTTGGGTTAAAGGGATTGTATACTATCCCTTTAAGTATGGTCCTTGCTGCTTGGACAGCTTCCAGTTTTAATAGAAGAGTGTAATAGTGGAAGGGCAAATGTAAAAGTTTACGAAGTGGTCATTGAAAACCTCATATCGATCAACCACTAATCTGAACATTGGGGTGCAGATTCGTCCTTCTAAGTGTGGTTACAGTGGTTGGTAATGAGAAGCTTTGCAGCATATTTCTCCACCTAGCATCCTGGTACATTCAGCTTCCATAAAGTGCTCAGGGTGCATTAGTGTGTGTGTGTGTGTGTGTGTGTGTGTGTGTGTGTGTGCGGGTGAGTAACTGCAGCAGAATGAGCGAGTTACAGATCAATGCTTCATCCTGCCTGTCAGAAATCTCCTTCTCCTTGAATCTTCATATCGCACCTTTCATCTTCCCTGTCAGCGTGCATGTGAGTGCGCATTGGTGTCCGTGCATACGTTTGTATGGACTTTTGGTGGCACTTGAGCGTGTGTCTATGCGTGTGATTGTGTCAGAGCCTCATTAAAGGCAGAAAGCTTCAGTGCTAACGAGTGCTGTCCTTTAGCAGGGCCCAAGTGTCTATGTTAATAATGAGGGGTGAATGAGCGCAGGGAGAATGTGTTAAATGCCAGATTTGCACCGGTATGTCCCAGCGCCGCTTGCCTTTCAAATGCTAACTCACGCGCTAAATCCAGCTGCCATCGTTGGGAGTATTATAATCCATATAAACATTATCAGATCGCAATCGTTATTCAGACACCCACATCTGACTCTCTCAGACATTTTCTGAATGTCTCGCACATTTGCATCTAGAATGTCTTTTTAAGGGTTGCAAGGTGTTTTTTGAGGTGTAGCTTCAAAATATTGCTAAAAGGTTGCTCTTTCATATCTCAAGAGACTTAATAGAGGTCTCAGTTATGTTTCATTGTTCCAAATGTCAAATTTCAAGTTTCAAGACCAAATTCTGTGAGTTACAGTGTGTTTGTATGTATGTGAGTTCATATTGAAATCTCTGACTTTTGATTGCAGACTGGGTTGCCACCCATCACAGATTTTCTAGGATTGTCCCAGTTGTTGCCCGTCTGTCCACATTTTTTTGGACAGAACTCCATTCCTAAACAGCTCTCTCATGAAGCTTAAAAAGTCTGATTAATTTAGTGAGTCGGATTGTTCCAACAGTTTGAATTGGTTTAATAGAGTATGCATTTGAGTTTCACATTGTCTTTCATGCATCATTTAACATTGTCTTATTTATTGCTGCATATCTACAGTGGCAAGAAGTGTATGTATGTGAACCTTTTGTAATTAGCTGGATTTCTGCATTTATTGGTCATAAAATGTGATCTATATAGTATAGATGAACACATTGTGCTTAAGCACATAAAAACACAGAAACAATCCTTCATGTCTTTATTGAACATATCTCATTAAACATTCACAATGCTGTGGAAAAAGTAAGTGAACCATTGGATTTAATAACTGGCCAGTCCTCCTTTGGCAGCAATAACCTCATACGTAGTGCTGCATGTTCTTCCCTACAATTCAACCTTAGTTTCATCAGTCCACAAAACATTTTCCCATTAGTGATTGTGGAGTGTCAAGGTGGTCTTTGGCAAACTTAAGATGGGCAGCAATGTTTTTGTTGGAAAGCAGGTGTTCTGCCATGAACACCATACCTGTTTAATGTTTTCCGTATAGTAGACTCATGAACAGAGATGTTAACCAGTTCCAATGATTCCTTCAAGTCTTCAGCTGTCACTCAAGGGTTCTTTTTTACCTCATTGAGCATTCTGCGGTGTGCCCTTTGAGTCATCTTGGCTGGACGGCCACTTCTAGAGAGAGTACCCACAGTACTAAATTATCTTCATTTATAGACAATTTGTCTAACTGTGGACAGATGAATATCTAAGCTCTTCGAGATAACTTAGTAACACTATCCAGCTTTATGCAAAGCAACAATTTTTTAGGCATGGTCCACGTCAGCAGATGCTTCTTGTGAATAGCAAACTCAAAATGTTTGAGTGCTTTTTATAAGTAAAAGTAGCTCTAACCCACACCTCCAATCTCATTTCATTAATTGGATGCCAGGTTTGCCAACTACTGACTCTAATTAGCTTTTGTTGACGTCATTAGCCGAGGGGTTCACATACTTTTTCCAAACTACACTGTGAATTTTTGAATGATATATTTAATATGTACAAGAACAAAACAATCATTTGTGTGTTATTAGTTAAAACAGATTGTTTGTTCATTATTGTAACTTAGATGAAGATCAAACCAGATTATAAGACAAATTTATACATAAATTCTAAAGGGTTAACATACTTTTTCTTGCCACTTACTGTTCACCACTATGTTTTTGCTTAATTTATAATGCTGTTTTGTAGTATTATTATTTAATGTACATTTATCTGTTCAAATGCTGTTTAATGCTGAAGATCTGTAGTATTTTAAGGAAATATAGGAATGTCTGTTCTATAAGGGACAGAATAGGTAAATAATATGTTAAGCTTTACAATAAAAGTGTTGGTGTTATTGTTTGAATGAGTGCTATGCTGTTTTTTTGGTAATTTCCATATCAAACAAGGAGTAAACAGTCAAAAATATCCTACTTCCAGTCATTGATCGGGTGTCCAGGAATTTTGCAGGACCAAGGTGGCAACCCTAACTGTGATCTCTTCTGAAACTCTAGACAATTGGAGATTAGTAGGTTCTTTTCTGAAGAGGAACATTTAAGAAACACGAGACTTTAGCACAAGTCTCTATTTAAGATCATTGATGTCTGTGAGAAGCAATTGAGATGTTAAAGAGTTCTTTATTTGGGATTGTAAACTAGGCTATCCCAGAATCACCTTATTGAGTACAGGACCCTCAGAAATTATTCAGACCAAATTTCCACACAGTTCTGTTTTACAGACCCATTTCAAAATGTATTCTAGTGCCTTAGTTTGCCACTGTTAACAACAACAACAACAACAACAACAACAAAAAAACTCTTTACAATATATTTTTGTTTAAACACTGGCCCCTAACACTTACTTAGTTTATTTATTTTAAACCATGACTTGCAATGCACATATATAACTACTATTGGCATTATATTCATTCTGTTAAGCCAGAGTGGAACTGGCCCCCACAGTCAGCCTGGTTTCTCCCAAGGTTAATTTTCTCCATTAACCAACATCTAATGAGTTTTGTGTTCATTGCCACAGTTGCCTTCAGCTTGCTCACTGGGGTTCTAAATATAAATATAATTATTAAATAAATATATTTATTTTAAGGCACAATTTACAATCATGTCTTTTTTAAAACCGCACTATTTTGACTCAAAGACGTTACTATATTACAGCTTTTTCTGTTGAAGCATAATTTTCTGTAGAGCTACTTTGAAATGATGTGTGTTGTGAAAAGCGCTATACAAATAAAAATGACGACTTGACTTTACACCACTTTGCAGGACTGTCTTTGGCAGTGATTACAGCTGTGAGACTTCTCAGGTAGGTTCTGCTTTTACCAGCTTTACCAGCTTTGCAAAACTGGATATGGTCCGTTTTGTTGACTCTATCATGCAGATGCTCTGTAGAAATCTGTGATCTGTAATCTTCAGGTCTCTCCACACATTTCTAAGGGGTTTAAGTCTTAGTTTTGGCTGTGCCAATTAGAGATATTCAGAAACTGTCCTTACGAGTTCTTGTCATTGTGAAAGACAGCTTCTTACCCTAGTCTCAAACTCTGTGTCCTCTGGCGTATGTGTGTGTGTGTGTGTGTGTGTGTGTGTGTTTTCCCCATACAGACCTCTCTGTGTTTTGTTTTGTCCTATTCAATTAATTCTTTCAAATGATCAAATGCCCCAATCCTTACCCATTAAAAAGCTCTCTTTTGCATGGTAACGTAACCACCTCGCTTGACTTCACGGCATTAGCCAGGTGGTGGTGTTTTACCAGAGATGTCGATGTCATCAGACCAGATAATCGTTTTCTTCAACATTCTCAGAGTCCTATAAGTGCCATTTGGGGAACTCTGGGCATTCTGTCGCTTTCTTTGTAGACAGGAGTGGCCACATATTCAATATAGCTGGACAACCAGTCCAAGAAGAGTCTTGGACGTTCCAAACGTAAATGTATGACATTTTAAAGTGGCTTCCATATTGAAATCTAAGGAGTGAAGCGCTAGCTTCCTTCAAGTGTTGTAACGTGACAATCAATGTCCAAACTATTTTAATTGTGATGCCATTCTGCTGACTTTTTGAAGCGTCAACCTATGATAATCCGACGATTTGCTTATATGTAGTAAGTCTGTTTTTAAGTGACAGGTTTAAACTTTACACCAAAGTGTTTTTCATGCATGTTTTTGCCTCACTAATGATGTCTTTTAGAGTACAAATCAACAAGAAATATTTAAAGACAGTCAAAATTAGGGATGGGATAATATACTGAATTTATGTGAAATCTGCATCTTTAACCTTGATAAAATGCCTGGTAAAAATAACCCCTGGTTATAATCCAGTCTACAGCAGCACAATAATAATAATAATAATAATAATAATAATAATAATAAATAGTAAAAACTGTGTAAAATGTCCAGAATATATGCTTACTGAAAACAAAAGATTCCAACATTATACCCAAAACGTCACACTAACAAATACTTAATAGCATAGTCTGCTAAATTACACAGATTGTGATAAGGAAGTTCTCAGATTGTTCACTCAACACGTTATGATCCACGTACTGCTCCCGTTGTGTTTGTAATACCGATGATCACTCATGGACAAGCATTTCTGCATGCATATCTGTGACCTTGGCAGACTGTGTGCATGTCATATTAGCCTATTATTTATCATCTGAATAGTCACATCCTCTTACCCCACGTAAAATAAATATGTCAGGTCTCTTATCTTTACTCCCCCTGGTGGTGACTTTTGTAAGTGCAGAAAAGACGAGTTATGTAAATTAAATAAAAAATCTTCAATTTTAGTTTTGAAAAGGGAGAGTGGGGGAAAAAAGAAAAAGGCTAGAATTCTACCTTTTAAAAAATGAATCAATTCGTACAAATTCAAAACTTTACTTTGGCACTACAAATTAAATTGGATCCTGTTTTGGCTCCTAGCAAGCAAGTAGGCATTTAGCAGATGATTTTTAGCAGGAAACAGCTTTAGGAGGAAAAATAAATTTTGACTAGTGATGGGACGATATGGTTATCTCAGGATTCTGTTCAATATCCCATATGATGTTCATGATACGATATGATCTCAATTCGTGTTTTTTTTTTTTTTTTTTTTTTTTTTACGGATATGGAACGAATGGAAGATACACGGATTAGCCTGAATGAAGCCCATTGTTTTTTAAATCTTATTTATTTGTGATCTTTTCTTGTAGAGAAAGGAATGAGCATCTCTTATTATTTAAACTTTGAACATTTATATTGTGTATTAAATAACTTTATTTTGATGAGAAATTATAACGTGCATTTTTCTCAAAATATATATTTTTTTTTCAGAAAATAAACAATATTCTGTAATATTTTGTCATTTAAGTGTTATTATATTGAATTGAGATCATATCGTATCATGAACATCATATGGGATATTGAACAGAATCCTGAGATAACCATATCGTCCCATCACATAGTCAAAATTTATTTTTCCTCCTAAAGCTGTTTCCTGCTAAAAATCATCTGCTAAATGCCTACTTGCTTGCTAGGAGTCAAAACAGGATCCAATTTAATTTGTAGTGCCAAAGTAAAGTTTTGAATTTGTACATCAAAGATTTCAGCTATTTTACATAATATACATAATTTCTAAAAGCAGGTTATCATTTTGTCATTATGGGTGTTATGAGTGTGAAAAGTCAGTCCAGTCTGTGCTGAAATAAAAAATAATCACAAATTACTGAGAAAAACGTGAAGCTGAGGGGCTTGAATAGTTTCTATGGGAAATGGACTTGAGGAGTTTAGAAAACTGTTTTGGTTGTGTTGTAAAGATTGGGTTGCTTCAGTGATTTAGTTTGATATTTAGTTTGAGTTTTGAAACGCTCACTTTGCATTAACGTTGCATCTGCTCACAGTTCCTTCTGCAAATGTTGTTGGCTGTGTTCACTCTAGTGTGACTTCCAAAAGGTGTGGTAATATTACATTGAGAGAGGAAGAGGAAAACAAAGAAAAACGAATATGGAAAGGAAAGGGTTGAGAAAAGTGTGATATGCACAGAAGTACACATGTCTCTCGAGGGTTTCGGTTAAGGATTTCAAAGTGTGACAAAAGCTCTTTTCCCTGACGTTAATCGCACAGGGACACCTGTGATGTGCAGAGACCACCGGGACTTCAGGGCTGAGAGAGAAATGCTAAGGTTTACAGAAGAAACTTAATCTGTGTGACTCAGAAAACTACTAACCTGTTCATATCTCTTCAAATTATATTCCACAGAGAAATGTTCTACATCTCTTCAGCTTTCACAAAAGATTGGTTTTGCTTGAAGGAATAATTTACCCAATAATACATGTTCTGTTTTCATTTACTCACTTTCATGTCATTCCAAACCTGTATGACTTTGTTTTTTCTTCTGTGAAACACTAAAGAAGAAATATTGTAGAATGTCCAGAGTTTCCTTTTATATAATGGGGAGTGGGAAAGTCAAGATGCAGAAATTGAAAAAAGGGTCTATAAATTACCATTAAAGCAATCCATACGACTATATTCCAAGTCTTTTGAAGCTATACAACAACATTGAGAAACATAAAGGTTCAGGTTAGAGGTAGACAGATACATCGGTACTGATAGTTGCTTTTTGGAACAATCGGTTATCGGCAAAAGCCTTTGCCGATCGTCGCCAATTTTTTTGGTTTCATTCTCTGTGGCTGGCTTGGTTGTACAGTATGACAGCGGCCTCTATAGGTAAAATAAAAACGATTACATGGGGATTTGCTTTATCGAAATCTTTCATTATTGACAATATTCATCCATATTTTTGTTCTCACTTCAATGCATATTTTGTTATTTTGATTAGATAATCAAGCGAGGTTGTAGCGAGGACATGCAAAGAAAAATGTGACTATATAGAAATGCGCCCTGTCGGCACATATTCGTAAACCTTAAATAACCTAAATAAACCTTATTACTCATTAAACCTAAATCTGGTGAAATATGCATATTCAAAACCCCTTATCTGGGGAAGCTGAATGACTCCACTGCTGCCACAGTGCTGTTTAGAATGGTGAGGGGGGTCAATGTTGGGGTGTTCCTCCTAAAGTCCACAATCATCTCCACTGTTTTGAGCGTGTTCAGCTCCAGGTTGTTTTGACTGCACCAGTGAGCCAGCCGTTAAACCTCCCTTCTGTATGCAGACTCATCGTCATCTTGTATGAGGCCGATGACATTAGTGTCATCTTCAAACTTCAGGGGCTTGACAGAGGGGTCCTTGGCGGTGCAGTCATTTGTATACAGGGAGAATATATAGGCTAAATTTGGTAAATACTTAAATACAGAGTATTGTAATGGAGCCAAGTCTCCGTCATTGCAAAATAAGAGTCCCCGGTGTGTTTCAGCCTTGTTTATTGTTAAAAGTCCCATGTTATGGAACAAATCTTTATATTTTCTGGTTATTATTGGGATTTATAAACTAATAAACTGCATATTTTGGATTCTTGTAGCCTCTATGTCTGTACCCATTCACAGTATGAAAAGACTACAAAATTATTTTATCGGCCGATTAATCGGTTATCAGCCTTTTCTACCACCTTAGTTATCGGTATCGGCAAAATCCACCTCTAGTTCAGGTTTCTCCTCATGTGTCTCGTTCACTGACTAGTGTGGTGCATCTTGACACATTAGAATTGAATTCAATCAGATTTCAGAGCTGAGGGGAAGATTTTCAGCAAATAGCAACTTAAATTTCAGTCTTTTCCTCATATAAAGCTGCCATATGACTTCAGAAGCCTTGCAATATAGCACAAAATTGCTGTTATATGATTTCTGTAGCTTGAAAGCATCAGTTCCCATTATGAAATAGAGCACTGGTCATTCTGCAATATTTCGTTTTTTGTGGTCTATGAAATAAGGAAGGTAATGCCAGTTTGGAGGGACATGAAGGTGAATAAATGATGACATAATTTTTATTGTTGGCTGAAATAACCCTTTAATGGTGTTACTCCAGAAGGCTTTCATACTGACTGTCAATCCCACCCACAGTGATGTCAGCCATGGGTAGATAAAATGACTTGATTATACTCACATTTCAGCTCTACTGAAGCTCAGCTTGAGTACACTGAGCTTGAGTTTGCCATAAAGCACAACAGTCTATTTCCAGAAGATAAAATCCCACCCATTTTTTCCATAGGGGAATTGATTATTAATGATAATGTATAAACCGTTAAAGACAGACCTACCGTGAACTCCTTGGTTGTTAATCGATTGGAAATGCTTCTATTGAAGCCATCAGTCCATGTTATTTCAAATTCAATTTAAAAAATAATTGTGTTTAATAGCAGAATTTGTTCTAAATAACTAACTATATTCCTAGAGCAGAGTGAAATCTAATGTTTTCAAGTTCACAATACCGATATGAATGATTCATTCACAAATCAGAGTGGTGAATTACCCCTTAAATTTCAGTCTGTTCCTCACAAAATCACTATCAGAAAGAATCTAATACAGGTTTGGAATTACATGAGGGTGAATAAATGAGAGAATTCACATTTTTAGGTCAACTATTCTTTTAAAAATTGGTTTAGTGGATTTCATTACATCTCAGATGCTTCAAACCAGGAGGTACATGCAGTTGTTTTGTGATTGCCTTTTATTTATAAAGGCTTGGCATATTGGAATTTAAAATCCATTACAAAATGCACAAATAAATTATACACTATAAGTTTTGTAAGCCCACAATACATTACTCACACTGGTAATTTATATCTGTAAATTAATATGCAAATAAATGCCAAGTCATGTACTCTATATTGACATTTTTTATTTTTTATTTTGTACACTTTAAATAATCGCTTCCGTTAAGCAGCGGTATGCATGTTCACGAGAGGGCTGAGGTCATGTGGTCTTTTGTGTGACGTACTGGCGCTGGCATGTTCACAGGAGAAGTGACACACCCGGAGGAACAGCGCTGTTTACAACTGAGTATGAGGAACTCTGTACAGACTGAATGCCGTAAACAAATTTAAGCAAATTTAAACAAAGATGTCAGAAGATTTAAGAGGAGATACAAGTTTTTGCACAGCCATATTTATTTGAACCTGAGTACTCTGACAGGAGCACAGGGAGATGGAGGAGGCTGGACCAACAACAGCACAACAACAAGCTTCCGAGAGACAGAGAGCTCAGGAGACGTGGTGGTGCACATCAGAATCAGAATCAGAAACAGAATGAGCTTTATTGCCAAGTATGCTTACACATACAAGGAATTTGTCTTGGTGATAGAAGCTTCCAGTGCACAAACAATACAACAACAAGACAGATATAATAATAAAAATAAAAGATAATAGAAAATAAAGTATATATGGAAATACAAAATAGGACAATATATATATATATATATATATATACACACACACACACACACACACACACACACATGTATGTACAATATACAAATACAAATCTGTTATGTACAGAAGCAAGGGAATGTAATGGCAGAAGAGGTGTGGTATGTTGGATAAATATAAGACTAAGCTTTGTGTTGCACATTAATTATTGCTCAGTGCTCAGTGCTCTGTAGCGCCTGCCAGAAGGCAACAGTTCAAAAAGGTAGTGGGCTGTGCGAGTGGGGTTCATAGTGATTTTTCCAGCCTTTTATCTCAAACTGGAAGTGTACAGTTCTTGAAGGGAGGACAGGGGGCAACCAATAATCCTCTCAGCAGTCCAAACTGTCCTTTGTAGTCTTCTGATATATGATTTTGTAGCTGCACCAAACCAGTTACTGAAGTGCAGAGGAAAGGCTCAGTGACTGCTGAGTAGAACTGTATCAGCAGCGCATGTGGCAGGTTGAACTTCCTCAACTGGCGAAGGAAGTACAACCTCTGCTGGACCTTTTTCACAATGGAGTCAATGTGGGTCTCCCACTTCAGGTCCTGTGAGATGGTAGTGCCCAGGAACCTGAATGACTCCACTGCTGCCACAGTGCTGTTTAGAATGGTGAGCGGGGTTAATGTTGGGGTGATCCTCCTAAAGTCCACAATCATCTCCACCGTTTTGAGCATGTTCAGCTCCAGGTTGTTTTGACTATACCAATGAGCCAGCTGTTCAACCTCCCTTCTTTATGCAGACTCATCGTCATCTCAGATGAGGCCGATGACAGTGGTGACATCTGCAAACTTCAGGAGCTTGACAGAGGGGTCCTTGGCGGTGCAGTCATTTTTATACAGGGAGAAGAATAATGGGGAGAGCACACATCCCTGGGGGGCACCAGTGCTGATTGTACATGTGCTGGAAGTGAATTTCCCCTGTCTCAAGCTGCTGCCTGTCCGTCAGAAAGCTGGTAATCCACTGACAGATAGATGTGGGGACAGAAAGTTGGTGTAATTTAGTCCTGAGAATAGCTGGGATGATGGTGTTGAAAGCCGAACTGAAGTCCACAAAAAGGATCCTTGTATATGTCCCTGGTCTGACCAGATGTTGCAGGATATGATGCAATCCCATCATCCAAAGACCTGTTTGCTAGAAGAGCAAATTGAAGGGGATCTAGGAAGGGTCCAGTGATGTTCTTCAGGTGGGCCAACACCAGTCTCTCAAATGATTTCATGACCACAGACGTCAGAGCGACGGGTCTGTAGTCATTAAGTCCTGTGATTTTGGGTTTCTTTGGGACAAGAATGATGATTGAGCGTTTGAAGCAGCATGGGACTTCACACTGCTCTAGTGATCTGTTGAAGATCAGTGTGAAGATGGGGGCCAGCTGGTTAGCACAGGATTTTAGACAAGTGGGTGAAACACCATCTGGGCCCTGTGATTTCCTTGTCTTTTGTTTTCGGAAGACACGGCACACCTCCTCTTCACAGATCTTAAGTGCAGGTTGAGTAGCAGGAGGGGGGTTGCAGGAGGTGTTGATATTTGTGTGAAATGAAGGTCAGAGTGGGTGTGGGGTGTGAGATTGGGCCTTTCAAATCTACAGTAGAACACATTCAGGTCATCAGCCAGTTGTTGGTCAACTACAGTGTTGGGGGTAGGAGTACTGTAGTTAGTAATTTGTTTGAGGCCACTCCACACTGATGCAGTGTTTGCATTTGTTTCTCAGCTTATCAGAATAGCTTCTTTTAGCTACTCTGATTTCCTTATTCAGTGTGTTCCTGGCCTGATTGTAAAATACTTTATCCCCACCTCTGTAAGCATCCTTTTTTGCCTGACGAAGCTGCCTGAGCTCTGCTGTAAACCACAGTTTGTCATTGTTGTATGTTAAATAAGTCCTAGTAGGAATGCACATATCCTCACAGAAACTGATATATGATGTCACAGTATTTGTGAGCTCGTCCAGACTGGTGTCTGCAGCCTCAAATACACTCCAATCAGTGCTTTCAAAGCAGGCTTGTAGTTCCAGCTCTGCTTCATTGGTCCTTCTACTTAAAGTCTTTACTACAGGTTTAGTAGATTTTAGTTTCTGCCTGTAGGTTGGAAGAAGATGAACTAGACAGTGATCAGAGAGTCCCAAAGCTGCTCGACAGAGCGTTATGCATCCTTTATTGTTGTGTAGCAATGATCCAGTATATTTCTGCATGTAATGTGCTGTTTGTATTTGGGCAGTTCACATGTGAGGTTTGCTTGGGATTGCTTTCCCCAATAATAATAATAACTGAGTCCGGGTATTGCTGTTCCGTGTCTGTGATTTGATCAGCCAGATGTTGCAGCGCTGCGTTCACGCACACGAGTGGCGGGATATAAACACTCACCAGAATAAACGAGGAAAACTCCCACGGCAAGTAGAAAGGCTTACAGTTAATAAAGAGCGCTTCCCATATTAGGACAGCACATCTTCTTTAACATCTGTTAGATCTGTACACCAACTTTCATTGATGTAAAACATGTTCCACCGCCTCTCGTTTTCCCCATTAAATCCGCAATGCAATCCGCTCTGAACAGATCGCTGAAAGCCCGGCAGATGTAATGCGCTGTCCGGAATGGCTTCACTCAGCCAGGTTTCTGTGAAGCACAAGGCAGCAGAGGTTGAAAAGTCCTTGCTTGTACGGGTGAGGAGATGTAGTTTGTCCGTTTTGTTAGGAAGAGAGCGGAGATTCACTAGATGAATACTCTGCAGCGCTGTTCGAAAGCCAAGCTGATGAAGCCTGAGCAGCGCACCAGCTCATTTCCCTCACCTGCGTGTCTTAAACAACACAGCTGCACCTCCAACTAAAATGTCCAGCAAAGTGTCTGAATAGTCAAAAATTGGGAAAAGATTATCTGGTATGTGCTGCCGAATGTTCAGCACTTCGTCCCTGGTAAAACTGAATGGAAAAAGATTACTAAACACAGTACAAACAAACAAAAACAACAAAAGAATTGGAGAGCCCCACACCATGGCTTCCATCCACCGCGCCATCTATTTTGACTAATGACACATGTAGGCAATGCCAGGCAATGCCAACAGAGGTTGAGAGCTTCTGCTACAATGAATGGAATGTTGCCATGTCATCGCTGGAAAGACCGTGTGACCTCAGCCATCTCGTGAACGTGCAAACTGCTGCTTAGCAGATGCGATGATTTAAAGTTAAAAAGTACTTAAAAAATACGATTTTTCACACCAAGAGTGATCGTATCGCTTTATAAGACATTAATTTAACCACTGGAGTTGTATGGATGACGTTATTGCTGATTGTCTGTGCTTTTTGGAGCATCAAAAATTGTGTTACCATCCACTTCCATTATAAGGACCTGCTGAGATATTTTTCAATTTTTCTTCAAATGTGTTCTGTTGAAGAAAGGAAGTCTACACATCTGGGATGGCATGAGATTGAGTAAATGATGAGCGAATTTTAATTTTTGGGTGAACTATCCCTTTAACTCAGGTGCTTGAGAGTTTGAAACGCTGGTCATGTGCATGGAAACGACACACTGACAAACCTGCGGCGCTCGCTTGTCAAAGGTAAAGGCCACGCCTTCTCATGAATAATATCGAAAACACCCGTGATGTAGAGGCACTGCAGTTCAATAGAAAGCTAAACCCTGTACGTCACGTCCTGTGATGTTGACTCAATGTTCATTTCAAACCCAGATGATGATCCAAAATCACTAAATTAACCCTTTTCATCTTGAAATTAAAAATAATGAATGTTAACATTTTCTTCCCTTGTTTGCAAGACATACTGTATATACCTGTTAAAAAAAAAAATCTGTAACCATGCCGGCTGGCCCGGATCGGCACAGAATAGAATGGCTTCACAACAAGAACAGTTCGGCCCGATGGTGGAAAAGAGGCTTATGTTGGCCAATCATAACAGTGGCCTTTACGTTGAAGGGTGGAAAATGATCATTTATTTCTAAATTATGTCTGTTTTAATGCAAAAAAATTAAAAATAATATTATAATTTGTTTTTTTTTGTTTTTTTTTAATAAATTATCAGTGGACCTCAGGGAAGATAATAAAACTATTTTAAAAAAGAGCATTTTATGACCCCTTTAAGTATGAAATGTACATGAAATGTATATTTTGTTTTATTTACAAACTTTACCAAAAACAGTTTCAAAAAACGCTAACTTGAACAAACCATGCTTTTCTTTTGGGGGAAAAAAATGAAATGAACAATATGCATTGATAAAAATAACAATAATAATAATTTTAAAAAAAATTACAAAATTTGCACTCACCTGGAGCTTACATAGAAACCAATACCAATGACATCAGGGTAATGCACATATATAAACTCTGAATCTACATAAAAAACTCACATTTTTATCATTTCACATATTATTTTTGCTAAAAAACAGTGGTGAAAGTTGACTTTTTATAAAATGTGCTCTGTCCGTGTTGAGATATTTAACTCAAACACTGGTCTGATAAACTTCTGAGTTTCTCATACTGCTTCGCATTTCCTTTCCACCATAAAAACAGATTCTTGTTCATTGATATGCATGACTCCAACAAGAACCGAATACCAATAGAGTAAAATATAAGAAGAATCAAAATCAATCGCAAGTATTGCCAAACCGCATGCAAAGACAGCACCATGTGTCCTTCTCTCATCCAGTAACTTGACAACACATATCCACAGTGCCACCCTGTTGTAACTTGTTGAGAGATTTGCTGCGAAATACAGAGGAAAAGTACAGGATAAAATAGCATTGCCCACGGCAGGCAAATATTCAAGTACTGTTATTAATAGTCGACTAGTTGGTGCACAGTGATTACTCGATTAATCGTGCACATCCCTACTTTAAAGCATAGCCATTGCACCCCTAGATTTGCCTCAAACCCCAGAAACTTCTGATGCCCCTAACCTGACTGATGGCGAAACAATCAAAGTTAAGTATTAGAATAGGATTATTTTTTGATTGTAAGCATTATTAGCTTCAATTTGTGAGCATATTAGCACCACGCCAACAACCCTGCAGATTAATAAACAGAATTAATTGAACGACTTCTATTCGGACCACCAAAGTAGAGATTAGCTCTGATCTCATCCACAGCAGGCCATTTTAACAGCATAAAGAGCTCAGTTTCCATCTCATTCTCTGTTCGCCACTGTATGCTTAAATAGATGTAATGGATGCATTTTTAACACCTCAAAACTCTGCATGCTGCCAGCTGTAATACGCGGTCATAAATCACCTTCTTTCTCCCTCTCTTTTCCTCATTCACCTGTTTTGTGTGTCACACAAGCAACGTTTTATCTTTCAGTCTTTCAGGCTGTCATTCACACTTTTTGTTTAATAATTTAGCTTCCCTTTCTTACAGTATGTAATCATGGCTCTGTCTGTCTCCACATACCCTTTGCAGTTCCAAAGGCATCTTGCCCCCTCTTCTGGCACACACGTTTGCTCAGCACGATGATACCATCAATCACTACGGAGATGGAAATGGGAATATTCGTTTGCGGAGGCGTCTCACGTTCTTCTCATGCTATTTTTAGCTCATTCAAACCCAACCTGCACAAGCGTGTCTGCCAGTGACTCTCCCAGATCGTCTGGGAACAATACACACACATGCACACGTACAAATGAATGTGAGAGGGTTTAGAAGTGAGTGTCTGGAGCTTGTTATTCAGGTGTGTCCTGCATGTGTGGCTGGTTCGTCTGCACAGGTGAAGGTTTCTGTCCCCCGGTGGAGCTTCTGCTGGGATTGATGTGCACATGGCACTGAGAACAGACTTCAACGGAGATCTTTGTTGCTTCCGGCGTTTGCACTTTCCTTTGTTCTCAAAGCCGAATTAAAACTTTCTTTTCCTTCTGAAGCTGTGAAACCAGGGTTGTAGAAACAATTTGAAAAGCCACATTAAAGGCATGAAATCAGAATTGATCCCAATGGCTTTCTTATAGGAATAGCTCACTCGAAAATTGAAAATTCTCTCATCATTTACTCATCCTCATGTTTTCCAAACCAGTATGACTGACTTCTGTGGAACACCAAAGGAATATAATATATGTTAACATGACACTTAATCAATTAATTTCCCTGTGATTAACTTTAGCTTCTGATGAAGTTCTGACACTCTCTCAAATTTTGGGTCAAAGTCCTGCACTCTGACTACTCCTAATGTTCCCCAGCTAATAGAGAACCAATAGAAACACAGGATCTGATGATTGATACTAGCTTATCTATGTGATATACAGTGTCATAAGGGTCATTATTTAGTGTGGGGCACAAACAATCACTTAACAATCAATTATTTGACCGATCTTTGAAACACTGATGAATAAGTCCAAATTTTGTCCTTCATTTTGACAGATAAAAAAGAAACAAGAAAAAAAAAACATTTTAACCTAGTGCATCAGTTTTGACTTCACGCTTTGTCTCTCACATTCCTGCTGTGCCTGTGCCCTGTTTACTCCCTGGTATTAATATGCATTAAGATATGTATTAACAGGCATCATCATTATTTACACCTGGTAATATGTGTCTGTTTTGTGTTTTAATTTTTTTGAGTGAGGGTATCTGATTTAATTACTTCAGTGTGTTAATGTGCGATAATAAAGTGTAAATTGCATAATTAAAAGAAAACACACACAAAAAAGCAGCACATCATTTCAGATTATGCATGCATTTAATATAAACGCAAACATCATGTTTAGAGCAGAATTGTCCATTATTTTAGTGGTGTACCTGTGTTAACTGAGCTTCCCTGATGTGCTTCTCATGTTACACTCATGTTCACATCAGGGACTATGAAGTTCTGTGAACTTGTGCATGTGTGTATGCACTTTAACCAGCGATGTTTAAAAACCTTGTTTTAGCGCCGCGGTTGATTGACAGGTCAAAAATCTGTCATAAAAGCCTGTCTACTGTCATGTACTGTATGTGCCATTATAATGGATGCTACGCCCCTTAATGCCCTAGTACTTATAAAATGAAAATAAGTATGACTGATAAAAATAGATCATGACAGAACTTTTACAGAGAGTGAGGAATAAAGACTTTTTTCTAGCGCAACCCCTAAACAT
Source organism: Myxocyprinus asiaticus (assembly GCF_019703515.2). Lineage (NCBI taxonomy): Eukaryota > Metazoa > Chordata > Actinopteri > Cypriniformes > Catostomidae > Myxocyprinus > Myxocyprinus asiaticus. The sequence goes on from NC_059361.1 coordinate 3,774,358, forward strand.
GATAACACACAAACATCCCTAATTATTTCATCTCAGCACAAAACACCACTAAAACATCCATGTCAAAAGGCACACGTGATTATATGAAAGTAACCTGCAAATCGTCAAAGGGTGTGCATATTATCTCACTAACTCGAAAACCTAATAAAAACGACTGACTCCCAATATTTAGCAGTCGTTGTAATCTAATACAAACCAATGCATCAACAACACCTCAATGCAATGGCATACAATTCATTGAGATGATGAGCAGTGTGCTGTAATGAATCCAGCCAGCAGCACATTATACTAAAATTAGCTTTTAAAACTTACCATTGAATTTCACTACACAGGTCTGCACTCAAGGGCAATAACTTCCGAGGCTCATTTCAACAGCCTGATATATACATATGTTCAAAGCTTTTGACTGGCTCAGGGGCAAAGGCAAACTAGCCCCTCAGGCCATCCTTGAACGCTCGTTGCATATGCGCATGATGTTCTCCAGATTTCTGTTGATTAACATTAAGGATGAAGGGCTAGCCCCACGCATAGCAAAGGAGAACGATTAAATGGGCTTTACTCTACAGACCTTAATAATAATAGAATCTCTCAAAAGAATATCTACTTGTTTTCTTGTATAATGGACATAAAACAAGTTTAAGTTGCGGAAAATAGATTATTTCTTAAAATAAATATATGATGATGCCATCCAATTTTCACAACAGTGCCCCCCCCCGGCAGGGCTTATCCCCACTTGCCCCTAATGTAGAGACGCCTCTGGTGTTATACCAAAACAAATATGGTGTTGGCTAGCATTATCTTCACATTATGATCATGCTATCAAAATTATTTTGAGTTCTTGTTATTGCAAAGACATTCTAAGGTGTCCTCTTTTCCCTCCAGACACTCCAAATTGAGCGCTATAGCTTGTTTTTGCACCATTTAAATTTTGTGCATCTATGCGGATGAGAGAACGCGATGCGGACTGATGACTTAAAATGTCCAGTCAACGCTGTCAATCGTGAAGAAGACCTTGTCCTAACCAGACGCGACGTGATAAGATTCCAGCGGCAAGCAATCTGTCTGTCCACACCAGGTGCGACACGACACAGCGATATTCATACACTAAAATGAGGATAATTGACAATAAAATGTAGAAAACAGAGCAATCACAGACGGAACATTATGTTTATTGATCACAAGTCATTTTCTCAAATAAGCACCATAACGCTTTCTACGGCAAGCCCTGAGGGGATAAATACACAATCACACACACACACAGGGTAAAGTTACTTTATAAATCGCATCCTTGTTCAGTCTGTTATGATTGTTTATGTTCACGTGGTACTCGTGTTGTACAGGGAAGTGGAGAGAAAGTCAGAATGAGCCGGTATGTCTCCCCTCTGCCATTCTGTGATACCCTCGGCCAAAATCAGGTTATTCTGAACCGGCTAGTGAGATGCTGGCTTTAATATACTGTAAAAAGAATAATTTTAGACTCATTTGTTGACTGCGCTGTCTGGCGCAACGTCGCAGAAATAGAAACCATTTCAAAAATTGAAAGCCCTGTCGCTTATCGTGTGTTGCGGCTGGTTAGGACAAAAACTCTGATTAACATGGAAAAGATACCTTTTATCATGTGTTTCAACGTCGCACGGTGTAAGTCCTGAAAGATGTATATCAAACAGTCTGACATAGAAGACAGTTGATGTCGCACAGTCTGTCTTTGCATCTTTACCGAGGTCATAACGTACAGCGTAAAAGGTCGTACAGTGTGAAGCGGGCTTAATTCACCAAGAACCATAGTCCCACTGCCGAAAAGACAATTTAGACAACACTGCAGTAGAAATAACACAGATTTTTGTATGGAAGAAAAAATATTGTTTTAGCAAAAATTTAAGCTTCACTTTTCTGTCTTGCCCCATAGACATTCATTGTTAGTGCATTTTTGAAAATGCAATTTTTGCTTCTTTTTGCTTCTTTTTTTTTTTTTTTTTTTACAAATTAAGAGACAAATTGAAATTACATTCAGTGGTAACAAATGTTGATAGAACTTATTTTTAATCCGGAACATTCATTTTAAAAATCCAAATATTAAACCAATAATACTTAAAAGTGCTGTTAGTGATCTTAGCCGTTATACTTCCACAAGACTGAGCCGTTGGATTAGCCATGCCAAAACCCGGCACACCAAAGATACCAAATGAGTTTTATTGAGACCGACATCATGCAGAAATGGTTTTTAAAAACAACAGTGGTGGCTCAGTGGTTAAGGCTCTGGGTTACTGATCAGAAGTTTGGGGTTTCAAGCCTCAGTACTGCCAAGATGCCACTGTTGGGCCCTTGAGCAAGGCCCTTGACCCTATCTGCTCCAGGGGTGCTGTATCATGACTGACCCTGCACTCTGACCCCAGCTTAGCTGGGATATGTGAAAAAAAGAATTTCACTGTATATGTGCAAATGTATGATAAATAAATTAAATTCAACTGTTATGAACAACATGGCTTAAAAATGGCAGTCAGCCTCTGTAATTCACTATAACTACAATACTATGAGAACATGCAAAATGATTGACAGGTCAAAAGCATCATTGCCACAGTTTGTGGACACATTTTTATTTGCTGTTTACAGAGTCTAGAGCTGTCACAGAGACCGGTGAGATATCTCATGACATTTCAGTAAATTTTGTTGCGTACCTTTCCATGAAAAAGCACTTACATCACCATTAAGCCTAGTGTACACTACGATATTCAAGCTCTTCTTCTTTGATGTTTTGAGTCGGCTACTGGTCAGTGATGAGAAATCTCAGATCTCACAACGAATGGTCTTGTAGCGTGTGCACTCCTGCGACAAGCCCCGACAAGTCCCAGATTTTAGGCCAGCTTGATATCTAGACGTCTTGTCATCAAATGTGCGCACTGTCCTGACGAGCGAGAGACCGACAGTGAGCCACAGCCAATGAAATACAAAGCAAGAGGAGAGCAAGGTATTGTGAAGCAGCAGACGAAATATAATTAGAAAAAAAAATCACCCGCATGTTTGATAACATGTTATATCTGCGTGACTGCACAAGTTTTTGAATGAATTTGTTTTTTGTTTTGTTTTAAGATGCGTTTTGGGCGATCCATTTGAAACGGGACGACGCTAAAGACAGCTTTAACGTGGTCCAAACTGTTTTGAGATTTGTCCACATCAAACACATTCAGACATTGGGCTTGTAGTCCCAGAGCAGCGCGGCACCGCCTTATGAAACAAGAGTTTCAACTTTGCTGTTTACGTGCGGATTTAAAGAGAAATAACTGTCCGATCGGAACATTTTAAAAAGCGAATGTATGTATGAATTCATTCTTCGGAGTGTCTGATATCAACACGCAGAGACACAGATATGAGAAGCTCGCACATTAGAAACTGCACTAAAATAACTAAAATAATTCTGCTCTAAATATCACGTGTGCACTATTAAGTGCAAGTTCAATTAAGAGAAACTGTGGGCTGGTTTTTAGCGCTTTATTTGTCTTCTTTTACTTTTTTGTGCTTTAGTTATCATTCAGAAATACAAAGATGCAATGACTGATGTATGTCCTTATGAAATCAGTGACTCTCCCCTCTAAATCTGAACCCAGTTGGTCAAAAGTGACGATCAGGTGTAACAGTTATGTCTCGCTTGTACACTTGTGATCGGATCACCCAAAACACATCTTAAACTAGGTGTACACAGGGCCTCAGTCGGGTACAAATTGTGTAGTTGATACACCCAGTCTGCAATCAGTCATGTATTGTGAGCACCAGCATGACTGAAAACAAGACTGTGAGTCGCAGGGGTGTAGTGTACACTAAAAAGTATTATTTGAGTTTCTCAGATATATATATATTTCAATAAGTGTTTACTGTTCACAGAGCTTTGTGTTTCTCATTTTTTTTATTTGTATCTCTCTGTTTTCTGTTTTTCTTTGCAATAATCTTGTCTTTATCTGGCTATATCTCTCCCATCTGTACTAGGGTTGCTGTGTTTGTGTTTTCCTGAGCGTTCTTACTGTTTAAGTGCCAAAGGGAGCTTCAGTGCCCTGGGCAATTTACAACACAACACACACACACACATTTATTCTGAGTTGATATAAATGATTCCGAGCAATTGTTTTCTCACAAAATGTTTGCAGTCCGAGAGAAGTCCTGAGGGAATATGTTTGGGCAATTTTTGGCCATTTGAAACTGTTATTTTTCTATTTAATTTTTTTACATGGCCATAGTGGTATATGTATTCATTGTTTGTGTGTCATTGCACATGTGTTTATGTGCTTATATCAATAACAAAAAAGTACCAAAAAGGAGAAAATACAGTACAATGGTGTTATTTTGTTTTTGGACATGTAGCATGGTAATACCAAGCTATTATCTGGTGTACACTGGAGTTTCATGTAAATACCATACACTTTTAGCAGGGGTGGTTCTAAGTGGATATTTGGGGTGTAGCCCATAACTTTGTGGATACCTATAGGGCCATCCTTTAATGAAATATCAGAATATAATACAAAAAGTAAATCTATAATATTGTTGATACTAAAACTAAAAGGTCCCACTAACTTTTGCCTCCGATATGACTTAAAGGGGTCATGAATTGGAAAATCAAACTTACCATGATATCTTGACATATAAGAGTTCATAGCACTATAAAAACATACTGGAAATTTCAGAACCAATAACTTCTTCGTTAGTCCAAAAAAAAAAAAAAAAAGGCTTTATTGAAACCAAGGTGCCAAAATGACGTGTTCTCTACTTCCTCCTCACTAATACGTCATAGTGAGGTATTACATTAGCACAGGCCAGCCTCTATAATATATAATATATATATATATATATATATTATTTGTATAGCGCCTTTCACAACACACATCGTTTCAAAGCAGCTTTACAGAAAATCATGCATTAACAGAAAATGAAACTGTAATATCTATAATGTCTTAGAGTCATCATTGTGTAGTTTGATCAAATACGATTGTGAAATGTGTTTAAAAATAAGTAATCAAATTAATCAAATCACTTATGTATTGCAGAGCAAGACCATACAAAGCTTTGTACGTAGTTAACAGAATCTTTAAATGAATATGAAATTTATCAGATAGCCAATGTAACGATGATAAAATGGGGCTAATATGATCATATTTCTTGGTTCTAGTCAGCACTCTGACTGCTGCATTTTGAAACAATTGAAGTTTATTTATTGATCTTGATGGACATCATCCCAGTAATGCAGTACAATAATCTAGTCTTGAGGTCATGAACGCATGAATTAGTTTTCGGCATCAGTAACAGAGAGCATGTGTCGTAATTTAGCAGTATTTCTTAGGCGGAAGAATGCTGTTCTACTAACATTGGTAATTTGATTTTCAAAGGACAGATTGGTATCAAATATAACACCTAAGTTCTTCGCTGTTGAAGACGATGTAACAGTACATTCATCGAGAGTCAAATTATATTTTAGCGGCTTGTTTTTAGAGGTTTTTGGTCCAATAATTAGTACCTCTGTTTTGTCGGAATTGAGTAGAATTAAATTTCTGGCCATCCAATCATTTATTTCATTGATACACTCTGCTAATTTGGAGAATTGTGAACTTTTGTCAGGTTTTGAAGAAATATAAAGTTGGGTATCATTGGCATAACAGTGGAAACTTATTCAATGATTCCTGATAATATCTCCCAGGGGAAGCATATACAAGGAGAAAAGCAGAGGCCCTAAAACTGATCCCTGTGGCACTCCATACCTTACTTTTTTTTGGTTTGACACTTCCTCATTTACATAGACAAAGTGGTAGCGGTCTGCTAAATAGGACCTAAACCATGCTAATGCAACTCCACAAATGCCAACATAATTTTCAAGCCTATTCAAGAGAATGTCGTGATCTATTGTGTCGAATGCAGCACTAAGATCTAAAAGCACTAGAAGAGAAATGCAGCCGTGATCAGAGGATAAGAGCAAGTCATTTGTAACACTGATAAGTGCAGTCTCTGTACTGTGTTGGGGCCTATATCCTGTCTGATATTGTTCATATATATACTATTTCTCAATAGAAATGAACATTGTTGGAGGGATACTATCTTTTCTAGTATTTTTGACATAAATGGGAGATTTGAAATCGGTCTATAATTAGCCAGTTCTCCAGGATCAAGCTGTGGTTTCTTAATAAGCGGTTTGATTACTGCCATTTTAAAGTTTCTTGGGACATGTCCTAAGGATAGCGAGGAGTTAATAATATTAAGAAGAGGTTCTGAGATTACAGGGTATACCTCTTTTAAGAGCTTAGTTGGTATTGGATCTAACATACATGTTGTAGCTTTTGATTTTTTTGATAAGTTTTGTTAGCTCTTCATGACCTATGACAGCAAAGGATTGAAGTTGCACTTGAGGAAAATTATGAGACACTGTTTACTGAGGTACTGTGACAGATGATAATTCCAGTTTTATTCCTGATTATTTCAATTTTATCAGTAAAGAAATTCATGAAGTCATTACTATTGTGCTGCGACAGAATATCTGGTTCATTGAGGCTTTATTCCTAACCAATTTAGCCACAGTATTGAATAAACACCTAGGGTTGTTGTGGTTATTTTCTATGAGTTTGCTAAAATATGCTGACCTGGCAACTTTTAGTGCCTGTCTGTAGCTACAGACACTATCCTTCCATGCACCGCTAAATACCTCTAATTTTGTATTCGTCTACTTTCACTCCATTTTCCAAGCTGCTCTCTTGAGAGCATGAGTGTGATGGTGCAGGGATTTTTTCTTTAATCGAAGGGAGGTGACACTATCAAGAGTGCTAGAGAAGACTGTATTTATATTTTCTGTTATTACATCAAGTTCTTCTAGGCTTTGGGGCTTACTGAGTGTATGAGATAGATCTGGAAGATTATTAATGAATCTGTCTTTAGTGGTTGAAAGAATAGTTCTACCTGAACGATAGCGTGGTGTAGACTGAGTGACATTAGCTGATTGCAACAAACAAGAGACGAGGTAATGATCTGTGATGTCATCGCTCTGGGGTAGAATTTCTATAGTATCATTATCAACTACATATGACAGAATTAAACCTAACATATGATTATGGCGATGAGTTGATCCTGTCACATTTTGTCTGACTCCAAGAGAGTTTAGAATATCGATAAATGCTAATCCCAATGTGTCATCTGAATGTTGAAGTCACAAACAATTAGAGCTCTATCTACAGTAACTACTAGATCTGATAGAAAACTGCAAATTCACCAAGGAAATCAGAATACGGCTCAGGTGATCTATATACTGTAGCAAGGGAAAAAGACGACAGAGATTTTTTATTTATATATGGCAGTGTCACATTAAACATTAGTAGTTCAAAAGACTTAAACGTATATCCTGTCCTCTGAGTAACACCAAAAACTTTACTGTAAATGAATTGTGATAAAGGGACATTTCTTTATATATATATATATATATATATATATATATATATATATATAATAAAATTAGAACAAGATAAATAATCTTGGGAAGCAAAATTTTGTAAGAAAATAAAACTTGTTTGCAGAGAATACATAATTTTCATGTTTTAATCATGCACCTCACTAAATTTGGTTAGATTTACCCTTACAACATGAAAAAATAGTAACACTTTATAGTTAGGTTCTGTGTATTAGCATTAGTTAATGCATTAGGTATCATAAACTTATATTTGTACATCATTTATTAGCCTCGGTTAATGTTAATTTAATATGAATGAATACCTCTTTTACATTAAGAATTTTTTTGTTGTTGTTAAAATTAGTATTAACAATAACTATTAGTATTATTCGAAGTTTTGTAAAAGTATTTTTCAGTTAACTAATGTAGTTAACTGATGTTAACATATGGAACCTTATTGTAAAGTGTTACCCATAAGCCTTCCTTATTTTTTATTTAGATTTACCTTCACAACAAGAAAAAACTGTAACACTTTACAATAAGGTTGTAATAGTTAACATTAGTAAATGCATTAGGTATCATGAGAATAAACAATATTTTACATAATTTATTAATGTGTTCACGTTAGCTCATAATACATTTACAATTACTAATGTTAACAAATACAACCTTATCGTAAAGTATTACTGAAAAAACTATTTGTCAAGTGTGTGAAAAAGAAACTTAACTCAAGATGTATTCTCTGAAAACAACTCTTAAAATCTTACACAATTATATGTATCTTACTTTAAGTTTAGGTGTTTTTACTGGAAAACAATACAATTACATTCCTAAATGTAAAATTAAGTGTTTATGTTCATGTACTTGCATACTGTATGTTTCAGGCCTTATTTATTAGGCATTTGCATCCATCTCAAGTGTGACAAGATTCTGAACACTGTTAAAATCTGCCTTCCTTCTTTCCACATTACTCACAGTTTTCTCTCTATTTTGTCCATCCATCTGTTCGTGTCCATCACGCTCCCTCTCTCGATCAACCTTTCCCTCTTGTTTATTTGATTTTTGTTCCCAAATGGCCTGTGGTAGCACAGCATTCTCCCAAGACAGACGCAGATATCAAATCTTTTCCTCTGTGTTGGTCATTGTCCAGCTGAGCCCGTCACCCCACCATACCGAGAGGAGTTAACAATCTCGAAGCACACATATTGTAAGGTATATGTCAACACCCATGTGCTTTGTGACACTTACAGTCACTGTAAATGTAAGTTTCATGAAGCTCTATAGTTTCAGCATTATGAGCTTTTGACGAAAAGGTGCGATATATTAAATTAAGGCATTGAAGTAAAGCCATACATTTCTCATCAGTTCAGCTGATAGCCAATTATTCGTTATCACATTCAGAATGAATGTTTTTTTTATTGACATTAAATAAAGATTGCCTAGGATTCATGGGGATTTCTGTCTTTCGGGAGTCACAAATAGTTCATGGCTTATCTGCATTTTACAATTGTTAACAGTGTCTTATATGCCTCTTGAACATGTACTGAGGTGTAGCGTTTTATGAGTATATTACTTTGTGTATGACTTTTATTTTTATTTGTTTGACTACATTTGAAAGCTTTTCATTTTTTGATTAAGAATGTGAGTTGAGTTTGCCCTTGAAAAATGTGCTGCCATGATGCTAGATGTTGTGGGTGGTTGCCAGGGTGTTGCTATGTGGTTGCTAAGGTATTGTGTAGGGATGCACTGACGTATCGGCCATCAATATTTATCGGTCAATTAATGACCAAATTAAAACCATCGTCAAATCGGTTTTAAGCATGAAAACGCTGATTTGAGAAACCGATGGTTCACTTATAATTAATTATCATCACACTTTTAAAAAACTTTTTGAATTCAAATGCACAATCCAGAAATAATGATAGCCACAGAATGCAAAAGGGTTGATACTCCAAAGAACATGTCATATAAAATTTTATTTTTTTATTCTCACATTAATGAGGAAAAACTATTGTTACGTGACAGTTGTGAAAGTGGCACTTACCTGTACATGATGAGGTAAAATCATCCAAACGCTTTGAAAACAGCAAACATTGACTCCTTTGACATTGGTATGGAATCCATTAAGGCTACACGATTGATTGAGAAAAGATTGAAATCGCAATAAGGTCTTGTGCGATTTACAGAAGCTTGAAAGGCTGCGTTTAAAAATAGACTGCAATCAGCGCTTCAGTTAGCATGTGTAAGCAAGTGGCGCCCTCTAGCGGTCTGGACGGCATTTTCCATTATCTGTTACACCGCAATAGAATTTAAAAGGGCATTTTTATTTTTAATTGATGTGGTTGACATTTCTGTTGAATTGCCCAACATAATATGTTTGCATAAAATGAATTTGTGATGTTCTATTATATACAGTACAAACATGTAAAATGTGAGTTCTGCTGTTTTGAACTGCAAAAACAGAAGTACAAAAAAATTTTAGAATTACAAAATAATTTTGTTTACATCAATCATCATGCTATGATATTTAGTTACTTTTTATCTTCTATTAATCTTTCACTGTGGCTCTCTTTAAAATTTTGGCCTGTCATGTGTTCAAAAGATCCAATCCATGTTCAATGGACATTATTTAATGTTAGAACAAAAGCTTTTGTACCTCTTTGTACATTTTTAAAACACAAGTCCTGAGCAAAACAGTGATCTGATGATAAAATAAGGTAAGTGGCAAAATATCAGTAACGGCATCAGTATCGCCAATAGTTATTTGTTAAAATCTGTATCGTATCGCTGACTGCCGCCCCTGGAGTTGCGAGTTCGAATCCAGGGTGTGCTGAGTGACTCCAGCCAGGTCTCCTAAGCAACCAAATTGGCCCGGTTGCTAGGGAGGGTAGAGTCACATGGGGTAACCTCCTCTTGGTCTCTATAATGTGGTTCTCGCTCTCGGTGGGGCGCATGGTGAGTTGTGCAAGGATGCCGCGGAGAACAGCGTGAAGCCTCCACACGAGCTAGGTCACCGCGGTAATGCGCTCAACAAGCCACGTGATAAGATGCGCGGATTGACGGTCTCAGACACGGAGGCAACTGAGATTCGTCCTCCACCACCCGGATTGAGGCGAGTCACTACGCCATCACGAAGACTTAAAGCGCATTGGGAATTGGGCATTCCAAATTGGGGAGAAAATCGAAAAAAATTATAATAAAATAAAATCTGTATCGTATCGGCCAAAAAGCGTTAGGGGGGATTACGCTCCAAAAGGTTAAGGGTTTGTTCAGATAAATACCCCCAAGTACGAGTGATAGTAATGGTGATGCTTACCTTGCAAACACCACTAATAAAGGCTGTTTAATATGGCATCACAGGATATATGTCTATAAGTGGTACATTTTGTCAAATATTTAGAGTCTCTGCTGTCTATGTAAAAATCAACCCATTGCAATACATCCACAGCGTGTTTTCATGCATCAGTGTCTCTTAATTAGAAAAACTTTAGCCTCAGCATGTCCTACTCCCTGTGTGTGTGCGCACGCGCATGTTTTCACACATTGACAAAAGTTAATTGAATGACAAGCATGTCTCTCCATGAGCTGCTGCTTTTGGCTCCCCCGTGTATTTAATCAGATAATAGAAAACATGTCACCTACAATCTCACGCAAGTGTGTTTGAGAGAGAGAGAGAGAGATGTTAAGTGTTTACTGGCCAAGTAAGATTGCACTCACAAGGAATCTGACCTTGTGAATTACTTCTATGGGCCAGAGACAGATTTTTGACTATCAGCATAAAGTCTGGTCCAATTTGCAGCTTATTCTGGCCATGAAGCCATTATTGTGGCAAAAGGTTTAGTGACAGAACCCTTTCCTACAGACTTGCGTAAAGTGTCTGTTGGATTTTAATATACATTATGAGAGTCAAAGTTTAGTTTGACTCATTCTGTGTAATGTGTGTCCATCAATGATGAGATCCTCGCAATCCAATTTCACTGAATGTGTATTTTAATGTCCTTCGTTATATACAGTCATTTGCTGATCAAAAAAGTAATAAGAAACATTCGTTCTAATCACACATAGCATAGATGTGTTCTCAACACTTCTGTGAGACGCTCAAAGAGAGATTGCCATTTAGCACTTGTTATGCATAAAATTTTAACTCTTTGCAAATAGTTCAAATTATGCATATAAACAACAAAGTAACAAAATATGTGTATAAGTAAATATTGTATGAAACATTCATATATATATAGACTGTATATACACCAATCAGCCACAACATTAAAACCACCTGCCTATTATCATGTAGGTCCCCCTCGTGCTGGCAAAACAGCTCTGACCCATCGAGGCATGGACTCTGTAAGTCCTGTAAGTTGTGAGGAGGGGCCTCCATGGATCGGACTTGTTGGTCCAGCACATCCCATAGATGCTCAGTCGGATTGAGATCTGAGGAACCTGGACGCCAAGTCAACACCTTGATCTCTTTGTCATGTTCCTCAAACCATTCCTGAACAATTTGTGCAGAGTGGCAGGGCGCATTATCCTGCTGAAAGAGGCCACTGCCATCAGGGAATACCGTTGACATGAAGGGGTGTACGTGGTCTGCAACAATATTTAGGTAGGCGGTACGTGTCAAAGTAACATCCACATGAATACCAGGACCCAAGGTTTCCCAGCAGAACATTGCCCAGAGCATCACTCTCCCTCCGCCGCCCTGCCTTCTTCTCATAGTGCATCCTGCTGCCATCTCTTCCCCAGGTAAACGACGCACACGCACCCGTCCATCCACATGATCTAAAAGAAAACGTGATTCATCAGACCAGGCAACCTTCTTCCATTGCTCCATGGTCCAGTTCTGATGCTCACATGCCCATTGTAAGCACTTTCGGCAGTGGATAGGGGTCAGCATAGGCACTCTGACCGGTCTGCCTCTATGCAGCCCCATACTCAGCAAGCTCTGATGCACCGTGTGTTCTGACACCTTTCTGCAATTTGTGCTACAGTAGCTCTTCTGTCGGACCAGACAGGCTAGCCTTTGCTCCCCATGTGCATCAATGAGACTTGGGTGCCCATGACCCTGTATTAATTGATAGAATAAGAATTTTAAATTTTTTAAAAAGCTGAAATGTGAATAAAATGATGAAAGACATAACACATGAAGTCATCCCAGTTTGCTTAATATCTTTATAAGTTTCCAGTTGCATAATGCTTACATGTCATGTCAAAAGTTTGGCGAGTATAACTAAAAATGTATCAGCCAGTGGTGATTATTTCTGCAGTGTGTCTGTAGAGGGTTTGAAGCACTCATTTAGACCAGAAGAGACCGTCTGGCTGACATGCAAAATCAATGTTTTGATCGTTTGGTTTTTATGTAACGCCATAAAATGGAGATACATTGTGAGGCCTGTTGTCATAAATTGTAAAAGCCATATATAGATGACTAAAACACAGACATTAGATAAATTGCCAAAAATGAAATAAGAATCTAAATGGTAATGGTCTCGGATTTACTTTGTCAATATAGCTGAATTATAAGCATGCAGTATTGTTATAATGTATGATTTCTGTACACATGCAAGACCACAGCTGACTGCCTAGTGTGACGAGAGAGAGATTTTCATCTTGTGTGTGCGTGTGTGTGTGTGTGTGTGTGTGTGTGTGTGTGTGTGTGTTCAAGCCACATCAAGCCTCTAACAGAGTTTCACACAGCCACACTTTTAACTCCATGATGAAAAGTTGAGAGCTGTATTTGTCATGTCACATAAATAAGTTAGTGATTGTTGATTGTTTTGTTAACAGGTTCTCACTCTGTTTTTTTTGCCGTTACCTGCAGACATTTTTCACGGCTTGTCAATATCAGGTAGTGTTGACATCTATAAAGTGTGATCTGGTTTCCTTTACTGCTTGTTTTGTTCATATGAGGGTGATTTATATAACAAAAGTTTCAGCTGATGGTCAAACACAAAGAGTTTATGGCAGAATAACCATTTCAATATGTGTGCAATTGTTTTAGGTTACAGTATATGTGGCGAGACTGGGGTTACTGGGAAGTTGTCACAAGGGCTATATCTCAGTAACAATATGATTTTGAGTCAAAAGTCTAATTGCACAAATGTGTTTTCTCTTGCAGAGTTTATGTTGCTTTCAAATAACTTGTTCAAAATCAGCATATTTTTGTTCTCGCTCTTGTGTAAACAAGCAGATACAATCAAACCACACTGGCATACATTCAGACAAGAGACAACTATATTATGAAGGCAGATTTTTACCAAAAGGTTTAAGGGTTCTTAGGAAAAAGATATTTTTAATGTAAGTCAGGTCGGGGCATGTTGTCACGTTTTTAGCAGCGCAGGTTGTCACATGTTTTTTGAATGCTATAAGTCTAGGCAATTTATTAATTACAATATGTGTTGACCAAAACTACATTTTGTCCATTTTTGTTGTTTCATGAATCATTTTGTGCTTTGTAATTATTTCACTTCTTACATTTAGCCGAAGAGATGCAGGTGTAGATTTAAATTGTGGAGTAGATTAGATTTCATTGGCTGTGATGGTGGGGTGACAACATTCACATGAAACCTACACCACTGTTTTAGTGGCAGGTTCTATTGTGAGCATTCGGGAAAGCTTGAAAACAATGTTTATTTTTGCAATTTTGTTTGGTGGCAGTAGTGGTGCAGAAATGAATCTAGTCAAGACAAACTTTCATGTTGGCTTGACAAAGCCTGGCCTGGAAGTTTAAAAACAAACCTTGAAATTGAACATACAGACAGATGATTTTTTTCCCCTCTATCATTGTCAGATCATATGTGATGAGCCACAATCTTTGAGTGCAAATATCAGCACTTGATTTCACAGGATCAGGCTCAGGCTGCAAATATGCACTAGATGCTTCATATTTGTTAACCTGAGCATGCAACTAAATCAATAATTCTGAAACAAGAGCAATTTTTACTCCATCAATGTGTCTTGTATCAAATGTCAGTCCTCTCTCTTTCAAACACACATCCCCACACAGAAGCATGAACCCTACAGCTGTAATTAGCCTTTATTTTTACTGTAGTTACAGGAATCCTAAATATAGTTGTTTTTTTTTTGCTTGTTTTTTTTTTAAACCAAAAAAGAGTGCCTTCGTAGGAGCAGCGAGCGCATTAAAAGATGAAAATGTGGGAAGCGTGCCAGCACGCTGGTCAAGCTCCAACAGCGCGGCTTTCGAACCACACTGCCAAGCATCTATTTAGCGAATATCCACTCTATTCCTAACAAAACAGACGAATTACTTCTCCTCACCTGCAAAAATAAGGACTTTGCAAATTCTGCTGCATTGTGCTTCACGGAAACCTGGCTGAGTGAAGCCATTCTGGACAGTGCATTACATCTACTTGGCTTCCAGCTGTTCAGAGCGGATCACAGCGCAGAGTTAACGGGGGGTGGCGGTGGAACGAATGTTGGTGTACAGATGTAACAACCCTGAAGAAGATGTGCTGTCCCAATTTATAGGTGCTCTTTTATAAGCTGTAAGCCTTTTTATTCGCCGTGGGAGTTTTCCTCGTGTATTCTTGTGAGTGTTTAAATTCCTCCACACGCGTGTGTGAGCGCAGCACTGCAACAGCTGGCTGATCACATCACAGACATGGAGCAACAATACTCGGACTCACTTATAGACCTTGTTTACACTGCAGGTTTTGGAACGCGGAAGTAAACGTTTGCAGGGTAAATTTCGACAGCGGTGAATGGGAGACCACAGCAAATATTATTTTCACATACCCATTTACTCCAAGACCAAAAGAAAAACTACACTCTTACGTTTTAATGACTTCCCAGAAGAGGAAAATAAATTTACACTCTATTTTAAAAATGCATAATATAAAAAAAAAAATAGCGAGATTTACACTGCTAAATAAGGCGGAAATGCATCATCACAGTCTGTTAAAAATTACAGTAAAAAATAACAATTGAGTGTTTCCATAGGTCTCTTTCCTGACCCATCACATTTTTTTATGGTTTACTGAAATATTAATTTCTTCTTATTTTTGATATCAGTATCATTGGGGTGTTTTATGCTAAAGTTTATGTTGTTGAATCAATGTTTATTGCATTGTTTTAGTGCCACATATTAGAGCAAAGTCATGTCATAATAATAGTGAAGTCCTTAATGGGATCGTTCACCCCAAAACGAACAAAATGTCATTATATTCTTTAAAGAATGTGTAAGTGTGTCCAGACTTTTGACTGGTTGTTTACACACCAATAAAGGCACACATTAGTAATCTCCTCTGGTGTTTGTGGCAGATGATGTTTCAAGTACTTTCTATGAGTGTTTACGGAGAGATAACACAATCTCAACTCAATTACAGCCCTCTTTCTTTCTATTGTACAAGTGTGTGCTTGTGTGTAGGTTTGCGTGTATGTTTGTGAATGCTCTCACACTGCAAGGTCCTTATTCCAAGCAACGCTGAGTAAGACTTTTTCATACCAAAGTACCCAATCAACGTGACCCTGCACTGCAGAGAGAGCGAGGAGAGATGTCCGTTGACTTTTTTTTTTTTTTTAAGTCTTTCTCCTTATACAGAGAGCCTTGGAGATGATGCATGTGGTTTTAAGAGAACTGACCTTGCTGTTCATTGGCACCACCTGTCAGCTCACACCTTCTGCACCATGAGAGGACTAGAACAGATCGTCCGTTTAGAGGAAAACATGTGCAGGTCATATTCCATCCAGTGCTCGAAGTGGGCCGGTACTCCGTTTCGTCAATGAAGTTATATGCTTTTCACAGTACCAGTTCATTCATATAGATATAACAGGACTGCCTGATTGACATGTTAAACCACCAATCACACTTCAATTATTTTTGCATGATGGTTTGGAGTGTGTACTATTACAGCAGCATGCATCAAAAGTGTTAGTTTGGCAAACATGCAAGGAAAATCTTGCTTACTTGTAACTTTCTGTCTCAAAAAATATCTTAAACATCTTTAAAAGAGATGATGCCACTTTGGCCAGTTGTTGATCGTGTTTTAGGAGTTAACGTGATTAATCGTAATTATTTTGAATTTGCCAAAATGTTCTTATAGCATGTATTGTATGTATTTATTTTCCTTTCAAAATGTAATGCATTCAATCATAATCCATCTAGTCCCTTTCTTAAAGGGATAGTTCACCCAAAAATGAAAATTATCTCATCATTTCCTCACCCTCATGTCATCGCAGATGTGTGTGACTTTCTTTCTTCTGCTGAACACAAACACATATTTTTAGAAGAATATCTCAGCTCTGTCGGTCCATACAATGCAAGTGAATGGGGTCAAAAATGTAGAAGCTCCAAAAAGCACAAAAGGCAGCATAAAAGTAATACATACCACTCCAGTTGTTTAATCTAAGCAATGTGATCGGTTCTAGATGAGAATAGACCAAAATGTAACTCCTTTTTCACTGTACATTTTCACTTCAGTATCGTGATGCACTTTTCTTAAAGAGACAGTAATCAAATTAGCGGTGTCAAAATGTTAAGAGATGCAAACAGATATAAGAGACACTTAAATCGGCATTTTATTCCCAGCAAATTTGTCTGATTTATTTAGTGTTAATTTTGACCCTTTAATAAAAAGGTTTTCGAGCGATATGGGCAGGTGGGCTTCATTACATTTATCGATGATTGGGAAGGTTAATGTAATTATAATGAATTGTATTCCAAAATGTAACTACCTGCTACAGTCTCTCCCTGTAGATGTCCCCCTCTCTTATTTCAAGCAATTTGATAGCATAGCGAAGTCCTTCATTTGGAATGGTAAACATCCCAGATTGCATTTTAATAAGTTACAGAGGCCGATTGACAAAGGTGGGCTAGACCCAAGATTTTGTTTTATTACTATGCGTTCAGTCTCAGACATTTGGCTCATTGGTCACTTCCGCCTGAGAGAGCCCCTCCCTGGTTTGTTATTGAACAGGCAGTTCTTGCCCCTATTTCGCCATTACAAAGCATCTCTATCAAACTAATCGGAAAAGTTCAGCTACACCCTGTTATTTCTCATTTACACTCGGTATGGACTAAAGTGTCCAGATTGTTTAAATTGGACACTTTTTTAAATGTTGCCTCGAGCATATGGCAGAACCCAAGATTATGTATTGGGAAGTCCCCTTTCTGCCGGCCAGAGTGGATTGTGAGGGGGGTTGCTACACTCGGTGACCTATATGAAAGTGAAGTGTTGAGATCGTTTAAAAACTTTTTGGGATCCCCAGACCTCAGTTGAATAGGTATTTACAACTGTGCCACCTGCTATGTACTATTTTTGGGAGTAGCACACACCCCCCTAAGGAGGCAGATGCTTTGGGAGAGGTGATTGCAGCTTTTGGAAAAGGTCATGAGGCATCAGTGTATTACTCCCTGTTAATTCAGAGTCTGGGGGACAGAGCCTTAACTTCTTTCAAGAGAATATGGGAGAAAGATTTCAGCTTGGCATTGGAGGAAGGAGTGTGGGCTAAGATTCTTAAAGTCTGCATCTAGATATGCAAGGGTGCGTCTTATACAATTCAAAATTTTGCATAGATTTTATTGGACCCCCTCTAGACTGTATAGGCTTGGTCTTAAAGACACACCCACCTGCTGGAGATGCCAATCGGAGGATGGCGACATGGCCCATGTTTTTTGGTGGTGTGTCGAGATCCAGAAATTCTTGTCGAAGGTTCAGAATTTTGTGTGCGACGTGGTGGGCACTCGGGTTTCGTTTTGCCCCAGACTTTGTGTTCTGGACGATGGGGCGGTCATCGATGTGGGGGATGGCCATATTGAGAACTGGGTTCTGACCTGTGTGATGATTGCCAGGCAGGTTATTTTGAGGGGTTGGAGGTCAGCTGGTGCGCCCCCATATCCGGAGTGGTGCACGGAGATGGGGAGGGTAGCGGCTTATGAGGAGGTGTCATTGGGAAGATTAAGATTTGTTTGTCCGGAAATGGGGCAAGTATTTGGAATTTTTGAGGGGCTCTCGGGTGGGGTGTGGAGAGAGTATTGTAGTATAGTTTTTAAGTGAGTATGATTATTATGTGTGTGTATATATGTATGTATGTATGTATGTATGTATGTATGTATGTATGTATGTATGTATGTGTGTATGTATGTGTGTATGTATGTGTGTATGTGTGTGTGTGTGTGTGTGTGTGTGTGTGTGTGTGTGTGTGTGTGTGTGTGTGTTTCTTGTTATTATAAGATTGAAAAAAATGTTAATTACGAAAAAAAAAGAGAAATTTAAATCATTAAAAGTATAATTCAATTAAATACTTCAATTAAATTAAAGATATTAAATTTAGTAGAAGGAAAATTAAGCCTATTTCTAGGATCAGATATTTCCATGGTGGCATTATGTGGAGTTATATGGCATTAAAGAACATTTCCCCCTTTATTCTCATTACTCTAATGCGCCTGTATGTTTTTAATTAAGCCTGAGCCTGAGCCTGATCCTTTGAAATGAAATCAAGTGCTGGTATTTGCACTCAAAGATTGTGGCTAATGACATATGATCTAACAATGATAGAGAAAAAAATAATTTGTGATCCTCATTATTCTTAATGGTGATTCTCATTACTGTAATACAGCACTTTAATATTGCAGAATAGCAGTAAAAAAATAAAATAAAATAAAAAGTACTGTAATGCAATGCTTTTTTTTTATCAGTATAAATTAATGACGGTACAACAAATACTACCATGATGTATAAATACTTCACAATAGAAACTTGACGTGTGTTATTTCTGTGCCACTAGCATTACCAAACGGACTTGCACATATAAGGACTGCCATTGGTCAACAAACAGGTTGTCCCACCCCAAAAGCATGCTATTGAGCCAATGTTGCTGTGTGGGCTGGTCGGGATGCTCACAAACGTGGTGCTCATTTTTAGATAGCGCCACAAAATCAACATATGAATGCCTTAAAGCTGCATATTAAGCTGAGATAGGAACATTTACACACATTTTTGCATTACATGTAATGAGAATTTGCAGGAAATATGATTAATTGTCATGACAATAATGACACTATGGAAAATGTCTATATAGGCTTCTATTTCCTTTAGGTGAAATATAATTTATTATTTATTTATTTTGGTTTAAGTGTGAAGTATGACTGAGACAGGTTCTGTTATTATTTTTTTTATTCTATTTATTATTTTTCTACCCGAAAGGATAGAGAGAGAGAGATTTGTAGAAAGCAAGTTTATCTGCATATGTTGCCCTCTGCATCTCTCTCTCTCTCTCTCTGCAGTAAATCGTGTTCAGTAAACGTATTAATTTGAAGCAGTGCAGTCTTCCTACGATGATACACAGCATTGTGAATCAGACTCACACCAACACACTCAATTTACCATTGATATTCATTCAACTGTTACACACACACCTCACACATATTCTGTATATTTTTCATGGTAACATTTTCCATACACGTTTACCTTACATTTCTGCCTGCCCGTCTCTCTCTCTCTCTCTCTCTCTCTCTCTCTCTCTCTATCTTTCTCTATCTCTCTCTCACACACACACCCACCCACCCACACGCACACACACACACACACACACACACACACACACACACTACTCTGCTGCAGTGAAAGTCAGTCTTTCTGTTGAATACTCATGAATGAATAGAGACTAGCTGATGTTTTAAGCAGATGAGAGTCTATTTAAGCCTACAAGGAGAGATTTTTAGTGGTTGCTTGGAGTCCATCATGAGCCAAAGCACACAGTTAAACACTTAAATTATTCACCTGCCAACATTTTGAGATACTCATAACTTTGATGGTCCGATTTTGCAGTTGTAGTTGGACTGTTTACCTTAAAAGTGCATGAAAACTGTTTATTTTTGCATCCTTCTCATCTGTGTCACTGTATATCGATTTCAGGCACACTGAAGAAGTTTTTGTTATTATGTTTGTTCCGATTCTCTGTATAGCCTTTCAAAACTGCACACAAAAGGCAAAGTTTAAACTCTTATTGTAGCACAGTGGTTGATTGCCAGGTATTTTAACACATTCGAGCAGATGAGTGCTTTTACTGCCAGCCCAATGTGGTCACATGCATTTTCAACTGCTTTCAACACCTTCGAATGTGGTTGAAGTTGAAAAATCTCAAAACGTTTCGTTCACAAAATGCATGCAGATTCCCAGCCTGGGGCAACATTTTTGCAAAATGAAATTACGTGCTTCATTACACGTTTCGCTGCAATTTCCCAGTGAAATGTCCAGCGAGGGGGCCCAAAAGCGAGTGAAATGGTGTCGTAATCAGAACAGGTTTTAAGGTGTGTGTTAGTGTGTTTGGTTTTAATGAGTAAAATGTACCTCCCTAACCTAAAACTTTAACCTAAGCCTAACAGATTGTACCAAAATGCAAAACGTATTTCTGAAGCATCCACGTCATTTCGTGTCACTTCTATGACACTTTCGACTCACGTGTCAGTTTGTGTGCTTATCGGGTGAGCTACCATGGAAGCTAATCACATTGGAATAAGTGTGTAAATGTATGTGGGTCTGTAATGCAAGTATTTGAGCGAAAAATACGTGTTTATAAAAGTCATAATCAGCCATTGTACTCATGATTTGTGTGAAAGTAAATAAAATGCACAGTTGTTGTAGTGCCTATACTGTTCATTTCACCAGGAAACTGTGGCAAAACACAGATAGCAGCATGTAAACTCAGTTTACAAAGAATTTTTTTTTATATAGTAATGTTCATTCTAATGATACTAGGGTGAAAATTGTCATTTTTAGCATGTGCATTTCTATCTTAAATTTGCCAAATATTCGAAATTCGAATTTTAAATTGGCTGCCTTAACTGGAAATTCAAGCTTGAAATACCATCTGTTTTCTCCAGGGGGCAGTAAGCGAAACTCCAGCTGTATAGGCAACGTGCAGCTTAAACAGAGAACAAACCAACCCTTCAGCAGACAACACAAGGACGCGCTCTTGTGTTAAAAAAAAACAGCTTGCTAGAGCACAAATCCGAATCCGAACAATCAATGTTGCCATGACAATGGCAAAGTTTATGACGGCTGCTCATTTAAGCTCCAGTGCACAAAAAAATCCACCACTGCAAATGAAGAGAACAACTGGATTCCACTGAAGCATTCAGATTTACATACCTTTACCAGCAATATTTTGCCATTCTTAAAACATAAATCTCAGGGTGGGCTAAAAGAAGACTTGTTGTGCTCTGCCCATCGCTGATAAGCATGGCTTATACTCTCTAGAACTACAATACCCATCATTCACACACTGCAATGCCCAGCATGCACGCACATACTTCAACTTCACTGAACATCTCTAGTAAGCCTCACACTCTCTAGAACTACAATGCACATCATGCCCCTCCTCGAAGTTTGCACACTTTTACTCCTGACAATACGAGGGAAGGAGAGGTGTACACAAGCAACACATTACTTATTTAAAAACTCAGATATTATGGTATAATATTGCGTTACTTTACTCGTTATTTGAAAAAAAGTAATCTAATGGTCTGTACTTATATAGCGTTTTTTTAACCTTAGTGGTTCCAAAGCACTTTACACTGTGATTCATTCACCCATTCACACACACACTCACACAACAATGACGGCAGACCTGCCATGCAAGGTGCTAGCCTGCCATTGGGAGCAACTTGGAGTTCAGGGTCTTGCCCAAGGACACTTCAGCATGTGGAGTCATGTGGGCCAGGAACTGAACCGCCAACCCCACGATTAGTGGCCAATGTTCTCTACCACCTGAGCCACAGATGCCCATATGTAACACACGTTACTTTTATCATGTTACCCCCAACACTGTGTGTATGTGTGTGTGTGTGTGTGTGTGTGAGTATATATATATATATATATATATATATATATATATATATATATATATATATATATATATATATATATATATATATATATTATTTGTAATTATTTAAATATAACTATTTATAACTATTTCATCAATATATATTACATTATTTTTATTTGAGGGGCTTTCTCAGCAAATATTTATATATGTAGGGTTAGGGGTAGGGTTAGGGTTAGGGGATAGAATCTATAGTTCGTACAGTATAAAAATAATTATGTCTACAGAGAGTCCTCATAAGGATAGCCACACCAGCATGTGTGTGTGTGTGTGTGTGTGTGTGTGTGTGTGTACCTGCATAGGTGTGACAGTGATGGACTGTCCCTGTCTCAGTCTCCAGATGTGGTTTATATCTTCCTCCCCGTTTCTCTGGATCTCTGCTGAAAACCTCTATGGTTATCAAATCCCTGTTGAGCAGAGCCATACAGTGTTTCATTCCAACAGAGTCATTGTCTGCTACTGTATCCGTGCAGCTCAGTCAATACATTGTTACTAATCTCTCACTCCTAAACTCATGCCAATAGAGGCCTATTATGAATTTCCTCTAGACTAAAGCTATCAGCATTAGACCATGAGTTTAGAGAGTCACATCAACACGGCTTCATTGTAGCAACAGCACTGCCAAAATGGGTGAAGAGAAATTGGGGACAATCTAAATATGCACATAATATGCACATGGGTGTGTATGTTATTCTTAAATTAATGTGAATTAATGTTGGATTTCTGATTCCCTGATAAACGATGGACTGGGAGTGGAATAGATACAAGTTGTTTGGTTATTTGTAAAGCATTGCATGTTTAAAGGTGCTTTTGAGAAGTGTATTGCTGAGACTCTGGGAATTTGCGAATAAAATCAAATAACTGTTTACCCACGGCAGTTTCTGAGTTGGTTACTAAAGCAATAAGCCTTTAGCTGCAAGCAATAGCTGTGTGTGACAGCGATTTTACCACAGTTAAGGGGTGTTGTTAGATACAACATGAAATGGCATGCCTAAAAGCAATGTTCAATAAATAACTGCCTTTATTAGTGGTGTTTGCCAAGGCAAGCATCATGATTGCCATTGCTCATACTTAGGGTGAGGGATTTGAACAAACCCCTAAACCTGAGTATAAAACCGTTTGTGCAACGGACATGAAAGATACCTTAAACCATGTATCTTGTTGAGGAGAGGTTTGCTTTTACTTTCCTAAGCAGTCTGACTTACGATTTTCACCTGGCAGATGATGAAATGGGTGAAGAAATCCAGAGACATGCACTGAAGGAGGGACCTTAGCCATATCAGAAGACCAGAAAATCATTGATGGTGCTAAACTGGCTAAAATGTGCTTAGAACACCCTAGCAACTGCATAGCAACACCCTGGCAACCATCCACAACACCCTTGTATTGTGGAGGCAACTTTTGCCTTAGCTCTAGTTAATAGCAATAATCACAACAAACAACTCTTCTGCCAAGTAATGTAGTTGGCTATGATCACGTTCACAACTTCTCCAGCTTTGTGACACCCCTTTGTGTGTGTGTGTGTGTGTGTGTGTGTGTGTGTGTGATCAAATTGTTCAGATTTCACACTTCTAGAATGCTATCCACTTGGCCGAAATAAAAATGAAATTGAGCTTTACCTTTATTGATGATTATAAGCACTTATTTTGTGGTGTCTAAAAGTTCTCGAGGCAGCAGAAAATAAGTGTGATTATTGTATTATTGGACTGTCCCTTTTTATCCTCATTTCAGCTGCCTGTCAGTGTGAGTGAAGATAAACACAGAAATGAGTGATCATATTTAAGATTGAAAATCAAGGCGAAAGACCATGGCAGAGGGTGTAGTTCTCCTCAACAAAACTGAAATAAACACAGACTTAGGCTGCATACACATACTGTAAATCCGGATACATTTGTTTTTGCATTTCAGGCGTTTTCCAAAAGTTTCTCATCCACACTGAAACATATGAAAACACTTAAATCCTCTTACCGTGCATGCGAAAAATTTGCGGTTCCATGTGCGGTCTGAAACGCAGTTGTCCTCGTGTTCCATCACCGGACAGCAATTTCGAGTAAACTTTGCGTCGCCTATGAAGGAATGCATTGTGAAAGTTATACAAAGTAACATTTATATTTAACAACGCTCTCAAAGTGAATAACATGCACAATAACGGCACTACAATGTGGGCCACCATCTTGTTTGTTTTGGGTTGAACGGATCAAATAATTAATAGTTTTGTATCCACTTGAGAGAGCATTTTCAAAAACGTCTCAATGGGATGGAAAGCCAAAACGTAGAGAAGAAGATGCATTTTCAAATGAAAATGTATTAGTGTGGACGTGGCCTTAACTTCAGGGGAATTTGCGGACAATTACAAGTTTTCTCTGCTGTCCGTCCATGCTGTTTTTTTATTTGTTTTTCTGTGTTAGTACGCTAGACAGACGTCTGTGACCACTGTGCTGCAACTCAGTTTTTTTTTTCAGCATCTCGTGCAGGCGTTTTGTTCTCAAACCCATATGACTTTCTTCCATGGAATACAAAGGGTGACTTTTTGTGTAAAAAAAAAAACAAAACATAAAAAGTATCATAAATCCATATGACTCGCACATGATATTCCAAGTCTCCTGAAGCTATATGATAAATCTTTGTGAGGAACATATTGCAATTTAAATCATTATTCATAGAAAACCCTCCTCTTCAACATAACTTTCGATGGAATGTTCAAGAGAAAAGTAGCAATGGTGAATTCATGAACGAATCGTTCTTTTGAGTCAGATATTTTCAATAAATCTGATCCAGTTCTCGAGTCAAGAACTCACTGAATTTTTTTTTTTTTTTTTAGGTGTCTTAGTGCCTTTCTAAGCCTACAAAAGAAGAAAAAAATCTGTCAAAAAAATAATAATAAAAAAATAAAATAATAATTATCTAAAAAAAGTCCTCAATTTTTTTTTCTCATTTTCTATCTCTCAAAAACATATTTCTCATAATTCTTTTTCTCTCAAATTTTTTTCTCCCATTTTTTTCCCATCAAAAATGTTTTTTTTTTTTTTTTTATCTAAAATATATAATATATATTTATATATAAAATATATATATATTTGTAGGACATAGGCTCAGGAAGGCACTAAGATTCTTCATCTAGTGTTTTTTTGTTTGTTTGTTTTTTTAGTTGTTTTTTTTTTACACTGTGGTTTGGGGATACCGTAAGCCCCAGTTCTCATTCACTTTCATTATATGGAAAGGAGTAGCCAGGGAAAATTCATCTTTTATGTTCCATGGAAGAGAGAAACTAATTTAAGTGACAGAATTTTCAATATATTTGGGTGTACTATTCCTTTAACTTCAATGGCACTGAAGGAGGCACTTTTCTCGATACATTTATGTGATGTCTCCTCTCCTCACAATTTTTGTGTTTTTAATGCTCTCTGGTAAAATAAATGCAGTACACTATAGTTCAAAGCTGCATTTGATGATGTATTTGCTGAGAGGAGAACCGAACAAAAGCTTTGAAAGTCTCTCTCTCTCTCTCTCTCTCTCTCTCTCTCTCTCTCTCTCTCTCTCTCTGCTCTAGTAATCAGAGTGTTCTGGAGAGTGCAGGTGCTTTGTGTGTTAGTAGTGATGGTATAGAGGACAAAGATACAGGTGAGAGGCTTGTATTGATACAACACTTGATTGATCGGTGGGTTTACTGCAGAATCTTCTTTGTTGTTTCTTGGGGCAAAAGCTCCACAAAGTGACAGCAGAGAATAAACACTTTACAGAAATCAAGAGGCAGGATGAAGAAAAGAGTGCTCAATCATACTTATTTATAAAACAAAAATGATTCAGTAAAGTCATTCATTACAAATAGATATGCCAATATACCATAGTTACTACTACATAGTTACATATTTAGAAGAAGATGTGTGTTGCTTGCTTGTGCAAATCTTGCAGCCATGATGCTGGGGTGTTGTTGGTGGTTGTCAGGGCATTTATATGTGGTTGCTAAGGTGTTCTGAGTGGTTTTTAGAAGTGGTCGACCGATATTGGTTTTTCAAACTCTGATTACTGTGGTAATTTTTTGTAAGGGGCTATTCAGTCCTAACCAGTCCTGTTGCATTATGTGAATTTGCTTATAATTCTGACTCTTTCTATGTCTGTTTCTGTTTTCTGCAGAAATGTATGA
Organism: Myxocyprinus asiaticus; assembly: GCF_019703515.2. Taxonomy (NCBI): domain Eukaryota; kingdom Metazoa; phylum Chordata; class Actinopteri; order Cypriniformes; family Catostomidae; genus Myxocyprinus; species Myxocyprinus asiaticus. The sequence continues at coordinate 3,800,754 of NC_059361.1, forward strand.
AGTTTAACATCGAGTCACCCATCTGGTTGTCTAAACAACGGATCCTCTGCACACTCAACCAGAGCCTGAAAGACGTGCTGAATTATGGACTGTTCCAGCCTGCGTACAATGGCAAGGCCGGAAAGTTCCTCGATGAGCAGCGCACACTTAAAGAATACCCGCTACCTGCCATCTCACCTGTACCATACCTGGAGGTGAGGAGTCTACTGCCTTCATGTGACCTAACTCACCTTTGCTCTGATACTCTTAGTGTGGTGTTGTTACTTGTGAATGATTTGATCAGAGACAGTATAAGGAAGAGGAGATGGGCCACTTGTAGAAAAACACTTACTATGACAGATATAGAAAAGAAAGTCCCACCTTTCATTTAAAGAGCCCATGTTATGCTCATTTACAGGTTCATAATTTTATTTTTGGGGTCTACTAGTATAGTTTTACATGCTTTTAATGTTCAAAAATAAAAAACATTTTCTCACACTGTACATTGCTACAGCACCTCTTTTCACCCTCTGTCTGAAACGCTCTGTTTTAGCTCCTGTCTCTTTAAAGCCCCCCTTTCCAAAAAAGTCCAGTCTGCTCTGATTGGTCAGCTGACCCAGTCTGTTGTGATTGGTCAACCACTTAAAGCGTGTGTCGGAAATGTAATGCTCCTTACCATAACCAAAGTAGTCCTTAAACGGGCATTATGCAAATGCGTGACATAGTGACATAGTTAAGTCACGGAAGTAATGGCTGGACTGCAAACCAGACATTTCAGGCAGTTCTTGAGCAGTGTTTTCTGTGGGAGAGAGTAACTCATTTTGGTGAGGGAACACAAACTATTGCTAGGGCATGCAAAATTTATTGCGAGGGATCGCAAACTATTGCTAAGACACGGAAAACTTATTGCGAGGAAACGCAAACTCTTGCTAGGGCATGCAAAACTTATTGCGAGCGATCGTGAACTATTGCTAGGGCACATAAAACTTATTGCAAGGGAGTGTAAAACTTATTGCAAGGGAACTCAAACTAATGCTAGGGCACATAAAACTTATTGCGAGGAAACGCAAACTCTTGCTAGGTCACGTAAAACTTATTGCGAGCGATCGTGAACTATTGCTAGGGCACATAAAACTTACTGCAAGGGAACACAAAACGTATTGTGAGGGAACGCAAACTATTGCTAAGACACAGAAAACTTAATGCGAGGGAGGGCAAAACTTATTGTAAGGGAACGCAAACTCTTGCTAGGGCACGGAAAACTTATTGCGAGGAAACGCAAACTATTGCTAGGGCATGGAAAACTTATTGTGAGGGAACGCAGACTATTCCTAGGGCACAGAAAACTTATTGCGAGGGAGCGCAAAACTTATTGCGAAGGAACACAAACTATTGCTCGGGCATGGAAAACTTATTGCGAGCGATCGTGAACTATTGCTAGGGCACATAAAACTTATTGCAAGGGAGTGTAAAACTTATTGCAAGGGAACTCAAACTAATGCTAGGGCACATAAAACTTATTGCGAGGAAACGCAAACTCTTGCTAGGTCACGTAAAACTTATTGCGAGCGATTGTGAACTATTGCTAGGGCACGTAAAACTTACTGCAAGGGAACACAAAACATATTGTGAGGGAACGCAAACTATTGCTAGGACACAGAAAACTTAATGCGAGGGAGCGCAAAACTTATTGTAAGGGAACGCAAACTCTTGTTAGGGCACGGAAAACTTATTGCGAGGAAACGCAAACTCTTGCTAGGGCACGTAAAGCTTATTGCGAGCGATCGCATGAACTATTGCTAGGGCACGTAAAACTTATTGCGAGGGAGCGCAAAACTTATTGCGAAGGAACACAAACTATTGCTCGGGCATGGAAAACTTATTGCGAGCGATCATGAACTATTGCTAGGGCACATAAAACCTATTGCAAGGGAGCGCAAAACTTACTGTGAGGGAACACAAAGTATTGCTAGGGCACGTAAAACTTTCTGCAAGGGAACAAAACTTACTGTGAGGGAATGCGAACTATTGCTAGGGCATGGAAAACTTATTGTGAGGGAATGCGAACTATTGCTAGGGCATGGAAAACTTATTGTGAGGGAACGTAGACTATTGCTAGGGCACGGAAAACTTATTGCGAAGGAGCACAAAACTTATTGTGAGGGAATGCGAACTATTGCTAGGGCATGGAAAACTTATTGTGAGGGAATGCGAACTATTGCTAGGGCATGGAAAACTTATTGTGAGGGAATGTAGACTATTGCTAGGGCACATAAAACTTATTGCGAGGAAACACAAACTCTTGCTAGGTCACGTAAAACTTATTGCGAGCGATCGTGAACTATTGCTAGGGCACGTAAAACTTACTGCAAGGGAACACAAAACGTATTGTGAGGGAACACAAAGTATTGCTAGGGCACGTAAAACTTACTGCAAGGGAACACAAAACGTATTGTGAGGGAATGCAAACTATTGCTAGGACACAGAAAACTTCATGCAAGGTAGCGCAAAACTTATTGTAAGGGAACGCAAACTCTTGCTAGGGCACGTAAAACTTATTGCGAGCGATCGTGAACTATTGCTAGGGCACGTAAAACCTATTGCAAGGGAGCGCAAAACTTATTGTGAGGGAACACAAAGTATTGCTAGGGCACGTAAAACTTTCTGCAAGGGAACAAAACTTATTGTGAGGGAATGCGAACTATTGCTAGGGCATGGAAAACTTATTGTGAGGGAATGCGAACTATTGCTAGGGCATGGAAAACTTATTGTGAGGGAACGCAGACTATTCCTAGGGCACAGAAAACTTATTGCGAGGGAGCGCAAAACTTATTGCGAAGGAACACAAACTATTGCTCGGGCATGGAAAACTTATTGTGAGGGAACGCAGACTATTCCTAGGGCACAGAAAACTTATTGCGAGGGAGCGCAAAACTTATTGCGAAGGAACACACTATTGTTTGGGCACGAAAACTAGTTGCATGGGAACGCAAAACTTAATGTGAGGGAATGCAAACTATTGCTAGGGCAAGGAAAATGTATTGTGAGGGCACACTAAACTTATTGCGTGGGAATGCAAACTATTTCTAGGACACGGAAAACTTATTGCAAGGGAACGCAAACTATTGCTGGGCACTGAAAACTTATTGTGAGGCAACTCAAAACTTATTGCGAGGAAACACAAACTATTGCTAGGGCACGGAAAATTTATCTCGAGAGAATGTAAAATGTATTGGGAGGGAATGCTAAACTATTTCAGAAAAAAACATTTCTTTCCTGTACTCTAAGGGCCTAGGAGGCTAGCTAAAATTGTTTGCCTATATTGTATTGATTTTAAATTCTGTTTGTATATTTGTTGGTCTCTATGGTAATTAAAGTCGTACATTTTTGTATGAGCCAAGTCGTACAATATCGCCATCTCATATGAATTATTACAAGTTGTCATGAGGCAATGTTGGCCTTTACCAAGATGGCTGATCTGATTTGAATAGTTCTCATTCTTGTAGTGTAGGATGAAAGTTACTTAGGTACTTAGGACGAACAGTCCACTTATTAAAGGAACAATCACCCTCAATTAAACATGAGTGGCTTGCTCAAAGGCACAGTGGTGGTGGTTCATAGATCACCCCTCGTGGGGTTTCAACCTACAACCTTTCAGATCTTTAAGCATTAGTCCTGCCACCCACCAAGATACAATATATGTTCTCCTAATAACTTTTTTAATTTATATTTAATCTAATATTTCAGTTCTTATGGATGTTTTCATACTTAGTCACTTCATCCGATCATGAAAAGACAAATGTAAATACCCTTCAAGACTCATTCAAGACGGGTAGCGATATCTGATCGCTCAAACCACCAGGATTGCATAAGAGAGCAATATCGATTGAGATACAGTAAAATATTTCTTTTTTTTTTTGACTGTTGGGTAAACTTTCATGGTATATCTCCATTGGACCATCCTCGTCTATCATTTATGACTTCTGGAGTCTCCAGAGAAGAGAGAGAGCGAGACCGCTTCTGAGAAATGACTTCTCCATATTTCTGCTCTGAGCAGATAAATGACAGGGAGAAAACATTTCCTTTATGCAGTGAGGCTCTTTCAGAATTTGTTACTGAATTTGAAGCTGTACTGAATTTATGAAAGTCTGTTAGGTTCATGCTATCTCTGATAAACATATAAAATAACCCAATTTCCCATAACTCAAAGACACATCTATATTAGCCTCTAAATATGTTTGACTCTCAGTTCTTATGGATCGTTGGCTGGGTCTTTGACTTTTATTTTGAATTGATTCATTCTTTTTATTTTGATTGTTTCCTGCCTGATTGTCTTTGTTGATGGTTTCATGTATCGTGCTCATTGTCACGTCTCTTGTTAACCCGATTAATCTCAGTATAAATAGCCGTAATATTTTTTATGGTCCCTTGTCTAGTTTTGTTTCCATCAACTGGCCATTTCGGAGTCAGTTGTTATTATTGCCCTGTCACATCTTGTTCTTTGGCTTGATTTTGATTACTTTTCTTTTTTCTGTGTATATTTATATCTAATATTACTACTTATTTGCTATGAGGATGCCGATTTTAACACACTAAAATAATGACAGAGATTTTTTTCACACTAAAATTATGTTAAAACATACCATATTTATGTCTTGTCGATATACTTTTGAAACAGTGTACGCTATATTTAAATGTTTTTGGACTGGACCCTTTTACTTCCATTGTAAGTGCATTACGGTAACCAGTCCTTTGTTTTATAATAAACAAGGGACAAGTCTAAATTATTTTATTTGGTAATTAACATTATGCTACAAATGCTTTCGAATGAACTTAACCAAGAACATTCCTATAATATGCAGAATAAACTATAAGTAAACCATTTGTTGGCAGAGTTGGGGAGTAACGGGATACATGTAACAGCGTTAAATATTTAAAATTCAAAATATTAGTAACTGCATTCCACTACAGTTACATTTTAAATACTTGGTAATCAGAATATACAGTATATACTTTCAAAAAGTATTTGGAATACTTAAGAGATCACTTTAACATTTTATTGTCATTTTTTATTTTATTTAATATTTAGTCTGTTCAGTTGGAAACCATTTCTTTCTTTTCTTTTATCCATGTAAGTGACTTGATCTAAGGAGTGTTTAAACAGCGGTAACACAGCTTCTTATACTGTGTTACATTCATACATGCAGACAAAGGGCACTCTCAAATTGTTTTGAGTGAAAAGGTGGATCTGATGCCATTGAAGAACTTTACCTTGGGAGAGAATCCATGTGCAATCAGAAAAAGATGTTAATGTGTACAATCTGTGGGGTTTGGAGGTTTGGAGCAGCAGAAATATTTAACATTGTGTAAATTGTTATGTGAACATTTAGCTTTATGCCAAGAAAAAATGCAATTTCTAGCCCTTGCATGCACCTTTTTACAGGCACAATCATATTTTATAATGAAATCTTTTAAGAAAATCCACTTTAGATGCACATACATATACAGTATATATATATATATATATATGTGTGTGTGTGTGTGTGTGTGTGTGTGTATATGTATATATATATATATATATATATATATATATATATATATATATATATATATATATATGTAGTAAGAAGTGTGATATTAGGGCAAATATGTACTGCAACAATCATATTCATAATAATTTTTTTTTTTAAAAAGTTTGTTTACTTGAAAAATATCTAATTAATCCTTTAAATACATTTACTTGAGAAGCTACACTGCATAAGATATTTAGGCTTTTTAAGAGAATGTATTTTAAATATACGTGTATTTTATCTCACTGTACTGGGAGATTTCTTGCATGTTATTATGTTAAAAACCTGCCAGTGCTGAAGAAGTAATCCAAAGTTTTTAGATTGTTACTGATGACGAGTAATCTAATGGAATATGTTACAAATCGCATTTTACATCATGTTTTCTGTAATCTGTAGTGGAATACATTTTATAAGTAACCATCCAAACCTTGTTTGTAGGTTGATTTGACCTAAAAGTGTAACACTGTGGCTCTGTGACACTAAATCAACCAATAGTGTGATTTTGAGGAGGGGCCTATTTGTTAGTACAACCAATGGAAGATGGGGAGTTTTCTAGAATCTGTTTAAAAACTACAACTACAAAAAATTCAGCTTTGAGTCTAACTCTACTGTATATGCAGTGGCTAGACTCAAAGCAAACTCCCAAATAATGGCAAAACTATCAAACGTGAGTGAGGTACCACGCATGTGAGAGTGGACAAGTGTTGTTATGTGTGTTTTCGTATGTGTTTCATTATTTCCCAAAGCCAACTGCTGCACGTGAGCAGTTCACAGTCGTTCATTGTGCTCTGATTGCTTCTGGCTAAGAGTTCCCATACCATCATTACACTGCAGAATGTCCATCGACACGCCAGCAGGTCTATAGATCCACCACATGCTGACCTGACACACCAACTCCCCTACTGAACACTGCCTGCATGGTGCTGTTAGATAGACTCATAGATTGAGAGATGGATGGATGGAGGGGGGTAAAATGGGTGGATAGATTCAGCACACAATAAAGAAGAATTCAGAATTGATAGATCTTAATGGAGAAGACCATTGGCGCCCTGGGCGGTGCCCTCTTCATGGGCACGTGGGCTTGTGTAGAGTGTTCTTTTGTGCAATTGAAGAGTTAGAAGTTGCAGTTAGAATTCATGGCTGTTTTATAGTGGTGTTGTAGCGATGTATTATATATGGTGGTGTGGTTGGATCATGTCTTATGTTTGATGGTGTTGAGGTGCAGGACAGAGGAATTCTGGGTAGTGCTGAGGTTTCTGGTGTCGACACGCTTGTACTGTCACTGCCCGCGGTCAAAGAGAATCATACCACAACATCCGGCTTCTGTGGTGAGTTTTGAGCATGTATGATGTACTGTATTCACTTTTGTTTATGAGGTTTTAACTTTTTTTCTGTTGGTTGATGACATTTTAACAAGTTTTCATGCCTTAAGACAGAGTCCACTGTCTCTGATTGTGGTGGTTTTAATTCCTTGAGGAATTTATTTATTCGGCTGACACTTTTAAAACTATTTTAAAACTATTTTTAACACAGTCAAATGTTTAGTTTTAAAATGTTTTATCAGAACTATATCTTAAGAACCTTTCATAATTTTTTAATAACTATGCCTTATATTACATTTTTACCTGGTTTTCATCATGAAAATAGCCATGCCATTAAAGGATTGTTGAGGGTTCAAGTTAACCTCATTTGACAGCATTTGTGGCATAATGCTGATGGCCAGAACATTTTTGATTCATCCCTCAAGTATTAAAAAAAATTAAAATAAGATTTGAGGTTACAGTAAGGCATTTACATTGGAAGTGAACCTTTAAAAATGCCGATAGTGAGGGGGGCCTGAGTAGCTCAGTGAGTAAAGATGCTGACTACCACCCCTGGATTCGAACTCACGACTCCAGCCAGGTCTCCTAAGCAACCAAATTGGCCCGGTTGCTAGGGATGGTAGAGTCACATGGGGTAACCTCCTCGTGGTCACTATAATGTGGTTCTCGCTCTCGGTGGGGCGCGTGGTGAGTTGTGCGTGGATGCCGCAGAGAATAGCGTGAAGCCTCCATACGCACTATGTCTCCACGGTAACAAGCCACATGATAAGATGCACGGATTGACGGTCTCAGATGCGGAGGCAATTGAGCTTCGTCCTCCGCCACCCGGATTGAGGCGAGTCACTACACCACCATGAGGACTTAGAGCACATTGGGAATTGGGCATTCCAAATTGGGATGAAAAAGGAGAGAAAATAGAAAAATGCTGATAGTGGCATAGTGGCTGAAGATCAGGGCTCGAAACCAGAAGGCTGCTAGTTCAATCTCTGTGAGGAGTGAGCCATGAGACATCAACATTGTGCCCTTGATCAAGCCACTTAACCCCAGGTTACTCTATGTTTTCTGTATATAACTTTGGATATAAGAATCTGCTGTTTACTACTATTCTGTTTAGGAAAAAACAGGAACACATCTGTTCAGACTGACTAAATAATCAGAAATGCCAAATAAAGATTTCTAGAAAACAATTGTTGTATTCAGTTTTAATCTTAACAGTGGACATGTTCTTTTTATATTTTATTCAGTATATTTTACATTATTTTTCTCTCCTAAAAAGTGCAAAAACATCCTGGTTACTTTCGTAACCTCCGTTCCCTGATGGAGGGAACGAGACGTTGTGTCGATGTAGTGACACTAGGGGTCACTCTTGGGAGCCCCAAACACCTCTGATTTTGAAAAAAGGCCAATGGGAATTGGCAAGCGGAATTTGCATGCCACTCCCCCGGACATACGGGTATAAAAGGAGCTGGCTCGCAACCACTCATTCAGGTTTTGTTCTGAGGAGCCAAGACAAGGTCCCGGCCATTTCAGCGGGTAGTTCAGTATTGTGGCAAGAGGGACACAACGTCTCATTCCCTCCATCAGGGAACGGAGGTAACGAATGTCACCAGGACGTTCCCTATCTGTCACTCACTCGATGTTGTGTCGATGTAGTGACATGAGGGGTCCCTATACGAAACGCCACAATAAGCTGAACTGTGTTACATGGACTGGTGGTGTGAGATGGGCAGACCTCTGTGTGCCTCGTAGCCAGTGCACCAGGCCGTCACGTAACCTCCCCCAACGCTCTTATGAGCGTCGAATGGTCCTTTGGGAACAAGTCGACTTGCCCAACAAATAGGGACAGGCTAGCCCAGCCGTGGCCTCTTTTCCTCTTTTTTTCTCCCCAAAAAGAGTGGAATTTATTGGAATTTACTAGTTTACTGGCTGGGGGCCATAAGTGTCTACATCGGGGGGGTGTCACTCCCAAGAGGAAGACACCGCAGAGACCACATCCCTGGGGGGGAGGAGGGGGGGTGTATTTTGAGTGGAAATACATCACATGGTCTTACCGAGTCTTGTTGGAAGTATGTCATGTGGAGAAGTCCCATGGTTGGTCCTATCCAAAGGGGGAGGAGCTCTACAAACATGGTGACCGGGGGCAGAGGAACCTCTGCCCAAGGAAGACACAGTTTACCAACAGGGAAGTGATTTAGCGGAAGATATATCACATGGAGTCACCTATGGGGAACCAGCGCATGTACAGGGCTTAGTTAGTACATGTACTGGGCCAGCATCGAGTTTCTCCGCAAACTCGTCTGCCACAGGGCTAAGGAGGAAAGTCATCTAGGGATCGCAACTTGTGAACACGACTGGGAGTCAAAAGCGCACGTCTTCACCTCAGGGGAGGGGAAAGGCGCTATGCGCAAGCGGTACACCCGGCCAGCTGTCCTGGAAATCACCTGCTCATACCTGACAATATACGGGACAAGACCAGCTCAACCCGGAGATTGTAGAACCTCGCAAAGGTATTGGATGTTGCCCAGACCGCTGCTCTGCAGATGTCTGCCAAAGAGGCGCCATTGCTCAGGGCCCAAGAGGCTGCCACACTCCTAGTAGAGTGGGCTCGTAGCCCCACAGGGGGGCGGCACATCCTAAGCGTGATATGCCATCACGATGGCGTCAATGACCCAATGGGCGATCTTCTGTTTGGAGACAGCGCTCCCTTTCCGCTGTCTGCCAAAGCAGACAAAGATCTGCTCGGAACTTCTAAAGCTGTGCGTGCGATCCAAATAGATGCGTAAAGCACGCACTGGACACAGCAACATCAAGGCTGGGTCTGCCTCCTCCCAGGGCAGCACTTGCAGGTTCACCACCTGATCCCTAAACAGGGTCGTGGGAACCTTGGGCACATAGCCCAGTCGGGGTCTCAGGATCATGTGAGAGTAGCCTGGACTGGACCCAAAGAGAAAATCTGAAAGAGTGGTTGCGAGCCAGCTCCTTTTATACCCGTATGTCTGGGGGAGTGGCATGCAAATTCCACTCGCCAATTCCCATTGGGCTTTTTTCTAAATCAGAGGTGTTTGGGGCTCCCAAGAGTGACCCCTAGTGTCACTACATCGACACAACGTCGATTGAGTGACAGATAGGGATACCCAGTTTACACCTGGTATTAAAATCTGTTTTAGGTGATCTGATACCAAGTTGTCAGCTTAGGAGACCATTTAAACCTGGAGCAAGATTCACAAATAGCTTCTAAAGAAATAAAATAAGAAAGTTCATATTAGTATAAATTACAAGTGAATATGCACCTAAATGCAGATGTATAGTGAATAACATTCATAAGAAACATTAAGAAGTCTTTTCAGGAATACAAAGTATTCATAACTTTTTGTAAGTTAGAAAATAATAAGAAAAAAAGTAATAATATCAGATATGGCTATTAATGTCGGTATGCGTGCTGTGCTTTTTGTTTTTGCAGTTTCGCTATAAGAGGCGAGTGTACACGGAGACTCACCTGGATGAAAAGCAGCTGTCGAAACTTCACACAAAGGTAAGACAGAAGTGTTTAGACTCTTAGTGTACTTATAATGCATCTGGGCAATCTGCTATCCCTGTTGCAAGCGATGGATATTTTAACTTTTGAATCTTTTTTATTTTATTTTAATGGCTGAGGATTAAATGAATACTGAGGATACGGACATACAACTCAATTGACTACCGTCTATAGTAGGGAAGTATTTAACAGATTTGAACAGTTATACTTAGGGCTAGGTATTGATACAGATTTTTCGATTCCGATTCACAAGCTCCAGATTCGATTCCGATTTTGATTCGATATCGATTCATATGGGTATATTTCAGTTATAATGTTCCTTTTGCTTACATATGAAAGAAATTATCTCCCAGCCAATGCTGTTAAATATATAGGGCACCTTCTAACTAGGTACATTTCAAAAATATTAATTTAACTAATTATATTTTATTAGTTTTTCATAATTTTGGTCTCATTTTGGCTTTTTAAAAATGAACAAATCAATGTATTCAGTCAATAAAAAAGATATTATATTTCATATATTATTTTTGTTACATTTTTTTTATTGCATAATTTTTACTGTTTACAGGTATGTACATTGATTTGTTGAACTCGTGTTAAAAACTGGTACTGTCTCTTTAAGAAGCCTGCATTTCTGTAAATGAGCGCATGTTAATGAGAGAGACTGGAATGGCTTTATCTCATATGTGCCATGCATGATTAGAAATAAATGTTTTTTTTTTTTTTTTTTTTTTTTTTTTTTTGAACAACTACTGACTGTAAACAACAGAAAGGGTATTAAAAGAGACATTATTCAATGACAAACGGTTCATGTGGACCTCGTCTTTGGACACACATTACATAGAACAACTTTTACACTTAACACGCAGTGAAAGGATCTCGCTGCTGAATACTCCACCACTATACTACACAATCACTGGTGAGGGAAATCTAAACATTTACCAGCCAGTTGCCAAATATATACATTTTTTGTTGCATAGCGCAAAATTTCATTGCAAACGCGAGTGATTACCCCTCAGTGTAGTGGAGGGTTGCTCGCAGAGTAAAAGATTGATCTTATCGAAATCATTCGAGTGAAGATTGTGATGCATCGTAAAAACTATATTTTTACTCACCCCTAATTGTACTTTAAGTAGAGTGTACAAAGTCTTCATTAAGACTATTATTTTTGCATTTGGTGATGCCAGTGGTGCAGAAATGACACTATTCACCTTTACGTTCCTGCCATTCTGAAGGTGTTTTGTTGTTAGTGAGCTGTTGAGTATGATTATGATGATGATGACGGTGAAGGCATTCATGATGGCAGTAATCATGAGGCTGTGGATGCATTTTCATGAGTGTGACCTCCCTGCTCTTCACAGATCAACAACACTTCTCATAAACTCACCGTGATACATGGCAATTACCAGAGAACCCAGTCCACTCCCCTCTCATCGTGTTAATGCTGCCGTTTTTTGGCCTGTCTGTCCTAGGCAAGCGAGATCTCCTTTAATCTCTTCAGAAGAGTCAGAGTTACACCCAAATCAAAATGAGCCATTAGTGCAATAAATAAAAATCAATGTTGGCTTCATACCAATTCCAGTATCACCATGTCAGTTTGAATCCCCTATTCCATTCAATTAAATAAAATCCTTTCTTTAGATGATGCCGATAATAACAGGCGGCTGACAGCGTGACACTGTGTGACCGTATTACTGTGGTGTGCACATTGAAATAGTTTTTATCAACGAATAATCCACACTGGTGCTTATTAAAGTGACAGTTCATCCAAAAATTATAATTTATTCACTCTCATGTAATTTCAAAATAGTATGATCTCTTTCTTCTGGGAGAAACAGAAGATGATTTACTCCTGTAATGTTCGGGTCATTTTTGACCCTTTAAGAGTTAAAAACAGGGTAATACTAATCTTAAAGGAATATTCCGGGTTCAATACAAGTTAAACTTAATCGACTGCATTTGTGGCATAATGTTGATTACCACAAAAATTAATTTCGAATTTCCCAAAAATCTGGGTTCCAGTGGGGCACTTAGAATGGAAGTGAATGGGCCAATCCGTTAACATTAAAATACTCACTGTTTCAAAAATATAGCCACAGGATGTAAACAATATGTGTGTTAATATGATTTTAGTGCAGATTTTGTTGTCATGACGATATAACACCATAAACCCTAAAGCAACCGTAAAAAACAAAGATTTAAACAACTTTACAGCTCAAATAATGCATGAGTTTTAACAGAAGAATTCATGTAAGTGCTTTTATTAAATTATAAACTTCACATTTCTGCCTTTAAACCCTCCAACAATTGGCCCCATTCACTTCCATTGTAAGTTGTGGGTGCTAGGGCATTACTAAATGGTAGTTGGCCCAAGTCAGAAGAGAGCAACCCCAAGTCTCTTTGATATCCTGGGGCTGGTTGCACCAGCTATACGTAAGTTAAAACTTAGCCTAGTTGTGGCGTAATGGGTACTAAGTAACAATTTACGCACTACTAAATATTTGAGCGTTGCACCATTAAACTTAGGTAGGACGTAACCCTACATATAAACTAAGCATTAGTTTAGACATCACTGAGCTCATGTTTTGGTTGACAGGCTTCAGTCCTTTCAACATATATGATGATGTTGGCATTCAAACTCGTTTATATTTACAGGAGAAAACATTATGTAAAAAACGTACTTCTATAGCATGAAACCGATCTAACGGTGCACTTTCCTGTGTACGCCGCCCGGTGTCAAGTTTCATGTACGAAATATATAAAATATTTATATATAAATATATGTCTATTTTTCCAGCCTGTTATATAAGTAATTCTATATTTATTGTCCCTCATTCGTTTCAGTCTAAATATACCATTAATGAACTCTTGTTTTATTACGTATCATATTTTAATTTTTATAATTTATTACAGCTGACAGTTATGTGAGTAAACAAGGTTTGAACATCAACCGTAACTTGATCAAATTGAAGTTCATGGCTTTTTAACACTTCTGTGTACAAATTTGAAGGCTGCTTATTGGATAATACAGGTAAACGTCATATTATGTGACTACGCATGACTTTACGGAGAGCTTACGACCTACTAGTTAAGTCTTGCCTTAAGAACAGGTGGTGCAACCAAATTAAGCACTGACTCAGTTACAAACTAATTAGTAGTTACTAAGCCCTTAGTGTGAACTTGACGTCCTAACTTACATGAGAACTTACGCACAGCTGGTGCAACCCTGCCCTGATCCCTAGATACGTATATGTGGGGTCTTTTTTAAGGGAGCTCGTGGGATTTTTCATTGTAAAATAATTGTACCCACTATCTCTCTCTCTCTCTCTCTCTCTCTCTCTCTCTCTCTCTCTCTCTCACTCTCTCTCTCTCTCTCTCTCTATATATATATATCAAATCACTTTATTGTCACTCAACCATATACACAAGTGCAATAGTGTGTGAAATTCTTGGGTGCAGGTCCGAGCAACATAGTAGTCGTGACAGTGATGAGACATATACCAATTTACAATAAACATCAGATTTACACAACATAATTTAAACATCTGTTATACACATAATTACACACAACACAATATACAAATAATAATATACAATGTACAGTATACAATACACACAATATAGAATACACATTATACAATAAAAATAGTATAAATAAAATATACATTAAGTTGTATAGTGGTTGTATTGACATCCATGCTGTCGGTTGATAGTCAGCTGCCAGTGTGTTGTTAAGAGAGAATATAATTTATGACAGTCCAGTGTAAGATATAAGAGTAAGAGTAATAAAGTGCAGTGCTGATGTATTTTGATCGTGAGAGATCAAGAGTTGAAAAGTCTGATTGCTTGGGGGAAGAAGCTGTCATGAAGTCGGCTGGTGTGGGTCCTAATGCTGCGATACCGCCTGCCTGATGGTAGATATATATATATATATATATATTTATTAAAAAAAAAATTCTTTTGAAAGACGGGTATTATGTCACTGTGGTTTTGTTGCAATGGAGTTATGGGATGTTTAACCAATTAACAGTGTTTAGTTGCCAGACTGCGCCGTCTCCCGCTCACACAGGGGGGCAGTGAGGGCACGCTGCTGAGATGAGGGTCATTATCCGTTTAGATACTGACAAAGTTTTTCATGAGTTGTACTAACCCCTTCCGCTGGGTGCACACATAAATAAACAAACATTCACACATTCTAACAAATGCAAAAGAACTTGCACATTAAGTGCTCCATATGTCTGTTGTGCTATATTACAAGTCTTACACACACACAAGTTATTTACAGAAAATGTGTCCACCTTTCCAAGTTGTGGATGCTTGTTTAAATCTGTTTCCTAATCAGTGTGTATGTCTTGTTTTCCAGTAAACAAATTCTACACATCATTTAAGCAAGAACTATTTGCTTGAGGTGCACAATTTTTATTTTCTGACAACATAACTATTACTATTGAAATAATTATTGTTATTATTGACAAACTCTTTTTTTTTCTTCTTGTTTCAAGCATGAACCAAACTAATTTTTTTATGCTTATAACAATTGACTGTACTAATGGGTTAAGAGAAATAAACTTAATACAAAATACATTCTCAAGTATATATATATATATAGTATATATTATAATAGTTACAATAATAATTTGTAGTAGTAGTAATAATAATAATAGTAGTAGTTGTATTTTTTTTTTTTTTTTTTTTTTTTTTTTACTGTAAACAAGACAAAAACTTTTTCTTTTTCTTTTTTACAGTATAGCATTGAGAAGTCAGATTTCAGTGAATTTGTTCATTCGGACAATTCAACAGAACTTGTTAAAAGGTGCAAAAGGGTTCCCAGAAGTCACTGCATGACCTCTTATTGTTTATTTTTATTGTAAAATAGATTTTTATCACTATAAATTTGGAATTTCAATTAGGTTATAGGTTGTCAAATCAGGATCAGAAATAAAGAGGAGCTCAAGGCAATATTGCCACTGAAACTGACAAAAATATCCCAGAAAATTTAAAAAATTGGGGCAAAAGAACATGTCCTGAAAGCTTCAATTTCTTACTTGTAACATCTGATATACCAACTACATAATATACTATTGAAGGCCTATTATTACATAAAATATTAGGTCTGATTATTCAGATTGGGACATTTGTTCATTCATTTATTAAAGTATTATTAGTAGTAGTTTTAGTATTTCTGATGCTGTCAAATGCTGTGCTATTTGTTTCAACATTATTGTAAACAACTTAATTTGCACATGCACATGCTCAGAGATGCTCCGAGAACTCACGCACAGATTTCCTGTCAGTTTGTGCCACAGTAGTGTGTGCAGTGGTGTGTGTGAGGTCAAGCATTAGCCTACTTTTCAGTCATTCACTGATGTTTTTACAGAGATGAGATGAAATCTAATGCATGTGTGTTTAGTGGGGCCTTGGGGCCGGAGATGTGGTCATATGATAGAACGTAGAAAGACATCTTTCATTATCAGAGACACCACACGCTTGTCCTGAATCACCTGATCTTAAGCCTGTGAAGGCCAAATTTTAAAATAAATGAACAAAAATGTTTTACCTTTCAGATGTTGTTGTAGTAGGCCTCTGATGCAGAAAAAAGTTTTTTAAAAGTTTTTAAGTTTTAGTAATTTTTTAATGACACGTTGTAATGTTACAGCAGTGGTCAGGGAGGGCAGCAGAAATCCTGTATTTGTACTTGCATTGTCTGAACAAATATACAGAACAACTAAGTGTTCGTTTGCACAGTTGATTGCTTATGTAGCCCCATAACTGTATATACCATGAATAATAATCACACAACAGTCATATTTTTTATGAATTGTTATTTATTTATAAAAAAATATAGGAAAACAGGAAAACATTTTTTTACAAAACTGAACTTAGACTTTGTCCCAAAGTTCAGGTATGGTAGTCCCAAAGACAGTTCTTGTCCTCTGAAAAACAAAGGCGAACATTGCACTTGCGGCATAGCCAGTACTGGTGTAGCCAGTTTTGCAGAGTCTGCGGCGTCCTCTTTTTGTCTTCACTGGTAAATGTGCAACCACGTCCCTGCGTACGTCCACCGGGGGGTGTGCAGATGGCCTCTTAGCTGGGGTCCTGTTTGGTTCACTCCCATCCGAGGACGGTCTCTTGTGAGCATTCAAAGGGCTCCTTGATGTCATCGTCTGTGTTACTGGGCTGCCACCGGCTGAAGATGGTCGCCCTCACTTTGGTTTAATTGGAGTTGTGTTCACCTGAATTGGATTAGAACAGAATCAATTAAGATGTCAAAAATACATTAAGATACAAGTCAGATATGTTATAAACAGTGAAATATTAAACATATTACAAACAGTAAATAGCAGAAATGCATTCTCACCAGGATAAGAGAATCTGCTAGTTCTGCCTGAAACTGTCTCCTGTTCAGCATCTCTTTTGGCAAAATCTTGAGCACTTTGCAGTCTCGCTTGTAGAGCAGCCAGGCGTTGATCATAGCGAGAATAATGGTGTGCCAGAAGGTGTACAGGTACCACCGTTTTGATTTTATGTGGAAATTATATTTGGCAGCAAATGAATCCAATAAATCCACACCTCCCATGAATTTGTTGTAAGTTCCCACAATGTAAGGCCTCTCAACTTCAATGTAGGTTTTGGTGGCTTTGTCTCAGCGTTTAATTTTCTGCACAGGTTCTGGACCAGCAAAGGATGACACAAGTGTCACCGCCCTGTTGTCAAACCATTTGACAGCACAGATGTTGTGGTTCCCCTTGACTCTGAAGTCAAAGCTTACTCTCCCACTCTTTTTCAAGCTCTTCTCGTCTGCAAGGTTACAGTTGGGTAGGTATACCTGTCTGGCTGTTCCCACGTAATGAATTCCCACACAGGTGAAATAGTTGTCTGCATAGATTTTGTAGTTCTGCCCTTCTGGAAGCGTGGAAGCGAGCTTCATCACAACGTCCCCTGACAATCCAAGTTCAGATTTGGCTCGATGTCCATTGACACTTTGGTACACCACTTTGCCTTGGTACACCTCAAAATCACAGACCATGCCAGAGATTTCACTTCTCACCCATAATTTGAACCCCCACGGGTGTGGCTTTCCTTGCAGATACTGCTTTATGCCGCTGAATTTCCCCTTGAAAGGGATCATCATCTCATCCTCAGAGTTGTGTTCTTCCGGTACAACCTGCAGACACTTCTCTCTGAATTAGTTGAGCCAAGGTCTTAGTTTCCACAGTTTGTCTGTCTTTTCTGTCTCTGGCACTGTCAAGTTGTTGACAAAATGTAACAATCTCAGCAGTTCTTGGAATCTGTTGCGTGGCATCACATCTGAAACTTGGTTGTACCGCAGGGCTGTCTGGAAATGAGAGGTTATCATTGCATTACTGTGCAAATCAAACCGTACAGTGCCATTTAAAAGTTGCATTACAAATTGAACATCTGGGTTTCAAAATATAATTTAAATCTGTATTGTGTGCCAGCTTGAGGGCATGATGTCATTAAAGCAAAAGCATGGACACATCTAGAGGTCAACCGATATATCGGTTTTGCCGATTATTCGGCACTGATAACAGATTTCTGGAACTATCGGTTATCTGCAAAAATCCACACTGATAGTTTTCCCCCGTTGCGTCCGGTGCTGGAGTGGCTGGGAAGGGTCCGCTGTCATTATATAGTATGAGAGTGGCCTCTAGAGGTGAAATAAAAACTATCACTTCACTGAAGCCTTGTGGTGTTTGTTTTGACACGTGAGACAACACTCTGCATGGAGCAAAACACTTCAGATGCGGATTTAAAACATCAACAACGAAAAGGTATGTCTACAGTACACTAGAGTACATGTTGTCATATCATTATAAAGTAATTCGTTTGTTGACTAGATGCTGCATTAGTAAAGAAAAGCAGTATGTTTGCCGACAAGCCTGAGAGGACGCTACCTCAAGTGGTAGAACAATGTGACAAAAATTCACGGCAAATGTTTAAATGTCACGATTGTTAACATCTATTACCATATATTTGCATTAGTTTATATCCAGCTGGTCACGTTTATGCATTCGTTATCCACCTAAGTTGCATATTTAAAGCTAGTGACGTGAGAAAGCAAATTAATATCTTCATGCAGCCGAGAGAAACATATAAACAAATCAGAAACGCATCTGATTTCAATATTTTTTTTATCCTCACTGTAATACGATGACTACAGATCGATCACATTCTTACGCTAAAACGTCTTACGCTAGACACAGAGCAACAAATACAGTTTAACAGAAAGCAGGTATCTCAATATGCTTTTAAAAGTTCTTTTTAATTAGACACATAATCTAAAAAACAGCACTCCTGCACGAGATGCTGAATAAACAAAAACAAAGGGAAACAAAGACGTTCATCTAGCGCATTTACATAGAAAAACAAATGGATGGTTGCAAAACCGTTCAGTGTGAACAGCCCCTTACAGTTGGTGGAGGTCTTTGGCCGTTGCATCTTGCTCTCTTACAAGCATTTCTCAGATTAAGCAATGAGTTGTTTAAAACGCTTTGTCTGGAAAGATGTTGAAATTGGAAATGTGTGTCTTGAGATTCTTGCATTTGGTTCCAGTTTGTTGTGTTGTATTTCATCTGTTTGAAGAGCCCCTGACCTGTGCTCATAGTCTGAGCCGCTTCACCACCGAGTTCAGCCGAATACCACTGCTGTCTGTGAATATTGCTACTCTACATACAACTGTACTGAATAAAAAACAATGAGGTATTTCACTGTTATTATGAAGCTTGAGTCGGGGGTAGTAGGAATCAGTGCAAGTGTAACACCATGTGAATGGTCTACTGAAGCATTTTCCCCCTTCATTTTACTTTTGACTTAACATTTGAGAATATGGACCGACTAAAACTTTTCGTTTATTTATTTTATGCACATTAGTTAAAAATGAAATGCACTTTTTTAACAGCCAGGATAGGAATGTTCTATGCAGTAATATAACAGTGTTGAATGGTTTATGTATTTATTGTGGACTAAAGACATAGGAGTGGTGGTGGCGTAGTGGACTAAAGCACTGAACTGGTAAGCAGAAAGTTGTTGGTTCAATCCCCACAGCCACCACCATTGTGTCCTTGAGTAAGGCACTTAACTCCAGGTTGCTCCAGGGGGATTGTCCCTGTAATAAGTGCACAGTAAGTCACTTTGGATAAAAGCATCTGCCAAATGCATAAATGTAAAGAAACAATGTCAATTTAAAAATCAGCTGACTTTAAAATTAGAATATTAGTTCATATATATTAATATTTATATATTTATTTCATTTAAAAAGGTGCAATACATATTCATGGTTCAGTCAGTACTGTTTAATTTTGTAATAAAGTTCAGCACTATTTTACTTTGAGTGTTATTTTTTCATTCAGTATCCATTTTTCAAAAACTATCGGTTGATTAAGCGGTTATCAGCAGGTACTGCCCAACTTAGTTATCGGTAAAATCCACTATTGGTCAACCTCTAGACACAACAAATACTAATGCGTTCTGAAATAACTGTACTGAAGTACTGAAAATGCAACCCTGACACAACCCTGACCAGCCTCATCACAACCTCAACTAAGCTTTACAGGACTGGCAGGACTCGCTGCAGTCACAGCTGTGTGTTTGCAAGTTCTTCTGTTCTCCAGAGAAACAGAGAGAAAGAGAGAGAGAGAGAGAGAGAGGTGGAGGAGGAGAGAAGAGAACTAGAGCGTGTAGTCAGCAACCTCCATTAACACACTCACTTTAAGTTGTATGTGCATACATTTTCTAGGCTGTTTTACAGGACTGTACATGTGTTGTGTTAGTAACAGTTTTGTTAGCTATGTATACAAGTGGATACTCAGAATAAACCTCAATCTTGGTCCAGTAGGAGCACTAACACAATTACAAACATGTGGCAGTACAGTTGCACTGCCAGTTAAACATTAAGAAGTACAATAAATCAAGTCACAAGTTAACAGGGTGAGCTTTTATGTATGTTTCTTCAACTTCAGGCACTTTCAGCCCTGTGAATTTTAAGAAAGTAAAACACTCTCACTAGTTTATTTGTTTTGTCTACTGATAATGTCTAACAGTGTATGTACATGCATCACAGGAGATTAATGTCATTTTTTCAAAAAGTCATAAAAATTCCCACCACAGTGTTATTTCTGCACATCTCAAATTCTGTATTGTGTTGTGCTGGAAATGGCATTGATGGAAATTACATTTTTTGTGTTTTTAAAATATAATTGGTCAACTCCTTTGTCTTGCTTAAGCTAATTGCATAGCTAACATTTTATGTTTTCTAAATACACACAATTACATAATATTTTTACACTTTTTGCATAATTTGGGAAAATTATTGGAAATGACGGCCAATAAAAATATTCTGCTCACAAGTGATATTTACCTTGATTTTTCTTGATTTATTTCAAACATCACTTGTCTCATATTTCACCTCAAGCATGCACTGTGCTGACTTTTTTAGGCGAAAAAAAAAAAAAAAAAAAACTTTTTAAGATTTACACATTTCAATTTAATAACAAAATTCCATCAAATTGAATTGAGTAATCTTTAACAAAATAAACTAAAAAATTGTAATTAATTTTGGAATATATATATATAATTTAATTTGATGGAATTTTGTTATGTAATTGAAGTGCACACTGTAAATCTTAAAAATTGGCTGAAATATTGTTTGAAATATACTTTTGAAAAAAAAATACTTTACTAGGGGTAAAATTGTTTGGTGTTGTGGAAACGGATAGAAATCATTTTTACACAATAAATATTGAATTGGTGTCAGTCTGTCTCCCTCATGTTTCCTAGGACTCTTATTTTGAAGTGTTTTCCCGGACTACATTTCCCATAATGCGCTCTTCTCATCACTGCCATTTGTTCCCCATCATTCTCACCTGTTTTCCTTTCCCTCATTAGCCCGTGTATGTGAGTGTGTGTAGTGTGTGTGTGTGTGTGTGTGTGTGTGTGTGTGTGTGTGTGTGCGCGCGTGCGTGTGTGAGTGTGTGCATGCGTGTGTGTGTGTGTGTGTGTGTGAGTGGGCAGGTTTAAGTGGTTTATGAGGACATTTCTTTAGGTTATAAACTGGTAATTACAAGGGTATTATGCTATAAATGTGGTTTATGAGGACATTTCTAGTGTGCCCATAATTCAAATCACTTAAAAAACATACTAAACGATGTTTTATTGAAAATGTAAAAATGCAGAAAGTTTTTTGTGAGGGTTAGGTTTAGGGGTAGGGTTAGGGTTAGGAGATAGAATCTATAGTTTGTACAGTATAAAAATCATTATGACTATGGAGGGTCCTCACAAGTATAGCAAAACCAACATAAGTGCGTGTGTGTGTGTGTGTGTGTGTGTGTGTGTGTGTGTGTGTGTGCGTGTGCGTGTGCGTGTGTGCGCGCACTCTAGTTTTGCATTTGTCAGCTCTTGTTTTTGCTGTATGAGTTCACGTTTGTTTGTTTCACTGTCGTCATCACCGTCATTAAAAGCCTGCACTTAGATCCAGTGTCTCACGTTGTTCCTAACATACAGACATATTTGAGACTCTTTCTACTTGTGACAATTGGTTTGTTTATTTCACACTTTGTTTAGATGATCATAGTTTTAAACATGTAATAATTAGTATTTTTATCATGGATTTTCACAGTTTAATATTGAAAGTCTAGGTCTGGGAGAAGGCTAAAACAGTAAAATCTATACATAAAAGACATTTGAAAAGTACCAAAAATAAATGAAGAAGGCCTGGTTAAAAGTTTACATGTCAGTTTTAACGTGACCTTCAAATAACAAAAAGAAAAACGTTTAAATCTGTTTGTTTGATTAAAAATCATCCTATGAGACATGAAATTGACTTAAGTGAAAGAAACACCCACAGCCTTTGTTCCTAACATAGAGACATATTTGAGACTCTTTATATGTACTGTATTTTAACTTGTTACGCTTTGAAGAATAGTAGATATAATCATTCGTTCATTCATTCACTTACTCTCATGCATGTATTCAGTCATTCATTCACTCACTGTCTTTAAAGTGAAGTGTGTTGTGTTATAGGTGGTGTGTGTGGAATATGTTAATATCTGAGATCTGAACTGTCTCTCAAACTGACATTCAACAGTATTCCTTTTAACAGTCTGCATCCATGCCCTGCGGTGTGTGTGTGTGTGTGTGATGCTGAAGATCTTGATCCACCCTGAGATAGTATAGGTTTAGAGTTGCTTGTTTGGAGATACGTGTTCAGGCTACAAAGTTATGTCAGACTATAGGGCCATAAAGTGTGAATACAGTCTTACTGCAGAAGTAAATGTGGCATATGTACCTTTGCCCTCTGCCTCACCTTTGTCTCTCTCCATACATCACTCTTTCCTCAATCATCCCTGATCTCCAGTCATCTTCTCTTTTACTTCCACATTCTTTCTCTCAGAGAAGCGACACACCTGAAAAAACTCATTACCAGACAGTGCCAAACACTCCTCTGACTCATCCCGACAGATAGAGAGAGTTACCAATAAAAACAATGAATGAGTTTAAAGATGCATTCAATCTGTCTTAAATAAATAGTTCAGACAAACATGAAAATTATGTCATCATGTACTCACCCTCATGTTGTTCTAATGCCGTATGACCATTCTGGTCTCATAGAATCACGTGACTACGCCTAATTTATATTTTTGCAAATGTAGAAATGTATACCCAGACTTACAACATTAAACCATGAAAATACATTATAAACATAAAACATTTTATATGTATAAAACTATGATAATCTAACAAAGAGTAAAAATACAGTACATAAACCATTTCAATATTTATTATGTAAAAAAATATTTCTATATATTTTGTTCTAGTTATGACTATCCCAGAGTTGTGGTGCCATTTCCAATTTTGCCCCTAATTAAGTTAGTGTACTTGTTAACCAAGTCAATAGAAGTGTCAATAAAGAGCACACTTGAAATAAAATATGAGATGATGTTTGAAGAAAAATCGAGGTAAATATCACTTATAAGAATATTTTAATTGGGCATCATTTCCAATCAAGCTGTAAATGTTCAGATTAATGCAAAAAGTGTGAAAATATCATGAATTGTGTGTTGTTAGGATACATAAAATGTTGGCCATGAAATTAGCCATATCAAGACAAAGAAGTTGGCCATATTATTCCAGATATTTAAAAATCAGCATAATTTCCAGCAGAGAATTCTAGTGAATACAAAATTTGAGATGTGCTGGAAATGACACGAAATGTGGTGAGAACTTTCATGGCAAAAATTACATAAATCTCCTGTGATGCATGTACATACACTGTTAGACATTGTCAAAAGACACATTTTAAACATTAGAATAAAAAAAACAAAAAAATGTTTTAACAACTTGACTTTCTCAAAGTTCCCAGTGCTAAAAGTGCCCGAAGTTGAAGAAACACTCATATACAGTAAGCTTATTTAGAATAGAGATCCTAGTTTTAGGGTATTTTCAGACCTGTAGCTCATTTTATTTGTTTTGAAACGGGATAAATTGTTACATTGTTGCATTTTCTTCGTGGTTCGGTTCGCTTTCACAAGGCAACATTTCAAAACGGACCAAAATTGTGTAAATAAAAGTCACATATGAGCAAACTGTCCCCTCATTGGCCACAATATTTGTGCAATGTTCCAGGACTTAGCGCATCCATTGATATACCAGTTAGACTGCAAACTGTGATCTTCGAGAAAGTCAAGTCGTTAACACATTTTTTTTAAATTCTAATGTTTAAAATGTGTCTTTTGACAATGTCCAACAGTATGTTCATGCATTACAGGAGATTTATGTAATTTTTGTCATGAGGATCCTCACTTTGCAACTCAATCTAGTGAAAACTGCGCTCCTTGTCAATCCAGCCAAGTCTGCTGTTGAGCACATAACTGTTCAGCTGGGTTCATCTACAATAAAACCATCCAAAATGGTCAGAAATCTAGGGGTAACCAACTTAACCAACTCAGTTTCACCAGCATGATCATGTAGATTTATGCTCTAAAACATCAGGAAAATAAGACCCTTCCTCTCTGAACATGCCACACAACTCCTTGTTCAGTCTCTTGTCATATCTAGACTGGATTACTGTAATGCTCACTTAGCTGGCATTCCTGCATGCGCAGTTAGACCTCTGCAATTGGTACAGAATGCAACAGCACGTCTGGTTTTCATCGAACCAAAGAAAGCGCTTGTTACACCCCTCCTCGTGTCTCTGAACTGGCTGCCGGTTGCTGCATGTATCAAGTTCAAGGCTCTGATGTTGGCATACAGAACAGTCACTGGGTCTGCTCCAGCTTACCTAAAATCATTTCCCACCAGAAGCATGCAGTCTGCAAATGAGCAGTGCCTTGTCATACCGACACAAAAAGGCACCAAATCACTTTCCCGGCTTCACTGTACCTCATGGTTGGAATAACCTTCCTAACTCCATCCATGAAGCAGACTCCCTTGCTGTCTTCAAAAAACGGCTAAAGACTCATCTTTTCCATGAAAGCTTGACCATACTCTCTTATATGTAAATTATTCTTGTTGCACTCTAGTCTGTCTTGGAAAGGATTTTTCTGATGCAATTGAAACTTTGTGATGCAGCATTTTTCCTACTACTATCTCCTCGAGATGAATCGCTTATGTTGTGTTATTCCTCTTTTGGATAAAAGCGTCTGCCAAATGAATAAATGTAAATGGAATAATATACATGTAACAACTGAAAACTGTTACAAAAATTTAAGTATTATTTATGTCACACTTATGCAAAACGTCGCTGCATGGTACAGCGCATTCCAGTCTGAGGTAATGCTGGAAATTCACATTATCCGACACACGGATGATATGAGTTGTAAAATTTATGTCATGGTTATTTTTATCTGTCATGGTTGCTTTTGCATTATTTCTGCATTGAAAAGTGCCTGTTTTCACTTTCAGAGAGCTCGCTCTATCGCTCTCGCACGCACACACACACACACACACAAACAGCAGAGTGAAGCCACGTCTGTCGAAATGTTGCTGACGCCTTCCTACTGATCGTACTAAAATTACCTCAGAAATGATAAAACATGCAATGATGTCTAATATAGTCACCAAAAGGCTATATGCACATTTTGATTATGAATTACAGTGATGTACTAATGTTCATACAGTATGTCTTCTCCAAAGATCCATCAGGTATGTTCATGGTTTTTATTGGGATTTTGTTTGGTTCTTTGCTCCGTTGGGTCAGATTGCAATCTCACCACAAGCGAACTGCTCCATAGTTGGTTTGCAATCGGTTGGAGAATGAATGTTTTGGAGCCGATCAGAGTGCGATTGCCATGTTCATATATGCCATTCATATAATGCAGTGTCTGTGTAAGTAAGAATGCTGCAGCAAACAGCTGGTACATTATGTTGTTACGTATTGTCACCACTGCAGTGATCTGTAATGGTGTGATTGTGTGCACAAGCTTTGAGTTTCAAGTCTCATTGCCATTCAAAAAAAGAGCGATAACACACATACTGTCCAACCATTGTCTTGTTTTATTTCCAAGCGGTCTGAATGCACGATCATTTAATCAACCAATCCCATTGTCCCACCACGGACATCAAAGAGAGAGAGAAAAAGTAGAATGCCACTCCAGTGTGTCCCTAACCAATCTCATTAGCCAGGAGGTGGAGCTTAATGCAGTCGTAGTCGCATCCATTCCAGTCAATGAGCATGCTGCAGTCGACTGCATTGAGAGTGAGAGTGTGGAGCATTTTCATCACTGTTCTCTATGGGACACACACACACACACGCTTGTTTTCACTGCTGCTGCCGAGAGTGCAAGAGCGAACAAATGAGTGAATGAACAAACGTGAGCTTTTTTCTAGCTGGTTCATCCCCAAACCATCTGCCCCTCCCCTCCTCAACACCTCCTTCTACTCCTGCTAAAACACTCCTTTACTCCTCCCTCTCCTCCTCCGTTGCTGCATCCACCAAAATCACCCATTCATCACACATTGGACGCACATGCGAGAGAGAGAGAGTGGACAGCACTCCGGTGAGACGTGAGTGTGGAGAGAGAGAGAGAGAGAGAGAGAGAGAGAGATGGGCGGGCGAGGAGAAGACAGGGTGATAGGTGAGAGGGCATGAGCGGGATGAGTGTGTGATGAGAGGAGATGGGGGGAGCGCTTGGAAGGAGAGACGCCAGAGAGCGCAGGACCAGAAAGCCACGCAAGGGTGCCAAGAAATCCAAAATCAACAGTAAGGTATCCCGTCTCTTTCTTTCACACCTCTCTCTGTGTCTGTCCTCAACGTTTGTCTGCTTGCCGGTTAGGCTCTTGATTTACTCCATCATGTTGTGCGAGTGTGTGTGTGTGAGAGAGTGTATTCGTATTGCATTGCATTCCATCAGTGTGAGTGTGTATGTGGTGGAAATATACAGAGTAACTTCCTTTTAAATGTGTGAGGCAGTTTATTGCAGGGCAGAGAGAGAGAACTGGCCACAGGGCTCAACAATAAGGATGATTGCTGCTTATATTTTTCATAAAACAAAGCTATAATGTAACTTTAAGATGGCTATAAATGCATACTCACTCTTTTTGCTGGAAAACATTGGCATATGATGCAAAGCATAACTGATGCTTCTAAAGGCTTGGTTACATTTCCTTTGAGCTGTGAACCACACTTATATGTTTTTGTTTGAAAACGCAATGATTTTGATACGTTTATGCCTTTTGTCCACACTAAAACTATGTTTACTTCCACCGAAAACAGAGCATTTAAAAAACGCTCTCCATTACTGCTTACTTTGGGAAACGATGACATTAGGAAACTGGTAACAAAGTTTCCTAAAGTAGTCTGAGGCCATGTCCACACTAACCATGTTTTCGTCTAAAATCACAATAATTTTCATCCACACTAGAATGCTTTTGCTTCCACCGAAAATGGATCATTTAGAAAACGCTCTCCATTACTGCGTAATTTGGAAACGATAACCTTAGTAAACTGAAAGCTGAGTTTTTCAAACAAAAATGTTTTAGTTTGGTTGTGACCTGAAGAACGCAAAAACTACGTGTCAAGCAGTCCGCACTAATATGTTTTCATCTGAAAATGTTGCTACGTTAGCGCCTTTTGTCCACACTAGAATGATGATTTCCTGCACCAAAAAAAGCACTCTCCATTACCGCAATGATTGGAAAATGATAACTTTAGGAAACTGACTTTTTTTTTTAGAAGGAAAACAAATCAGCATGGATGTGGCCTGAAATAATTACATGCCAAGTAGCTTTTAGTTTTTTTCGTACTAATATATTTTTGTCTGAAAACACAATAGTTTTACTACGTTTAAGCCTTTTGTTTAGATTAGAAGCGTGTTTTCCTGCACCGAAAATTGAGCATTTCGAAAAGCTCTCCATTAACATATACTTGGGAAAACGCTAATGTTAGGAAACTAAAAAACTGAGTTTTCGAATAAAAACGGATTAGTGTGGATGTGGCCTGAAATGCGCAATAACTGCTTGCCAAGCTGTCTGAGTCTATGGCCACATCCGCACTAATATGTTTTTGTCTGAAAACACAATAATTTTGCTACATTTACGCCTTTCGTCTACACTAGAATTACGTTTTTTTTTCCCCACCAAAAATGGATCGTTTTGAATGTGCTCTCCATTACAGCAATCTTTGGAAAACGATAACCTTAGGAAATTGAAAATTGAGTTTTAGAAAGAAAACGGATTAGTGTGGATGTGGCCTGAAATGCACAATAACTACAACACACACGCAGAACAGCGATTCCGTGTCGGTGATCAAGTGATGGAGAAAGGACCTCTTAGTGCTATTTGTTCTACAAAACCAGCCCAGATGGGACTTTAGACAGAAATCAAGTACTTTGCAGCCTCTGTAACACACAAATTAATTACCGCAGAAGCACGTTCATAGCGGTGCTTGACGCTGGCGTTGACACCCTGACACAAATTGTGAATGTGGCTGCACGATTGCTGTAGCAAAGCAGATAGCCACAGTCTACCGGCAGATTAATATTGTGGAGGATGACAGTTTAAGACATTTAATTCCTATTACAATGAATATGCAACATATGTGAGGATTAGTTTTTTTCAATTATTCAAGCTTCCAAATAGACTTAATTAAATAGTGAAACATTTAGTGTTACTTGAATTGGTACTTTTTTAGTTAATTTCATAATGTTAATAAAGCATTTTGTTTTCTTTACTAAGAAGGAAATAATAGCACTTTTACAGGAAAGGGTCAAATTTCAGCAATTTCAAAATCTATGATTATTCACAATTGACTATGAAAAATCGCAATTTAAATTTTTAATCAACTAACAGCAATATTTAAAACACAGTAATTTAGCGTTTAACCCTTTCGTCTACAACATAACATAGTTTTTCCTCCACTAAAAACAGTGTTTTGAAAACGCTTTTTCTTTTTTTTCTCCCCTTTTTCTCCCAATTTGGAATGTCCAATTCCCAGTGCGCTCTAAGTCCTCGTGGTGGAGTAGTGACTCGCCTCAATCCGGGTGGTGGAGGACGAATCTCAGTTGCCTCCGCGTCTGAGACCGTCAATCCGCACATCTTATCACGTGGCTCGTTGACCGCGTTACCACGGAGACATAGCGCGTGTGGAGGCTTCACGCACAACTCACCACGTGCCCCACCGAGAGCAAACCACATTATAGCGACCACGAGGAGGTTACCCCATGTGACTGTACCCTTCCTAGCAACTGGGCCAATTTGGCTGCTTAGGAGACCTGGCTTGAGTCACTCAGCACACCCTGGGATTTGAGCTAGCGAACTCCAGGGGTGGTAGCCAGCGTCTTTATCACTGAGCTACCCAGGCCCCCCTCCTCGAAAACGCTTTCTATTACCACATACTTTGGAGAGCGATGGTGCTAGAAATCTGAAAACAGGATTTTCAAAGAAAACGGATTAGTTTGGACGTGGCCTGAAACTTGCACATAATGACTTTTCAAGCAGTATCTTTTTATATGCTGCACTTTTTACTCTGGGAGACTGAAGTTACTTCATTACTTGGACCAAAAAGTAACTCATTGCTAAAATAATTTTGTCGTACTTTGCGAATATTCAGTGTAGCAAATTACGAAGCACTGCACACACAGAGGTCACTGCTAAACCAAGCAACTTTATGTTGATCAGCACTGCGAAATTGCATGTTTAAGTTCACCATAATTGAACCCTATGCGGAATTCATGTTGGGAAATTATGCCATCGGAAGTCCATCAGGCAGATTTATTGATTGTGCAGACTCCCATTGAGATGACTATATTTCACTGTGCAAGGGTAAATTTAACTGAGCCTTAGGCAGCTAGAAAATGTTACCAAATCAGCACAATTTGAAATCCAAATGTTTGCATTTGCATGGTGTAAAATATAGTGATAACGAAACACGCATGCCCGGCCCCCTAAGGCAATTGGACAATCCCTATTCTTGAGCCCTGGGCTGATAGGAGACATAAAGACTTTCTTCAACTGGAAAGCCAGTGCTTCGGTGTACACACACTCTTGACTGCTATCTCGACATCGCACGCTACACTGAACACATGCTGATAAAAGACTCCTGTATATGTGTGTTACTGTTTGAGCAAGTACTGTACAATAATTGAGATTCAGTGCATCAAGCATTTCCTATGTATTCTCCCATTTTTTGCCATTTTTGTGGTTGCTTGTTACTTCTTTTAATGCCATGCCTGGAATTCTGATCATGTATGGTACCTGCTTGTGGATTTGACATCATGTTGATCTGCGGTCTTGATGGAGATGACACCAGCTGTGATGCGTAATCTCTTGATTCTGTGAAGTAACTGGAGATTTAACGAGGACTCTGAGTGGCAGCCGGAGCATTGTGTTGCGCAACGGAGCGATCAGACAGATCAGATGGGATGTGGAGGTGTAGACAGGCACAGGAATGACAGGTTAGGGTAAACAGTGTGGTGATGTTCAGGTGACTCGTTATTTTAGGGACACATAGAGCAGGTAAGGTAAGACCACATAAGGTGAATGTGGGCTTCTGGCTATTAAGAGAGTCCGTTTTTTTATACCCATGGTCTTTGAAATCCTAAATGGTAAATACAAGATGTTACAAACAGAGTTTTATAGCCTCATTCCATAGCATAATTTTTTTTCCGTTTTCTATGATGCTTTAGGAGAACTTTAAGAGTAAGATTTGTGTTTTTTGGGAAAAAAATAGCCTTCACACATATACTGCAATTTGTTTTTATAAAACGTCTTAATATCAATATAATGTAAAAAAGGAGGCCTGAGTAGCTCAGCAAGTAAATATGCTGACTACCACACCTGGAGTCACAAGTTCGAATCCAGGGTGTGATGAGTGACTCCAGTCAGGCTTCCTAAGCAACCAATTGGCCCGGTTGCTAGGGAGGGTAGAGTCACATGGGGTAACCTCCTCTTGGTCAATATAATGTGGTTCTCGCTCTCGGTGGGGTGAGTGGTGAGTTGTGCGTGGATGCCGCGGAGAATAGCATGAAGCCTCCACATGTGCTAGGTCTCCGCTGTAATGCGCTCAACAAGCCATGTGTTAAGATGCACAGATTGACTGTCTCAGATGTGGAGGCAACTGAGATTTGTCCACCGCCACCTGGATTGAGGCGAGTCACTACGCCACCACGAGGACATAGAGCGCATTGGGAACTGGGCATGCCAAATTGGGGAGAAAAGGGGAGAAAAAAAAAAGGCTGCTTTTTGGATTCAGTGCAAATAGGATTTGAATAGTGTTCCATCCTCTGAACTGTCCCGGGACACTTTTATAGGACCTGCCCTCAGGCTTGCCATTACATGACCTAATTAAACCAGAGTAAAGCTCAGTACAGCCACTGAGTACTTACACATCAGCTGCTGACAATATACTCACACACACATGCACACACCTTTATTTCTTCATTATTATTTAACCATTCAAAATCACTCATGCACAGTGATACAGTGATATTATACTAATCACTGTACAACACTATACTGTACTACATTACATCATACTGCACTTCACTAGTTTATACTGTACTATACTACACTAACCTACACAATACTATGCTACAAAATACTACACTATACTATACTACACTACACTGTACTGTACTACAATACATTATTCTGTACTACACTAGTTTATACTGTACTATACTACACTAAACTACTCTATACTATAATACAATATACTAAACTTTACTACACTATACTGTATTATAGTATACTCACTATACTACACTATACTGTACTACACTATACTATAATCAGTATACTTCCCTGTACTTTACTACATTATATTATAATGTTCTACACTAGTTTTTACTGTACTATACTACACTAAACAACACTATACTATATTAAAAAATACTACACTTAACTACACTGTACTTTAATACATTACATTATACTGTACTACACTAGTTTATACTGTACTATACTACAATAGACTACATTATACTACAATATACTAAACTTTACTATACTATACTCAGTATACTACACTATGCTATACTACATTAGTTTATACTGCACTACTCTAGTTTATATTGTACTATACTACTCTAAAGTACACTACACTATACTAACTTTTATTACACTGTTCTGAACTACATTACATTATACTGTACTACACTAGTTTATACTTACTATACTACAAAATCCTACACTTTACTACACTATACTATACTACACTGGTTTAAACTGTACTATGCTGCACTAAACTACACTATACCATACTACACTAATCTGTACTGTATTATTTTACACTGTACTACTTTTATACTTTTATATAGTTTATACTGAACTTTACTACACTAAACTACACTATACCATACTATAATATACAAAAATGGACTATACTATACTCACTATACTAAACCACTGTACTACATTATATTATACTGTCCTAATGGAGTACTATACTATGTCATACATTTTAATTTTTTTATTTTTTTGATGGAGCACCAAGCCATCCTTTCTCCCATTGAAAATATGAAACCCGTGGCTACAATGAACCATGTAAAACCACCTTTTGTCACTTAGTTTTTAGAATGATTGGAAAGGATCACACTGAAATAAGACAAACTGTTGCTTTCTTTCAAATAAAATAAAAAAGGAGAGTGTAAACACTCAAAACATAAAACCTGTCAAATACATTTCAGCACCAAAGAAATTAAACCGGTCAAATAAAAACAGACAATCTTTATTAGACTATGAAAAAAGTGACTGTTCCACAGAGGTCATAGTTGGCAAACGTTAACTACACTGTTGTTGATGCAATTATTTTTTTTATTACCATAACGCCGTGCTTTCACTTCAATCTCTGAAACAGCCACGGGACACCGCCTATAGCAAAACATGTGACTCAGTTGGACTTACAAAATTTAGACATGTAAGTAAAGATATCTGCCACAGACATTATTTTTTTTACATGCAGTTATTATTTTATTTAATTATTGAATGTACACATACAGTACTTTATAACAATGTTAAGCAAGCAAGCTCAGTTATGTAAAGCAAATTAAACAGCATGCCTTTCTTGATCAATTATAAACATATTTAATTTTCATAATTGCTGTTTTAAAGATCATACATTTAGGATGATGTCTTGTTTGTGAAACAAGCTAGCTGCGTATGAACCAGTAGCCTCAACATTTGAGTGACTTTGTATGCACCATGCAAATGCAACATTCATAAAGCTGGAATTGTTCTATAATGGTAATATGACTGCAGAACACCAGGCAGGAAGTACATACTACCTTTCTAATGCATTTTTAAAGAGCTTGCTTTCTGCTCCCTATAATTAAATGACCATAACACACAAGACATAAAAGGGAGAACCTCCTTTCCTTAAGACAATTGCTATTTTCTGTTTGTGCACTTTAGCCACAAATATAAGACACAAACATACTCGTTATCTCCCTGTCTCTCTTTTAGAGCATAAGAACTGATGTGTAAGGCTCACTATCGTTTAGTGAATTAAGCTCATGTTGGGTGTTTTGAGGGTAACATGGGAGTCGATTTTCCAGCAAACAAAAACATTGAAAATGCTTAATTTCACAAATTTTCAATTGACAAAAAACTAGATTAGTATGAAATGTTGGGCCTCATTCATGAAACACAGCCAAACAAGTACTGTGTAGATCATTCTTAAAATATGTTTTTCACTTAAATTGTCTCATTATTAATTTCTGTGAATTGTTCGGAAACAAAAGCATTCTTACATAAATTGCTGTATTATGAATATTTACTCAGATTTATTCTGCTCGTGTTTTGTGCATAAGGCCCATTGAGGTGACACTTTATGCTATAATTCTTTTATGAACTATGTAGACAGAAATTTGTCATGCAACAATTTACATACAGTATTCTGCATACGACAGCTTGCATATGAATGGTTTTATCAATATTTCACATAAAATGGTCATGTCACAATTTCGTAAGAATGGTTTTACAAACGTTTTACACAGAAATTTGTTCTGCTCGTGTTTTGAACGAACAGTACACCTATTCCTCACAACCTCGTTTTCATTTACATCAAAAATAAAATAGCATTAGCCTGTGGCATGTTTAAGAAATATTTGTCATTAAATTGGGATTATGCAAATCAATGCACATGGTTATTAAATGATCTCAATCCAGTACAAACTGTTAGAGCTCTCCCTCCCTCTTTTATCTCTGTCTCTCTCTCTCTCTCTCTCTCTCTCTCTTTCTGTGCATTAGTCAGAGGTTAATGGACCTGTGTTTATCAATAAACTGCATCTATGAGATCTTAAACTACTCTTACCTGTACCTGTAGACAGAGAGTCAGATTATGTGGATTTAGAGGGAGGGAGTGAGTGAGTGAGTGAGTGAGAGAGAGAGAGAGAGAGAGAGAGAGAGAGAGAGAGAGAGAGAGAGAGAGAGAGAGAGAGAGATGGGGGGGGTATATGTAGGTTTGTCACTATTTTTTGTATCCAGGAGGACTCACTCCTGAAGTCCCATTAAGACAAATGGATCTATCAAAGAGCTGTCTGTCATGCGTGAAGTGAATCGCTCTGGTGGGAAACGGTGCAATAACTCAACACTAACTCACTGTGAGACAGAGAACTGACACCTCACCACCAGCTTGTCAATTTCCATAGCGTTATAACGAACAGCACATATCCCATTTAAATGTCACATTAACAACATACTGTATGTTGTGGCCATTTCGGTTTTGTATGCCATTAGACCCAATAATGATACATTATGAGCAGTGCTCAATGTGCATTGCAATAATATTAAAAAGTATATTATGGGAAGTATGGGGAATATTATGTACACTGTTGAATATATATTAGGTAATGTTAAGTATTATCTTGGTCTCAGTGAGTCTGCTGGTTTGTTTCAGTTTGTGGTTACATGTTCTCTCTATTGATTCAGGTGTCGCTGGCTTGCATAATCAGCGTTACCATGGGATCCTTGATTGTTTCTATGGTAACGCTGATCATTCCAGCTGATCATCATTAATTCCCTGGCTATATCTACCTCACTTTGTTTTGTGTTCGTCGCTCGATTGTTGTTTGAGTCCAGTTACTTACCACTCTCTCCTTCTGCCCTAGTATATCCTGTATCATGTTTTGTGTATTGGCTGCCAGTCTATACTGTGTGTTAGCCGGGATTGTGGTTACCTTCTAGTCTGTTGTCTCGCCTCTCTTGACGCTTTTCCTGGGTTCCCCTCAGCAATACTTCACTGCACTGGATCTGCTCCACACACGACCACTACGCACAAAAGCCTATGAACATACTACTCTACAGAGGATTCCTCGAGGATCTACATTACATTTCCACTACGCACACAAGCCTACGAACACACCATCCATCTCCAGCTGCAGTCTCGAAGCTTTACCAGCCTAGCTGTGTTTGTTAAATAAACAGATCATTGTTCTCCGCACTTGGATCTTTTGTCTCATCTTTCCTGACAGAACAATCGAGCCAAGATGGATCCAGCGGAGGAGATCAACCTGTGGGCTGCACTTGCTCAATAGAGTGTTTTTGGGTCGCCAGCAGGACCAGATCTCTGCTTCCAACCATGCTTTGAAATGGTGGCATCTCAGCTAGCGGAACTCGCATCACTGGTTCAGTGGGAAGGTGCATCCGTGCGCCTTTTCGCACTGCCTGTCCCCAGCTGAACAGAATTATGACGCCGGTAATAGGGAGTTGTTGGCTGTCAGGTTGGCCTCGGGTAAGTGCCGTCACTGGTTAGGGGGTTTGGGGTTACCTTTCGTGGTCTGGACTGACCACAAGAATTTGAAGGATATACACAGAGCTAAACGTATTAACTCCAGGCAGGCTCGTTGGGCGCTTTATTTCACCCACTTTGATTTTATTTTATCGTACCATCCGGGCTACAAAAACACAAAGCCCAATGCCCTATCCTGATGTTTTGAAGGCAGGACCTCCACCACCTCTCTGGATACCATCCTCCCCGCCTCCCAGGTGGTGGGCATGGTGTCCTGGGACATTGAGACTAAAGTCCGTTCCACGATGCGTAGCACCACTTCGCCCGCCGGATGCCCAACGGGTCTATTATTCGTTCCTCGGTCAGTCCGGATGCACGTTCTCCGGTGGGGCCACTCATCCAACGTCGCCTGTCATCTAGGGGCTGCTCATACTCAGGCGCTCATTAGACAGTGATTCTGGTGGCCATCGCTAGCGCAGGACATTTGCCATTACTTGTCTGCTTGCCCTGTCTGTGCCTCTAACAAGACTTTCTGTCAGCCTCCGGCCAGGCTCCTCCAACCGCTGTAAGTCCCTTCAAGACCCTGGTCCCACATTGCCATGGACTTTGTCACATGTCTCCCCACATCCCATGGCAACACAGTCGTCATGACCGTGGTGGACCATTTTTCAAAGGCGGCTCATTTTGTTCCCCTCCCCAAATTACCTTCAGTGAGGGAGACAGTGGTTGAAGTCATTATCATCACATCTTCTGCATTCATGGCCTCCCGGTGGCCAATGTGGTTTCTGACAGGGGACCCCAGTTTGTGTCACAGTTTTGGGCAGAATTCTGCTGAAAGCTGGGGGCTACTGTAAGTGTGTCCTCTGGGTTCTATCCCCAGACTAATGGGCAGGCAAAGTGGGTGAATCAAGAGCTTGAAAAGACCCTGCGTTGCATCACTTTCCATAATCCGTCTTCTTGGAGCTCTTATTTGGCCTGGGTCGAGTATGCCCACAGTTCCTCTCCATCGTCGTCAATGGGGCTATCACCTTTCCTGTGTTGCCTAGGTTACCAGCCCCCTCTGTTCCCTGCTTAAGAACCCGATGCTCAGGTCCGCACACGCCTTTATCCAACAGTGCTGTCATACCTGGCGGATAACCAGAGAAGCCCTCCTCCGGACTGGCGTTCGTATTAAGAAGTCAGCATATCGCCACAGGTCTAAACCTCCAACTTATGTCTGCGGGCAGAAGGTCTGGTTGTCTACTAAAGACATTCCTCTCCGACTCCCCTCTCATAATCTGGGGCCCAAATTTATCAGGCCTTTTCCCATCATTAAGGTCATTAGCCCGGTAGCAGTCTGTCTCAACTTGCCACCTTTCCTTAGTCGTGTCCACCCGGTGTTCTATGTTTCTCGTATCAATCCTGTTGTCCAGTCTAGTCTTCATCCATCTCCTTCATCTGGTGGAGGGCCCCCCGGCTTATTCCATTAAATGGTTACCCAAATTCAGATGCAGGGGCAGAGGGGTCAAGTACCTGGTAGACTGGGAAGGTTATGATCCTGAGGAGAGATGCTGGGTCCCAGCCTGGGACATTCTGGACCACGCCCTCATCAATCGGTTCCATTTTCATTATGGTGAGTCCACTGGTTTGTTTCAGTTTGTGGTAACATGTTCTCTCTATTGATTCAGGTGTTTCTGGCTCGCGTAATCAGCGTTGACATGGGATCCTTGAGCGAGAGGCACCTGATCGGCATTAATTCCCTGGCTATATCTACCTCGCCCTATTTTGTGTTCGTCGCTCGATTGAGGTTTGAGTCTTGTTACTTACCACTCTCTCCCTCTGCCTTAGTATATCCTGTATTGTGTTCTGTGTATTGGTTGCCAATCTGCGCTGTGTGCGCTGGGATTGTGGTTACCTTCTAGTCTGTTGCCTCGCCTCTCTTGACGCTTCTCCTGAGTTCCCCTCAGTAATACTTCACTGCACTGGATCTGCTCCACATACGACCACTACGCACACAAGCCTATGAACATACTACTCTACAGAGGATTCCTTGAGGACCTACATTACATTTCCACTACGCACACAAGCCTACGAACACACCATCCATCTCCAGCTGCAGTCGGTACCGGGTTCCCTTCTCAAAGCTTTACCAGCCTAGCTGTGTTTAAGTAAACTGATCATTGTTCTCCGCACTTGGATCTTTTGTCTCATGGACACTGTTGGATATACTGTATATTAGGTAAAGTGAAGTATATTATGGGAAGTGTAGTGAGTATTATTGACACTGTTGGATATATTTTATATTAGGTAACGTGAAATATATTATGGGAAGTGTAGGGAATATTATGGACACTGTTGGATATACAGTATATTGGGCAAGAGTAAGTACTGTGTATTATGGGACATTTAGGGAATATTATGGACATTGTTGAATATATGTTTGGCAAATTAAAGTACTGCGTATTATGGGAAATGTAGGGAATAAGGTGAAGTACACTATTGTAGCTGTAGGCAGTATTAAGGACAGAGTTGTATATTATGTTGGTTATGGTGAAGTATATTATGAGAAGTGAAGGGACTAATAAGGACAGTGTTAGATATATATTTTTGGTAACGTCAAGTATAATATGGGAAGAGAACAGAATATTACGAATATATTGAGTAAGGTGAATAATATTATTTGAAGTGTATGGGGAGTTTATGGGTTGTGTTGGGTATATTATGAGCAAAGGAAAACATATTGTGGGGATATGTGTCTTTATTATGGGATGTGTGGTATTTTGGTCTGTCGTGAAGATATAAAAAGTTGTTATTTCATGAGTTTTGAATGATGTGGGAAATATGATCAGGTCTATTATACTGATACCCTTGAGTAATATAATAGTATTACTGACTATATACTGTATGTATTGACTATAGTAATATACTATTATATTCATTTGTATGAATAATGAGTTTTGTGAGTTACATTATGAGTTATGTTGACAGTGAGGGTACATATATATATATTAGATACAGTGCATCCAGAAAGTATTCACAGCGCTTCACTTTTTCCACATTTTGTTATGTTACAGCCTTATTCCAAAATGGATTAAATTCATTATTTTCCTCAAAATTCTACAAACAATACCCCATAATGACAACGTGAAAGAAGTTTGTTTGAAATCATTGCAAATTTATTAAAAATAAAAAACGAAAAAGTCACATGTACATAAGTATTCACAGCCTTTGCTCAATACTTTGCTGAAGCACCTTTTGGCACCAATTACAGCCTCAAGTCTTTTTGAGTATGATGCTGCAAGCTTGGCACACCTATTTTTGGGCAGTTTCTCCCATTCTTCTTTGCAGGACCTCTCAAGCTCCATCAGGTTGGATGGAGAGCGTCGGTGCACAGCCATTTTCAGATCTCTCCAGAGATGTTCAATCAGGTTCAAGTCTGGGCTCTGGCTGGGCCACTCAAGGACATTCTCAGAGTTGTCCCTGAGCCGCTCCTTTGTTATCTTGGCTGTGTGCTTAGGGTCGTTGTCCTGTTGGATGATGAACCTTCGCCCCAGTCTGAGGTCCAGAGCACTCTGGAGCAGGTTTTCATCAAGGATGTCTCTGTACATTGCTGCATTCATCTTTCCC
This sequence comes from Myxocyprinus asiaticus, assembly GCF_019703515.2. NCBI lineage: Eukaryota > Metazoa > Chordata > Actinopteri > Cypriniformes > Catostomidae > Myxocyprinus > Myxocyprinus asiaticus. Next base: position 3,839,946 of record NC_059361.1, read on the forward strand.
TCGATCCTGACTAATCTCCCAGTTCCTGCCGCTGAAAAACATTCCCACAGCATGTTGCTGCCACCACCATGCTTCACTGTAGGGATGGTATTGGCCAGGTGATGAGCGGTGCCTGGTTTCCTCCAGACATGACGCTTGCCATTCAGGCCAAGGAGTTCAATCTTTGTTTCTCATGGTCTGAGAGTCCTCCAGGCAGGCTGTCATGTGCCTTTTACTGAGGAGTGGCTTCCGTCTGGCCACTCTACCATACAGGCCTGATTGGTGGAGTGCTGCAGAGATGGTTGTTCTTCTGGAAGGTTCTCCTCTCTCCACAGAGAAATGCTGGAGCTCTGTCAGAGTGACCATCGGGTTCTTGGTCACCTCCCTGACTAAGGCCTTTCTGAGTCCTGGTGGTTCCAAACTTCTTCCATTTATGGATGTTGGAGGCCACTGTGCTCATTGGGACCTTCAATGCTGCAGAAATGTTTCTGTACCCTTCCCCAGATCTGTGCCTCGATACAATCCTGTCTCGGAGGTCTACAGACAATTCCTTGGACTTCATGGCTTGGTTTGTGCTCTGACATGCACTGTTAACTGTGGGACCTTATATAGACAGGTGTGTGCCTTTCCAAATCATGTCCAATCAACTGAATTTACCACAGGTGGACTCCAATCAAGTTGTAAAAACATCTCAAGGATGATCAGTGGAAACAGGATGCACATGAGCTCAATTTTGAGTGTCATGGCAAAGGCTGTGAATACTTGTGTACATGTGATTTCTTTTTTTTAGTTTTTTATTTTTAATAAATTTGCAAAGATTTCAAACAAACTTCTTTCACGTTGTCATTATGGGGTATTGTTTGTAGAATTTTGAGGAAAATAATGAATTTAATCCATTTTGCAATAAGGCTGTAACACAACAAAATGTGGAAAAAGTGAAGCGCTGTGAATACTTTCCGGATGCACTGTATAGGCAACATTATTTACTGTGTTGGAAATATATCGGGTAAGATAAAGTCTATTATGGACGTTATTTTCGAAAGTGTTAAATTTATAGGTTTACTGGGTATGAATTACATTATGGGAAGTGTGAGGAGTTAATGTGTTGTGCTGGATATATTATGGGCAAAAGAAAGCACATTCTGGAGAGTGGTGGATGTATTTTGGCCATGCCATGCTCTGCTGGTTGGAGCTGTCAGAGGCACATGGATGGCAGTGCTGACTCAACCTTTTCTCTTTCTTTTGGTCTGTCCGTGATCTGATGATGGAAGGCATTCCTCACATTTCTACAAACACTCTCTCTCTCTCTCTCTCTCTCTCTCTCTCTCTCTCTCTCTCTCTCTCTCTCACACACACACACACACTCATAATATTCATGTGTTTATGTGTATATTGAAAGCTGAAGTCAGCATTATGTTGAGTGAGGGAGTTCAGCTTTATGGCTGCAGTGAATAGCTTCATATTTATAAATCACATCAGTGTCATGACTGTAGACAAACCCTGTTTACACCGTCCTGATTTCACTGCTGTTAGACCATAAACCTGTGCCACATCAGTCATTCCACACCTCTTTATCACCTCACCTTTTAATCTGTGACAATGTAACAAACATAAGAGTCAGTGTTTTTAGCCACTGATAACTGTGAATTACAAAAAAATGAGGTAATTAGTTGATTTTAAGTGAGGAGGTCTGGAAAACCAGGGGAAAGCTGTATGTTAGCATGCCCATTCATCTCAATGGCAGTTGTTTGGCTGGCACATTTCCGGAGACTTTTTATTTTAGCCAGTCACTTAAATGTCATGTTACTAGTGTGTCATTGACAAAAAAGTTTGTCTGAGAAGTCATGTTATCTTTGTGTTTATTTTGACCATGCTTTTTTTTTTAAAACATTTCCTTTTCAGCATTTTCTATAGCATTTAAAAATGTCACCATCAAGTTAAAGATTAAAATACTTTCCTTCATCATTTAATAAACATGAGTGCACAAAACTTAGATTTTATTTTTTTATTTTTTTATTTTTTCTCAAGGCAGACACCCCTTAGAAATGTTTTACTTTAAGCACCAGAAAATAATATCACAATGACTTTAATATGTTTGTCATATTACAGGCTTTTTCAAATAATTGTTTTGTGTGAATTTAATTTTTAATGTATTTTTGATCTGGACAATAAATAAGTCACATCATTGACCCATATATTGGAACTCCTTGCAAAAATAAAGGTTCATTTTTTGCTTTTAAGAGCCCTTTCAAAAATTGGTCAGTGGTGCATCTACTATAATATCATGATATAATATATAATAAAAAAAACATTTGATTTTGATTTTGCTTGCAAAAAGTGTTATCTAGTCATAATGCATTGCTGCTTTTGAATAGCTGATGATGAAGAAACATTTATTTTGCCCACATAATGTTGTAGTTATGCCGTCTGCCAGCAGGGTTTCTATCTACTGAAGCTAACCAGCCAAACCCTAACCCCTTGATTTTTACCTGCTATATTGACATACTGAAATTCAATGCATTAATGTCCATTGTTCTGTCAGAAATTAATAAACACAGGGACATTATGGGTAGTGTAGTCATTCTATTGTACACTACTGTGAACTGTGGTTGTGGTATGTGAAGCGACAGATTTGTCAACAGGTAAGTGTGTGTGTGTGTGTGTGTCGGGGCGGGGGGAGGTGGCTGTGGCTGGCATAGTTGTCGAGACAGTGGTCAGTTGCGGTCAGCAGGCTTTAAACAGCAGTATGCTTTGGTAGAATGCTCTAGAATTCTATCATTATGCTGAGAACAGAGAAAGAGAAAGCCATCCGTCATCCAGCCATTGAGGTCAGACTGTCACTTTAAGTCATTCTTTCTCAGTTTTTCTTGTAGTCGATGCTGCATATGCACTTGTTTTAATGATACCATCTCTAACTTCAAGATAGACATCAAGAGGAACAACAAAACACAGCTGATAATGGCACAAAGTCTTTTCAGATGCACTTTAATAGCATACTTACAGATTACAGTAGTATCAGAATGAGTTGTATCAGAGATCTTGCATATAATTGTGTGATTTGGCCACTCTTTGTTACAGTAACTTCAGCATGCTTTTACATGCTTTGACTGCTTAAGAAGTCACATCATCTTATTCATAAAGATGAATAGAATATTATTTAATCACAACATATTTGTTACAATGCCATATGTGGCTGTTAGTACCACCTAAGTGGTAGTTTGATAATAGACTGTTTCATAAATATAGAGATTTTCATACAAACAGTGGCAAAAAAAAGTATGTGAACCCTTTGGATTTACCTGCATTTATGTATATATTTGTCTTAAAATCTGGTTTGATCTTCATCTAAGATGCAATAATGAACAAACATAATCTGTGTTAACTAATAACACAAACATTATTGTTTTGTTCTTGTACACATTGAATACATCATCAAACATTCACAGTGTAGGTTGGAAAAAGTATGTGAACCCCTGGGCTAATGATGTCAACAAAAGCTAATTAGAGTCAGGCGTTGGCAAACCTGGCATCCAGTTAATGAAACGAGATTGGAGGTGCGGGTTAGAGCTTCTTTGTCTTATAAAAAACACTAAAATATTTTGAGTTTGCTATTCACAAGAAGCATCTGCTGACGTTGACCATACCTCGCAAAAAAAGAGATCTCAGAAGACTTAAGATCAAGAATTGTCACTCGAACCTTGAAAACAGTACTCGCTAAGACTTAGTTTATAGCTGGTATTTGTTTTGTTCGATGATTCAATATAAAATGACTCACTTTTTGACTCACATCTCAACATGTCTCTGTTTATTGACTGATCGCACATTACATGTTGGTCTTGTACGTCTGTTTGTCGAACCATTTGTAACATTTGCTGTAACACAGTGCCATCTACTGGATTCTTGTAGAACAACAGGTATTGTAATTAATGGACATCATCACAGTATTAAGATGTATCTCGGGTGATCCGATCACATGTGGTCAGATGAGACACATCGCTGTTGGTCGCACAAATGCATCTCCTGTGAGCACATGTGATTGGTTTTTGAGGGGAGGGTTTCATGGTGGCATATATTATCACTACATCATAAATTAATAAACCAGAAACATTTCACAAACGACAAAGCAGCATGGAAAAATGGTGCACCAGCTACAGCTGAAGTTTCATCGATTGTAAGTGCACACGAAGACACTGAAGAAGATCCGTAAAGAACTCGTACATGTATATTTAATCTCTTTATCCAATTTTTCCTTTTAAAGCCATGTGTCACCAGAGTAATGAACAGTTTAAACTCTTGATTTAGCGCAGCGGTTGATTGACAGATAAGGAGTGGCACTTCGCTGCATCCCGGACAGTGTTTACAGCGTTTCAAATGCATTTTTGACTACCTCGATCACAAAAGGTTTTGCACCCCATTTACACCTGTATATAGTGCTGATCACTTTTAATCAGATCTTCAGAATCACATCCTAATACCAGCTGAAAATGGGGTCTAAATGACCGCTGCCTACATTAGCAAATGCTACAGAATGACTTCTGGCGGAAGTTCATCCCATATCCGTTTCCCCAGTAATACCTCCAGGAATAAGGTGGATAGCCACAAGATGTAAACATTATTCAAGTTAACATGAATTTAGTCTCATAAAATCGCTTACTAACCTTATCTGTGTAAAGTAATATCTGATATTACAACTTCATTGTCATGTTGGTGTAACGCTGGTAATCCCGTTAAGCACTTTTATCACACTAAAATCATAACTTTTATAATGTTTCCTATCTTGTGGCTAAAACAGTGCATATTTTAAGTTAATGGACTTTCCCCATTCAATTTCAAGTGCCTCACTGTAGCAGTCATTAAAAAAAAAAGAAATATGTATATACGTATATATATATATATATATATATATATATATATATATATATATATATATATATATATATATATATATATATTATTATTATTATTATTTATTTATTTATTTTATTTTTTGATAATCAACATTATTCAGCTGTAGACTTTACATGAACTGAACTCACAATATTCCTTGAATATAGAATTCAGCTGATGTGTCATCACAGGTGTGTTTATTTCAGCTATTTTACAACAGCTTCAAATGTGTCTCATCCAATCAGAATTTAGATTTATAACGATCCATTTTATAATAATAGTTTTACTGTTTTTAATATTTTGTTTTAACAAAAGTGTGACAATGTGGACTGATTCCTGACTTTTCTTTTCTGTTTAGAGTCCATCACGTTTTGTGTAAATAATTTAAAGCAAAAAAAAAAAAAAAAAGTTAGATTACCTTTCTTTGATTTATTTGATTTTCCTAAAGTATGCAAAAATAGGCATTACCATTTGATGTATAAAATATCAACAGTCCCCCCCCTTTAATTATTAAGGCATATGTTTTTTAATCATATAAAAATAAAATATTATGTAGTTCTTATATGTCAAATATTTCAGTTTCATCTATTTATTAACATTAATTTTGAATGTGAATAAATATATTTTATATTTTATGCAATAATATTTATAGGCCTAGAATAAAATACTAAGAAATCAGATGTTACCAAATAAATAAATAAATAAATAAAACACAGAGGATTTAATTACTTTACATTACATTTTGAATTTGGAGGATTTTTTTTGTATTATTTATTTTTTACTTCCGGTGATGTATTTGCCCCAAGCCCTTTTTAATGTCTGACCCTGACTATGATGTTTACATTTACCATGATATAAAATTCTTCATACTGTGAAATCATAATTTGGTGTGACACTGTGAAACACACTGTCCACCTCTAATCAGAAGCAATGTTTTGTTGTTATACAAAATTGCACAGTGGAGTTGTAGCTGTGTGTGTGTGTGTGTGTGTGTGTGTGTGTGTGTGTGTGTGTACATGTTTATATTACATTGTGGGGACCAAATGTCCCCACAAGGATAATAAAACTGGCCCAGCCAGCGGTCCCCATGAGTGAAATGGCTTATTAAACATACTAAACGATGTTTTTTTATTTATTAATTTATTTTTTTAATGTAAAAATGCAAAAAGCTTTCTGTGAGGGTTAGGTTTAGGGGTAGGGTTAGAGTTAGGGGATAGTAATTATAAGTATGTCTGGAGAGTCCCCAAAATGATATAAAAACAAGTTTGTGTGTGTGTGTGTGTGTGTGTGTGTGTGTGTGTGTGTGTGTGTGTGTGTGTGTGTGTGTGTGTGCATGCGCGTGTGGACTCAATGAATGAAAAGTCAGCCATGGCAACCGAACATGAGCTGTTACGGTGAGTGATGTGTTGCCGTTAGGTTACCATGGTAACACAACTCAAATTAAGAGGAGCTAAATGATGGTTATGAATAAGGAATGTCTGTGCACATGTGTATAACACACACACACACACACACACACACTCAAGCTGCCTAATACAAACAATGTATCACATTTGTCCATGAGGTGTTAATATGAAGTTTGTTATTTATGAATCTGGCTGTATAACTGGAACAGACTCCCAATGGCCCAAAGGAACACACATAACACTTAACGAGTAATAACCAATAAAGTTAATTACATACACACATTCTAACTGCATCTCAAAAGCATCTGTTACACACGTATGACCCCTGGAACCCTTTACACATGTCATACATTAATCAGAGCAGACATCTTCTCTGTTCTTTTGGCATGATTGTATAATATTGTCCGTAACCAACACAGCAATTAAGCTTGCCAAATGCACTAATTTGACACGGCATATTAGCACTTGGATCTAAAAGGTCAGTGTGTGCTAATAATCATAATAGTCAACATTTGCACAACTAATGCTGATGTCATGCACGTGATTGCCAACATTTACAGTACGATGCATCATGTACCTTCACAAAGGTATATTTTTTGAGTATACATTTGTAAATACATTCATAATGGATTCTCAGCAAGCAAGTGCACATCACCACAAATATACAAGATATGCAACTATCACTGTTTTAAAAGTATAACCACATTCTGTAAATAAAAAACACTTAAATGGTAGACACTTTACAATAAGGTTGTATTTTTTAACATAGTTAAATATATTAGTTGGCATGGAATAACATTGAACAATACTTTAATGTTGGTTAATGTTGATTACTGCATATACTATTTCATTTTTACATTAAAAGTTACATTAACATTAATTAATGCATTATGAACGTACATGAATAAGCAAAAAAACACATTATATCTCGGGACTCATGTACAGTAGAATCGATTACCAATTTTTGTAAAGTTATATATATATATATTTTTTTTATTCATGCCATGACCAACCAAAAAAATAAATCATGTTTACTTTTGCATGGTAGTCATGCAGGGATACCTTATAGGGATGTGGTGTATTTATCTGTAAAGTAATGTTTAAGGCCATGTCCACACTAAAAGTTTGGAAACTCCTTTTTTTTTTAGTTTTCTAACAGCATTGTTTTCCAAAGTATGTGGTAATGGAGAGCATTTTTCGTAGAGGAAACCGCCGGTTTAGTGTGGATGAGAGGCTTAAACATAGCGAAATTGATGCATTTTCAAACATAAACGTATTAGTATGGACGTGGCCAAAATGGAACAAACTCCATCCATATGAACTTAGACTGTAACGAGCAATAAGTTCCTCCACCTAGAAAAGTAGTCGCACCTTAAAAGGATGATTGCATACAGTATGTTTCAGTATAAAAATAACCCAGAATATTCCCTAAAGTTCAGGCTCACTAACTATCTGCACCTCTGTGACGAGATCCTCTGACAAATGATATTTAATTTCGCTCTACGCGCAAAATTCAGCAGCTCTGCTATTTGACAACTGCTGTGATTCGCCAAGCCATCTGGCAAGTTCAAAATTAAGTTGTTGCAGGTTTTAATCTCAGATTGTGTCTGTGAGATTGTTTATGTGGGGATTTAAACCTGTATCAAACACTTTGATAAATCTGCTCATTTGAGTATTGTGCAGCAGAGACACATCCGTGTTTACGTTCCAGTTCATGAATGTGTGAAAATGAGTTTATCCTCAGCCCGGCATTATTCTCTTTTCATCACCGCTAATTCACTCCTTTCTTCTTTTCCGTCTTCTTGATACCTTATTTACCATACTCGTCTTTTCCTGTCGTTTTTCATTTTCTTTTCAATCCTTCTCTCTGGCATTTCATCACTTCCCCACCTCTTTCCCTATTTATCAATCATTTTTCCATTTGTTTCATTTTTTTCTATCTCTCTCTCTCTCTCTCTCTCTCTCTCTCTCTCTCATGCATGCCTCTATCATGTTCCTACATGCTTCATACCAGCATGCATTTAAACCCCAAAACTGTGGACTAGGCTCTTAAATAATATACAGTTAAACCTATGCCAGGAAATGTCCTTTTTTCTGATGATAGCAGGTTTAGTGGAAGGGAACTGTGAAAATGACTTCTGTTGCCAGCATCGCTGAAGTCTTGCTCTGTGTGGGTTACTTAGTTTAGTGATGTGGTAAAAATTGCCCCACGGGCACTGACACTGGCCTAACCCATATTGAGTGGTACAACACACAGCCTGACTGTGACTGTGGGGGGAAGGGAACTACATCTGTTCGCTTCAGCATGACTTGTGTTCATATTGTTATGTGCTAATGCACTGTAGGATATGAGTGTTGTGTACTGATTAGCAACATGACTGTATGCAATGTACTGTATGGATGGTTTTGGGGTTGGCTCTTTGTGTAATTTCCAATTGTTATTTTTTGTGCTGTATTATTATTATTATGATTAAAGTACAGATTTGCTTTATTTTATTTTATTTATTTTTTTGAAAAGAGAGAGATGATGTGTGGGACAAAATGTGTCGGGTTCAAGCTAATAACTGTTTCCTATCAGTTGCTTTTCCTTCAGGGGGCGCACTATGAGCTAGGGGTTGACCAATATGCTTTTTTCAGGGCCGATACCTATAGCAATTATTAGTAATAATGGAGACTGATAACAGATATTTGGGGTCGATATACATTTGCAGTAAAAATTTTAATTTTAAATCAAGAGTCAATAAGTCTCTTAAGGACTGGGCAAGAATGAGTACATTGTGGCCCAAAGACAACCAAAGTAGTGGACTATTGGGGATCTTCTACCATTTATATATACATAGGAAAGATAACCCCTGAGTGAAAATATATGTAAAAGTCTTAAAATGCAAATCTACCAAAAACAAACAAAAAATATACATCTAAATAGTGCAGCTTAAAAATACTGTTATAGTTATAGCTATAGTTAAGCATGAATGGGCTGACTATCATAAGCAGGGAATTCAAAGTTTTGGTCAATCATTAATTTTCACAAAATGTTGTTTGTTATCAATAGGGTCTAAACATGTTGATTAATAAAGCTCATTTTAGATTGAAAAAAACACAAAAATAGTTTCTCGTCTAAAGGCGCTCTGGAACCACAATATATTGTCCTGTCACAAACCTTGCTTAGCTGAACCGTCAGAGTCATATCTGACATTCATTTTCGTTTTCTAAGTGTGTTTTAGCGAAAGATTCCGGTATCCATCTATATTGCTTCTCACTGTTTTTCTCTGCTACGGTCTACTGTCATTAAAATAACCGCCTCTGCAGCTCTACAATGCGAGCCTCATTTCACGGGCAGGTGGAGAGAGACAACGCGTGCGTAGCGAGAACGGATTAATGAAGCATGTTTGGTGCTAGAGAAAAATATTCAAGGATATAGTGTTGAAAGATCAGTGCTATCTACGCCCCGGTGCGCTTTTGGTGTATACAGCTCTGTTGTTTTGTCACACTGCTAACCTAAAGTGTAGAAACGGTGAAATGGGGCAACCGTTGTCATGATGTTTCGCAGGTTTGCTAATTGGTGACCGCTGGCATAGAGTATTGTGATGCTTATTGCAACTTCAGTATCTGCATTCTTACCTTTGAAAACAGCTTGTCCTCACAGTGATGCATCTTCGTCTTGCAACTTTGGGGGGTTCGCCGTTCGGCCCCGTTTCGCGGCTGGCCCACCGGGAAAAGTCCTGGTTCTTCCTATGGCCAGTCCGCCCCTGCATATAACCAATCCGATAATACTGTGGGCGAGATATTGAGCCAGTCTACAAGCAGTAACCTTTCAGAGCGATGTGGTGGCATCAGAGCCAACAGAGAACATTTTAAAATTTATCAGCAATCAGATCAGACAAAATAACGATTCCGATGATTAGAAAAATTATGAATATCAGATCGATAATCAGCCGGGCCATTAACCGGCTGACCCTTAATATAAGCACTATTATAAGGCGCAACAGTGCCTGCCCACTTTTGCAGCCGTCTTTGTTCCGGAAGTATTTTCTCATAGGGACTTCATAAAGTACTTCACAAAAGAGTTGTAAGCCATGAACCAAACCAACCAGCTCTGAGGTGAATCACAACATCACAGACTTTGATTTGAAGCAAATGATGCATTGTGTATTATGTAACCGTATTAAAAAAAAATAAAAATGGAAGAATGATAAAACTATTGATTTAAAGTTGTTGAAGTATAGAAACAATATATTTAAAGTATATCCCAAAAAATTAAGATATATACAAATATACTATATAAGTAGTTTGAGAGTGTAGGGTGAGCGACTCGATTGCGTCATTCACAGTGCGTCATGGGAGTGGGCGGTCGATGCAGAGCTCTTTTGGCGCACTTTGTTTGCCGAGATTCTCTGATTGGTGGATGTATCTCTTCAGGATCATGGGCAGTGTAATTTTTCATCAGGAATTCTGCAATTAAACACAGACTGATTGCTTCAACAGAAGCATATACCATCAATGAACAAACTCGGAGCTCATTACTTTAATGGTTTATAAGTTATTGTTAAAAATCTATTCGCCTATGGAGAAAATAAATGGGGTTTTTACTTCCGGAACCAGGCTGTTGCGCTATATTATCATATGTTACACTTTTTTATTTGTTTGTAAAGGGATTTAAAGTATAGGATTGATTTTGAAAAGAACAGAGATGTTATGCGGGATAAAGGCCACGTCCACACTAATCCATTTCTGTTTGAAAACTCTAGGGCAGGGCTACTCAACTTCGAAAAGGTCCGAGGCTGCAAAGCTTGATCCCTGTACTGCACTCTTTTTTGTAATTCAAATTTTTATTGATTCACATGACAGTGTAAAAAACTCAGCACATATATAAAGAATCAACATTTTACATTTAAACCCTACTAATACAATCCCACCCTGACCCCTAACGAACACCCCTGTGGTCCCACATAACACACACACAATCCAAAAAAATAAATAAAATAAAATAAAATAAAAAATGCCTTCTACTTACTGCTTCATCAAATGCAGCTACCCTCCCCATTTCCACACACCACTCCGAAAAAGAGTGTGCTCCACTTGACTTCCAACCCCTTAAAATTACTTGCCAGAACCCAATTTTTTATGTGATTATCCCCTAAATGCATGACCGCCCCATCACCCAAAATACAGAGTCTGGGACAAAGCAAAACCTGAATGTTCAAAACATCACACAAATAACTCTGTACCTGCAACCAAAACTGCTGGATCTTAACACACCCCCAAAAGACATGGGTTGTGTCTCCAACTTCTGATTGGCATCGCCAGCAAGTGGGTGTGTCTTTAAGACCAAGCCTATATAATCTAGAGGGGGTCCAATAAAATCTATGTAGAATCTTAAATTGCATAAGGCGAACCCTTGCATCTCTAGATACAGACTTGACATTTTTAAGAATCTTAGTCCACACTCCATCCTCCAATACCAAATTCAAATCTTTTTCCCATACTCTCTTGAGGGAAGTCAAGGCTCCATCCCCCAGACACTGAATTAGTAGGGAGTTATAAACTGATGCTTCATGGCCTTTTCCAAATTAGCAATCACCCCTCCCAAAGCACCTGCCGCTTTAGGGGGGTGTGTGCCACTCCCAAAAACAGTGCAGAGTAGGTGGCGAAGCTGTAAATACTTATAAAAGTGAGATCTGGGAATGCCAAAATGTTGAACCAAATTTTCAAAAGGTCTTAATACTCCACCCTCATATAGGTCACCAAGTGCATTAACCCCCCTCACAATCCAATCTGACCAACAAAAAGGGGACTTATTAATACATAGTTTAGGGATCAGCCATATGCTCGAGGCTATGTTTAAATAAATATCCGAATTAAACACTCTGGACACTTTTGTCCATATCGAGTGCAAATGCAAAATAACAGGGTGCGACTTAACCTCTCCGGCTAGTTTGATCGAAAGGCTTTGCAGTGGCGAGATAGGAGCAAAAACTTCCTTTTCAATACAAAACCAGGGAGGGGCTCTCACAGGTGGAAGCAACCAATGAGCCAAATGTCTAAGACCGAACGCATAATAATAAAACAAAATCTTGGGTAGGCCTAACCCACCACTGTCAATCGCTCTATGTAACTTATTGAAATTTAACCTGGGGCGCTTACCATTCCAAACAAAGGACTTCGCTATGCTATCATATTGCTTGAAATAAGAGAGGGGGACATCTACAGGGAGAGACTTCAGTAAGTAATTGAATTTTGGAATACAATTTATTTTAATAACATTAATCTTCCCAATCATCGATAAATGTAATGAAGCCCACCTGCCCACATCGCTCGAAAACCGTTTTATTAAAGGGTCAAAATTAACTCTAACTAAATCAGACAAATTTGCTGGGAATAAAATCCCCAAATACTTAATGCCCTGTTTGGGCCACTGGAAGGCGCCCGGCTGGAAAGACATTTCTGGGCAGTACGCTGTCAGCGCCAAAGCTTCGGATTTAGACCAATTGACTTTGTATCCTGAGAACTTGGAAAAGGAATTAATAATTCTGTGGAGGCAAGGCATAGATCTAATAGGTTCAGAGACAAATAATAAAATATCATCTGCGTAAAGCAGAAGCTTATGCGCCACACCTCCCGCAGTCACCCCTGGAAAATCATCCTCCTTTCTTATCACGGTTGCTAATGTTTCCAGGGCAAGACAGAACAATAATGGGGAAAGAGGGCAGCCCTGCCGAGTGCCCTTATCCAGAGTAAAATAATCTGAAATTAATCCATTTGTTTGTACCGCTGCTACAGGGTGTCTATAAAGTAACTTAATCCAACCAATAAATGTACTCCCGAACCCATACGTTTCCAAAATCTTAAAAAGATAATCCCATTCTACCATATCAAACGCCTTTTCGGCGTCAAGTGAGATGGCAGCGATCGGAGACTGATCATTCGCTACTGACCACATGATATTGATGAGACGCCTGATGTTATCAGAAGAGTTACGGCCCTGAATAAACCCCACCTGATCTATATGTATAAGAGATGTCATAACTTTACTTAATCGTTTAGCCGAAATTTTTGACAATATTTTTACATCTAGTTTGATCAGGGAGATTGGACGGTAACTTTTAAACACACACGGATCTTTGTCCTTTTTAAGAATCAGACGGATCCGGGCTTGTGCCATGGTTGGAGGAAGCTTTCCATTCTTTAATGATTCAGTATAAAATTCTAACAAAAGTGGAGCCAGTTCTGTAGCATAGGATCTAAAAAAATCTGCGGCAAAACCATCTGGCCCCAGAGCCTTGCCAGTAGGTAGGGACTTAATTACTTCATCAGGCTCCTCCAAGGTTATCTCAGAATCAAGAGAGTTTTTTGCTCAATCGTCAGTTTAGGAAGATCTAATGGTTCCACAAAGTTTCTAATATCTTCATCAGTAGACGAAGACGTGGAACTATAAAGATCAATATAGAATTCTTTAAAGGCATTATTAATATCAATGGCTGAGGTAAATATTACACCACCAGCAGATTTCACTGAGGGAATGATAGAAAATGACTCTCTCTGCTTTATATATCTAGCCAAAAGCTTCCCTGATTTGTCACCCGACTCAAAGTATGACTGTCTTGCCCTGAATAACCAAAACTCCACTTTCTGTGACAAAATAGTATTATATCAATATTTCAATCGGGTCAATTCTCTGAGGCCTTTAGATGACATATGCCGCTTCAGCTCTGCCTCTGCACTTTTAATATTTCCTTCCAACTCCATGAGTTCTCATGCTTTGGATTTTTTGATGAATGAGGCATACTGTATGATCCGACCCCTAAGAACCGCCTTAAGTGCTTCCCAAGCCATGCCCACAGAGGATACTGAGGACCAGTTGGTCTCCATATAAACACTGATTTCAGTCTTTAACATTTGTTGGAAATCAGGATTTTGCAGAAGGGATACATTAAGGCACCAAGTATACTCGGGCATGATCTGAGACTAAAATGTTTCCAATTGAGCAATCATCAACAGATGAAATGAGGATTTGGATATCAAAAAAAAAAAAAAAAAAAATCTATTCTAGAATAAATCTTATGCACTGATGAAAAAAAATGTATAGTCCCTAACAGATGGGTTCAGAAGTCTCCAAATATCCGAAAGACCAAGATTTTTACACATCCTGTGAAGCGACAATGTTGCTCTAGGGGGTTTACACACTTTTGCTTCACTGTGATCAAGGACTGAGTCCATCAAAAGATTAAAGTCTCCTCCCAATATTATATCATGAGGGGTGCCAGCGGCTTGCAGCATCCCTTCAAGATCTATAAAAAAGCCCTGATCATCAGCGTTAGGTGCATAAATATTAGCCAAAATCAATCTTTGCCCTTGAATTTCTGCTAAAACAATAATGACTCTTCCTAATTTATCATTAGTCTGTTTGAGACATTTGAATTGTAGATGTTTATTAATCAATATAATGACTCCCTTGCTCTTATTTGAGCCAGCACTAAAGAAAATATGTCCACCCCATATCTTCCCAAATTTTTCACCTTCCTGCTGGGAGAGATGTGTTTCTTGAAGAAACACTATATCATATTTCTTACGTTTAAGAAAAGTAATAACCTTCCTTCTTTTTATGGGTTGCCCCAACCCATTCACATTCCATGTGGAGAGAGATAGTACACTCATATTAACAACTGACATATTGATATAATAAAAAAAATAATAAACTGTGCGTCAAAAACAAAATTATACAGATCACATTCCCCATTAGTGAAACAGTCAAACCCCAAACTTCCCCCCAAACAAAACAAACAGAAAAAAGAAAAACGTGTGCATTAACCCCACGCACGACAGCGCCAACCAGCGACAATCCCTCTAAACTCAATAGGTCCATGAACGCCCACGAGAGCCCACGACAACTTTGCCATCGGATTGCTCAATTTTGCCTCACAAATTTGTGAGGCAAAATTACATAACAGAAAATACTTTGTAAAATAAACCCAGTCAATAGGAAGAATAAACACAAAGAATGTGTAGATTCATTCACAGAACTGTCTCAAAGGTGTGATCTTCCACAAAACGAATTCCAGCCAATATAAAACCATTCAGATTCCTCGGACAGACAAACGAATGTTCAGTGAGCCGGCTGTTATGAGTTCAGCGGATGATATAATCATTCCAATGTCCCGTAAAAAAAAAAAAAAAAAATCAACAAAACAAACTCCAGCCGGCAGGAGGAATAAGCACGAAGAACGAACAGATTAATCCACAGCTGTTCCAAAGGAATGTTATTCAAAAGAACAAGCTCCAGCCACTAGGCGGAACCAACACAAAAAGAAACAAAACTGGCATCCCGGTTCCCCGGATGGTTGAGTCAATTCACTCGGAGGCCACATAAACGTATATACCAAGACTTACTCAATCCGTCAACTTTATAAAAGACATCCTTTGTGTGAGCATGTAGATATTTTGCGGTCATCCGTAGTGTCCACTCTCAAACTGGCAGGGAACTTCAATGCAAAATTAATCTTTCGTCAATGCAAAAGTTTCTTTAAGGAAAACTTTTGATGGCGCCGAGCTCTCAAGATGGCGCCGAGTATGGCTGCTGCGTTGCGAGCTCCGACACAACATAGTAATGTTTTGTTTGTTTTGTTCACAATTCTTATGTTTTTTGTCTTGGATGTTGTCTGCCTTATTGTCTACGACAGACAAACACTTTTGGACATTGGTTCAGCAATTTCACACCGTAAACCGGACTTCACATTCCTCAATGCCAACCCGCTGTTTACAAACACGCAAGCGGAGCCCTTTGTCTGGGCAGCACGGCCGCGGAAACGCAAAAGGAAAAGGGGAAACAGAACCGGCGTTCTCATCAGAGTAAGACGCCGTGCAAATCGACCCCCGCTACCCACTATTCTTCTGGCAAATGTTCAGTCTCTGGATAACAAGGTCTGCGAGCTGAAAGCGCGGATCTCTTTCCAAAGAGATACAAGGGACTGCTGCATTATCTGCCTTACAGAAACTTGGATGTCTGCGGAGATTCCAGACTCAGCCATTGAACCCACGGGGTTCTCCGTGCACCGAGCGGACAGAGCGAAAGACCTCTCAGGTAAAAGCAGAGGTGGTGGTGTATGTTTTATGATCAACAAATCCTGGTGTGATCAGAGGAACGTACATTCTATCAAGTCTTTCTGCTCTCCTGATCTGGAATTTCTTATGCTTCTGTATCGACCATTCTGGCTACCGAGGGAATTCACAGCGGTCATTATCACTGTTGTGTACATCCCCCCACAAGCTGACACAGACCAGGCACTCAAGGAACTGTATGGGATTATAAGTGAGCAGGAAACCGCGCACCCCGAGGCCGCATTCATTGTGACCGGGGACTTTAATAAAGCCAGTTTAAAATCAGTCGCACCAAAATATCACCAGCACATTAGTTTCAACACACGAGGGGACCGGGTTTTGGACCATTGCTACTCTCCCTTCCGGGATGGCTACAAATCCCTCCCCCACCCACCATTTGGCAAATCGGACCACTCTTCCATTCTGCTTCTGCCCGCTTACAGGCAGAAATTGAAACAGGAAGCACCCACCCTCAGAATGATCCAGTGCCGGTCGGACCAATCAGACTCTACGCTACAGGACTGTTTTGATCACACGGACTGGGAGATGTTCCGGTCCGCCTCTGATGACGACATCGAGCTTTATGCTGATAGCATAATGTGTTTCATCAGAACGTGCATAGAGGACGTGGTTCCGACCAGAACAGTACGGATCTATCCGAATCAGAAACCTTGGATTAATAGCGATGTTCGCGCAGCACTTAATGTGCGGACCTCCGCTTTTAATTCCGGGAACGCGGAGGAGCATAAACAAGCCAGTTATGCCCTCCGAAAAACTATCAGAACCGCAAAACGCCAGTACAGGAGCAAGATTGAAGGACAGTTTAACACCACCAACTCTAGAAGCATGTGGCAGGGAATTAACATCATCACGGACTTTAAAGGGAATAAAAACTCCGCCATGAACACCGCTGCCTCTCTCCCGGATGAGTTAAATACTTTTTATGCTCGTTTTAAGGATAATAACACCGCCCTCACTGAGAGAGCTCTCGCGGCCGAAGCTACAGAGGTTAGTTCACTCTCCGTCTCTGTAGCGGATGTAACCCCATCCTTTCGACGTGTGAATATCCGCAAAGCCGTGGGTCCAGATGGCATTCCGGGCCGCGTCATCAGAGCAGGCGCGAACCAGCTGGCTGGTGTTTTTACGGACATTTTCAAACTTTCCCTCTCTTTGTCTGTAGTCCCCACATGCTTTAAAACATCCACCATTGTGCCTGTTCCAAAACAATCAAAAATAACTTGTTTAAATGACTGGCGTCCTGTTGCTCTGACCCCCATCATCAGCAAATGTTTTGAGAGACTAATCAGAGACTATATCTGCTCTGTGCTGCCTCCATCACTGGACCCATTGCAGTTTGCTTACCGCAACAACCGCTCCACTGATGATGCCATTGCATCTACAATACACACTGCTCTCTCCCACCTGGAAAAAAGAACACTTATGTGAGAATGCTGTTTGTAGACTACAGCTCAGCATTCAACACCATAGTGCCCTCCAAGCTAGATGAGACACTCCGGGCTCTGGGCTTAAACAGCTCGCTGTGCAGCTGGATCCTGGACTTCCTGTCAAGCAGACGCCAGGTGGTTAGAATAGGCAGCAACATCTCCTCATCACTGACCCTCAACACTGGAGCCCAGCAGGGCTGTGTTCTCAGCCCACTCTTGTATTCTCTGTACACACATGACTGTGTGGCAACACATAGCTCCAATGCCATCATTAAGTTTGCTGATGACACAACGGTGGTAGGTCTGATCACTGACAATGATGAAACAGCCTACAGAGAGGAGGTGCACACTCTGACACACTGGTGTCAGGAGCACAACCTCTCCCTCAACGTCAGTAAGACAAAGGAGCTTGTGGTGGACTGTGGAGAGACCTGTGGAGAGAGTCAGCAGCTTCAAGTTCCTGGGTGTCCACATCACTGAGGAACTCACATGGTCCATCCACACTGAAGTCGTTGTGAAGAAGGCTCATCAGCACCTCTTCTTCCTGAGACGGCTGAGGAAGTTTGGAATGAACCGCCACATCCTCACACGGTTCTACACCTGCACTGTAGAGAGCATCCTGACTGGCTGCATCTCCGCCTGGTATGGCAATAACACCGCCCACAACCGCAAAGCACTGCAAAGGATGGTGCGAGCTGCCAGACACATCATCGGAGGTGAGCTTCCCTCCCTCCAGGAAATATATACAAGGCGGTGTGTGAAAAAAGCTCGGAGGATCATCAGAGACTCCAGCCACCCGAGCCATGGGCTGTTCTCACTGCTACCATAAGGTAGGCGGTATCGCAGCATCAGGACCCGCACCAGCCGACTTCATGATAGCTTCTTCCCCCAAGCAATCAGACTTCTGAACTCTTGATCTCCCATGATCAAATACATCAGCACTGCACTTTATTACCCTTACTCTTATATCTCACACCGGACTGTCATAAATTATATTATTATTATATTATATTCTCTCTTAACAACTGACTATCAACCGACAGCTGAATGTCAATACAGTACAATACTGTACATTCTATATATACTTTTTTATATATTTTATTTTTTATTTTTATTGAATAATGTGTATCTATATAGTGCGTATTGTATACTGTACAGTGTATGTTATTATTTGTATATTGTTCAGTGTAATTATGTGTATATCGGATGTTTAAATTGTATTGTGTTAATTTGATGTTATTGTAAATTGGTATATGTCTCATCACTGTCACGACTGCTATGTTGATCGGAACTGCACCCAAGAATTTCACACACCATTGCACTTGTGTATATGGCTGTGTGACAATAAAGTGATTTGATTTTGATGGATTTGATTTGTTATTCTCAAAACAAGCTCCAGCCGCACGGCGGAGCCAACGCAAAAAACCCAAAATGTCGCCCAGCTTCCTCAAGAGTAAGTACAGCGAGTTGACCCACTCACATGAGAAACATCCAATGGTTTACTCACCCATTGATTCTGTAAAAGATATTGCCTGATTGGGACATATAAATACTTTGCGACCGACCTTCGTTTCTATTCTCAGTTTGGCTGGAAACATCAGAGGAAACGAGATCTTTCGTCGATGTCAGAGTTTCTTGCATTCCCTGAACCGATCACGTTTCTCTCTTGTCGAGTTCGCAAAGTCCGGGAACAAGAAAATATTATGATTCTTCCAAGAAATCTTCTCTTTGCTCCTGGCCTGGTGCAACACAAGATCTTTATCGGATGATCTCAGAAATCTGGCCAGAATCAGTCGGGGCCTTTCTCCCTCAGCAGATCTGTGAGCCGGGACTCTGTGAGCTCGCTCGATTTCCAGCTTGGGAAAAACTCGTCTAGGAATTTCACCATATCTGTGCCCTCCTCATACTCAGGAATTCCAACAATTCAAACGTTATTCCTGCGGCTTCTATTCTCAAGATCTTCAAGCTTTTCAAGGAGATGCTCCAAATCAACTTTGGTTGCGGGTGGATTAGCGGTTAATTCCCTCTCCTAAGATTCCAGAAAATCAATTCGTCTCTCAACATCAGTCACTCTTGTAACTAGCTCAGAGAATTTTGTTTCCATCACCGTAATCGATCGATGTATTACAGCGAGATCCTCCAAGTCAGCAAGAATCTTCGTCAACATCACCGACATGTTGGACAACTGACGCTGGATCTCTTTTCCCGCCACGCCATCCAAATCGAGTCCCCGGTCTGTAGGCCTGTAGGCTTTCATCCTGAACACATAAGTGTCTTTTAATGTCTCCAGAGCCCGAGGATTTTAACTTCTTTGCCATGTTTTGCATCAAAGAGCAATTATGTAACTGGGTGTATCAAATTCACCAGATTATAACATGATAATAATTGAAAATTTAGCAAAGTGCGCAGAGCTCGTCCCTCACACGTCTGCTTCTTGCATGGCGTCACGTGACCCCGCTGTACCGCACTCTTAATTTTTTATGATTTTATACTGTATATATATATATATATATATAATGTATGTATGTATGTATGTATGTATGTATGTGTGTGTTAATCAATGGGATAGTACACCTAAAAATATAAATTATTTTATCATTTACTCAAGTCAAGTAATTTTTATCTGTATAGTGCTTTTCACAGCACACATCGTTTCAAAGCAGCTCAGATCAATATTTAAATCCTTGGCCTTTTTCACTATAAATCTCCACTTTCAGATGTGAAAAGTGAAACTAAACAGGCACCACAAGTGACTTACAGATGTAAAAGTGGAAATATTTAACAAAAAAAGATTTAACTTAAATATTGATCTGTTTTTCATCCACAACTATTATATCACTTCTGAAGACATAGATTTAACCACTGGTATCTGTTTGGCAACATTTTATAATAGATGTGCCACGGGAAAGTTAGTCATCTCATTTTGCCTTTAAGAGACTTTAGCACAGTAGCGGTTAGCTGTTAAAATTTGCATGTGTTGACGGTGAAATGTTGTATATTGTGAGTTTTGTCATAGTTAGTATCCCATATGTTGACTGACGTGATCTGATAATGGTGCACTAAACTCTAAATACACAGTTTTATAGTTTTGAGATGATGCCATGGCTGCAATATTGATCCTCACATCTGGATTTGTCTCCGAGCTTCCATACATTCCAAAATCTAGAAGAACCAGTATTAGAACCTGTCCAGTCCAGAAGCTTGAGTGTTGAGCACCAGATAACGAGAGGAATTGTTTACTGCCATCTGCAGAAAATGAGTAGGGAAGAACAGGGCTAGTTGTCACTAGGGGAAGTTGTCACAAGGTCTGTCTCTCAGTAATGGTAAGATTTGGAGTGAAAAGTGTTTTCTCTAGCAGAGGTATTGTATGTTGGTTTTAAACACATTGTTCAAAACCCTCTTAAATTAGAAGATTTTTCTATATTCTTCCCTCCAAATTAAATGTTCAAAATCATCATATTTTTGTTCTCGCTCTTGTGTAAACAAGCAAACACAATCAAACCACACTGGCATACGTTCAGACAAGAGTCAGCTATTTAATGAAGGCAGATTTTTACTGAAAGGTTTAAATGTGTTCTTAGGATATAGGTATTTTTCAAAGTAAGGTCGGGGCATGTTGTCACATTTTTATTGGGCAGGTTGTCACACATGCTTTTAATGTCATAAATGTATACATTCACAATATTTGTTGACCAAAAACTTTTTTGTGCATTACCTTTTCCTTTTGAGTTGTTTTATTAATTATTTTATGAATCATAATTGTTTTACTTTTTAAATTTAGCTGTAAAGCCTATAAAACCAAAAGAGGTGTAGATTTTGTTGTGTTGGTTGTTATGGTGGGACATGTTACTTCATCACCCCCACAATGTTCACATTAAACCTACACCATTGGTTTAATGTCAGGTTGCTTTGTGACAACTTGCCCAAATATAGTGTGACAATTTTTCCCCTTCTATTGGGGCAAGTTGTCTTAAAAGTTCAACGTGTGTTCAATGGACTGTATCTTTTTTTCCTGGACAAAGAAGGTGAAAATGTTAACTTGCTTTTTTGTTGCCGAGACTTCAAGGTATGTGGCTGTGCAAAAATTTACTTTCAGCTAGAAACCAACCCTGAGAAATAGTCACTGGAGTAAAAAGTGTGACAACTAGCCCCGGTTTCTGCTAATATAAGCAGCTTAGTTCAAGTTTGCTTGTGCTGTAATTGTCTTCATATATCAAACAATAGGTTAATTTTGCTGTCTTTAAATGTTCATTGATTTTACAGTTTTGTTGCTGGCTGCTTTTTAAAATATTTCCTTCCACTTAAAGGAATAGTTCACCCAAAAATGAAAATTCTCTCATCATTTTCTCACCCTCATGCCATCCCAGATGTATATGACTTTCTTTCTTCAGCTGAACACAAACTAAGATTTTTAGAAGAATATCTCAGCTCTGTAGGTCCATATAATGCAAATGAATGGTGCCCAGAACGTTGAAGGTCCAAAAAGCACATAAAGGCAGCATAAAATTAATCCATAAACTCCAGTGGTTTAATCCATGTAATCAGAAGTGATATGATAGGTGTGGGTGAGAAACAATATTCAATATTTAAGTACTTTTTTTTTAACCATACATTTTCCTCCCTGCCCAGTAGTTGACGATATACATGAAGAATGTGAATCAGCAAAAACAAAAGAAGAATGTGGGAGTGAAAGTGGAGATTTATAGTAAAAAGGGACTTGGTTCTCATCCACACCTGTCATATCGCTTCTGAAGACATGGAATAAACCGTCGTATGGATTACTTTTATGCTGCCTTTATGTGCTTTTTTGAGCTTCAAAGTTCTGGCAAGCATTCATTTGCATTATATGGACCTGCAGAGCTGAAATATTCTTCTAAAAATCCTAGTTTGTGTTCAGCAGAAAAAATAAAAATCCTACACATCTGGGATGGCATGAGGGTGAGTAAACGATGAGAGATTTTTGGGTGAACTATCCCTTTAAAGGTCTGTTCTTGTATTACAGCATTCTAGTCTGATGTATTACACTAAACAGTATGTATCTACATAGGGCAGGAGTTGCTTTGTTGATGCAACTTATCGACTGTGGATGGTGTGTGTGTGTGTGTGTGTGTGTGTGTGTGTGTGTGTGTGTGTGTGTGTGTGTGTGTGTGTGTTTCAGATTCTCTTTCTCTGAGCGCTGGATGGCCCATATATGTCAAATCTATTCAAGTAATATATCTGCCCAGGTTGACCGAGGTCTACACAAGAGCTCCCCAGAGACTGCATGCTGGAGATGTATTAAATAATAAATTGCTAAACACAATTGATTTAAGAAGCTTAAACAGTTTTGTGTTTTTAAACAGTCTCTGTGAACTAGTTTATTGACATCGTCACTGACAAGAAGTGAACTTTTTCCCCTATTTTATTATTAAAGGCTGCGAGTAAAAATGCTTGCAAATGCGACAAAAATAAATTATTGCAACCATAACTTAAAATCTAGTTGCCATTTGCGACAGTCGGGAACACCTTGTGTGCGCTCATACTGAAGTTACTGAATTACATCTTAAAAGCGCTTCCAAATATCTCAGCTCTGTAGGTCCATACAATGCAAGTAAATGGTGGCCAGAACTTTGAAGGTCCAAAAAGCACATAAATGCAGTATATAATTAATCTATACGACTCCAGTGTTTCAATACATGTCTTCAGAAGCGATATGATATGTGTGGGTGAGAAAGAGATCAATATCTAGATGTGAAAGTGAAACTTAACAGGTGCCACATGTGACAGTCAGCTGCGACGCGTACTCCAATGAGGGCATATTGTGTCATCCTTTCATTTTAAATAACTTAATAAATTGTTTTATTTATTTATTTATTTTTTTGGTAAATTGGTAGCACTTCCTGTAGCACTTGCCATAGATGTGTCTGTCTTGTCGGGCACTTCACACGCACCTTACAGTCTAGCTGATCCCACAAAAGCTCAGTGGGGTTTAAGATCCATAACACTCTTTTCCAATTATCTGTTGTCCAATGTCTGTGTTTCTTTGCCCACTTTAACCTTTTCTTTTTGTTTTTCTGTTTCAAAAGTGTCTTCTTCTTTGCAATTCTTCCCATAAGGCCTGCACCCCTGAGTCTTCTCTTTACTGTTGTACATGAAACTGGTGTTGAGCGGGTAGAATTCAATGAAGCTGTCAGCTGAGGACATGTGAGGCGTCTATTTCTCAAACTAGAGACTCTGATGTACTTATCCTCTTGTTTAGTTGTACATCTGGCCTTCCACATCTCTTTCTGTCCAGTTGTCCTTTGTCTTTGAAGACTGTAGTGTACACCTTTGTATGAAATCTTCAGTTTTTTGGCAATTTCAAGCATTGTATGGCCTTCATTCCTCAAAACAATGATTGACTGATGAGTTTCTAGAGAAAGCTGTTTCTTTTTTGCCATTGTTGACCTAATATTGACCTTAAGACATGCCAGTCTATTGCATACTGTGGCAACTCAAAAACAAACACAAAGACAATGTTAAGCTTCATTTAATGAACCAAATATCTTTCAGCTGTGTTTGATATAATGGCAAGTGATTTTCTAGTACCAAATGATCAATTTAGCATGATTACTCAAGGATAAGGTGTTGGAGTGATGGCTGCTGTCTAGATTTGATCAAAAATGACTTTTTTCAAATAGTGATGGTGCTGTTTTTTACATCAGTAATGTCCTGACTATACTTTGTGATCAGTTGAATGCCACTTTGGTGAATTTGGCCACATAAAGTGAATCTGGTGAATTATTTTTATTTTTAAGTGTACAGAGATTATCTCTAAACGTGCACAGAGCTGAGGGAGCGCAACTGATGGCACAGGCAAGACAGACAGTCCGAATAAAACGTATCCACCAATCAGAACGTTAATTTCAGATGCGATTGGATATTTGCTAGCCAATCATATTTTCCATTTCAGTAAGGGGAGGAACATTTCCAGTGTCTGATGCACAAGCATCCCTGGAGTAACCATAATTTTCACTGTAAATTTATTTCCCTGCTAAACATATATATATATATATATATATATATATATATATATATATATATATATATATATATACATTTAAATGTAACTTATGCAATTAAATTTTGTGAAAATACTGCATGTCATTGTACTCCTGCTAGTTTTTGATGCTCTTTTTTTTTTTTTTTTTTTTTTTTTTGCCTTTTACTGCTGTCGGTGGTGCCTTTTTCTCATGATATAAAATAATTTCAATTTATATGTCTAAGTAGGAAATTATGTTTGGGTCTTTCATAAATTCACAGTATGCCCACCTCTTTAGACACTACTACACCACTGTTTCTGGAGTAAATTCATGCTAAAATAACAACATATCTAAAGGTGACATACATTCGTATTTCTTATAATTGTGTGTAATTTTTGTTAAGTAATAAAAAAAAATAATTAATCATGGTTTTACTAAAGTAATATTGTAGTAGTAACCATGGTTAATTGTGTGGTAACTATGGTTTAACTAAATCCCATGCTTAAACTATAGTTACTGTAGTGAAACCATGGTTATTTTTTGTAAGGGTAAACAAAACAGAAGTCTAATCATTTTCTGTTTAGGCTCACAAATGTAAAAAAAGAAATATATATATATATGACTTGAATTATGACTAAAAGTAATATTTTAAATTACCCATTTTATCCCCCCCCAAAAAATCAATTTAATAGAAGTATCGGTATTGGTATCGTTATCGACGATATTGGACTTGAAATGATTGGTATCGGATCAAAAAGAAAATTAGTGGTATCGCCCATCTCTAGCGATGAGACGTGTGAAAGATTTATCAGATGTAACTGATAAGGATGCTCCGATCAATCGGCCACCGATCAGTATCGGCCGATATTCACGTTTTATGACTCGATCGGTGATCTGTAATTTAGCCAATCGCATAAACCGATCGCTTATATTGTAAAAGATGCGCGGCTCCTTTAGGACTTCAACACCACTGTCATAGCATCATGGATTGTGGGGAATACTGGCATAGTGTTGTAAGACAATAAACTTGATTCAGCAGTTAAGAGTGATGCAGTGGGGGAGGTATGGAGAATATGAAAAGATTGTGTACTGTACTGTTAGTGTGGCGTTTCACACGCGATAAGGCAAAGGGAAAACAGCGCAAGCTCTAAAACGGTCTTGTACCATAAATATGTGTACTTGTGACATGACATTTACACTCACAGCCCCGATGTGAAAACTTGTAAAATAAAAATCTGAAGTTGAATGTTGCAATCTGCATTCACAGACAATAAACCAAAACAGAGTTTGGAATTCAAAGTTGTAGACAAATAGTCACAATTGTATAAAATTACTTTCATATATGAATACAATGATAGACACAGTGTTGTATTACATATTTACTTTTGTACTTTAATTAATTTTTGCAGTACAACCACAGCATTTACAACCTCTCAGATCTGCCACTGCAACTTCAAATCTTCCCGCCTTGACTTTTGCAACAACTTTTGCGAAAAACCTTTAGCAAAACTCACTTGTGCACTTGTAAATCAAGATGTGAGAGAGCAGCCTACTGCTTATATGAACACATGCAAAATGATTGACAGGCAGAAACTGTCAGTGTTCACGGAACACGGACACATTTTTGTTTGCTGTTTACAGAGTCTAGAGCTGTCACAGAGACCAGTGATGTTTCTCACGACACTTAATTCAGTAATATCTTTCAGGGAGTAGGAGCATTTGTTGCTACCTTTCCATGAAAAAATTGCTTACAGCACCTTTAATATAGATTATACTTTTTTTTTTTTAAAGTCTTATTAATAAAAGCTTTTTTAAAGGTGTCATGACATACTCTTTTTATATATATATATAGTTATATATATAGTTATATTAACTTTCCTGAGGTCCACTTATAATGTTAGTATATATATATATATATATATATATATATATATATATATATATATATATATATATATATATATATATATAATTTTATTTTATTTTTTTTTTTTTGGGGCACAAAAACAGTCATAATTTAATCATATATAATAATTTTCCACCCTGTTACTGACCCTCTGTCTGAAACGCCGGTTTTAGGCTGTCTGGCCCTTTAAGACTTCAATGTAAACGCCCACTGTTATTATTGGCGAACATCGTGCAGCCCTTCCAATACAGCCATATTTGAAACACAGTCCGAAGAAAATGAACAAATTCCACAAGACCACAACATTTATAAAACTAAATTTCAGGATTAACATATAACTCACATCCAACACATTTAATCTGAATATAGTAATCTGTTCACTCAGGCAGCACCATAAAGTATCAGTCATGAATAAAATAGTTTTCTTACGAATTTGCAGTCCAATAGTGTTTTAACTGCCCCATCCTTCAATAACAGTTCCTGTGACTGGTTCACAAGTATACAATACAGTCCATGCTGAAATGTTCTGAATACACAAACGTATACAGTCCATGGTGATGTTGGGGTGCTTCAACAGGCCAAAGCAGAGACGCTGGTCTTCAAATCTTACATCTTCCGTGTTTGTTTACACACAGGACAAAAACAGCACATATGGGTGCAAAAATGGTCCAGTACACCTTCAAAACAGCACAACAGCAAGAAAGCGCTGCTGAATGAAACACAATGGGGTTTTCCATTTTAGAGTTATAACTTGACATTGCATCTTTTAAAAGTGATGCGAGATGTATGATAACGGTCAAAGCCGTGCACATTTATGTAGAAAACCATTTAAATCCAGATAACCATGTGAAGGTGTCCTGTGTCCAATTTGATCCAACTCTCTCCCCTTCACCTGTGTGACTGACTGAGCACCAGTAGATGGGGCCAAGGGTGCAATGACGAAAAATAGGCGTTGATATCTTACTTAAGAGGTAGTCATATGCAGATGTGTTTGGTCCTTTTGATGTCACAAGTTCCACAAATTCCAAAACGAGACGTTTTTGCGGCTTGGTTTAAATAAGGAAGTTTTGAGTTCTGAAACTTATAGTATGTTTTTTATAGTACAATGGCCTCTTTTATGTCAAAAGATCTAGGAAAATTGTATTCCTCATGTCACAACCCCTTTAAAAATCCTTTTAAACTATCACTTTGCCTAGTGTTTTCTGACAACAACAAAAAATTTACTGGAAAGAGGAAAATTCAATTAATAGTGACAGTGTGCAGAAAGCTTACATATATAGCCATTTATGACAGAGATCTTGATAAAAGGTGAAATGATCTGTATAGGTATTGGCCGATCAGGTGACAAGAAGATCAGTGATCGATATCAGCTGTAAAAATCCTGATCCCTAGTTACTGAGTTAGATTTCAGTGCAAGCAGGCAGTATTTATACTCTAGTAGGCAAGATTTATGGCAATAATAGTCACTATATGAAAGAGCGAGAGACACTGAGAGACAGAGAGTTGTAATATTGCATTATAATTTGTTCTCCACAAAGTTAAACAGCAGAAAAACTGTTTGGTTATCCATCATCCAATGGGATTACTCACACAAAATAACTGCAAGAGGTTTACGCTTGCCTAACACACAAACACAAACACAACTCTCTCTCTCTCTGTCTCTCTCTCTCTGTCTCTCTCTCTCTCTCTCTCTCTCTCTCTCTCTCTCTCTCTCTCTCTCTCTCTCTCTCTGCCAACAATTCTTTTGTATCCATCTCCATAACAACAGCTTGAGTGACTGAGAGTGAGTGAGAGAGGACAGATAGAGAGAGTGAGTTTCTACAATTCACCGCATGCAAATGTGTGTGTGAGACAGAGCTCAGATGGTCATGTGTGTTGGGGTGGTATCAGGGCGGTGTGATGACTTGAAGCCGATAAGTGTAGATGAAGATGCGGGATATGAGCTAACGCCACACATGGTGAGGAACCCACGCGCTTTACTTGCTTTTGGCAGGGACAGGTGTAAGAGTGTGTGTGCATGTGTGAGTGTGTGTGTGTGAGTGTCTGTGTGCATGTGTGTGTGTGTGTTTGGCTGGCCTTGATCTTGTGTGGGTTTTATGTAACAGGCTGCAACAGCACATATACGGTACGCTACAGTTATACTAATGTCATATTGTACTGTCTGTGGAATTTTAAAGTATGTTACTGTTATGAAATTTGAAAAATGACATTTATATTTTTTAAATGTTTATATATTATATTATATTATATTATATTATATTATATTATATTATATTATATTATATTGTCCCCCCCCTTTGGGTAGGAATATCAAAAGAAGCTCTATGGATAGTATCTGTGACTTACTGTTGATTGCCACAGACAATAATTGCAGCTTATCCCTCAGTTGTACATTTCAGTGTACTTACAATGGAAGTCTATGGGCAAAGCTTTCCGAAGGGTTTAAAAGCAGAAATGTGCAGATCATATTGTGGTTAAAGTGCTTATGTTAATTCTTCTGGACAAAATGCGTGTTATTTGAGCTTTAAATTTAGGATATTACGCTTTTAGCGGTGAAACTACTGTTCTATGCATTACCTACATAATTCTTGTGGGTGGAGTTTGTGCCATGTAAACAGTCCCATTTAGGTATTTTGCGAATGACTGGGTGACTGTACATTATCCCTTACAAAATATCTACTAATATTAACACTGATGGTAAATGGTATTTTAATAGTATTTTGTGATTCTAATGATAGTTTCAAGAAAAGAGAAACCCATTTTTTTTTCTTTTTTTTTTTTTTTAGAGAACAGCTATTTAAATATTCTGTTAAATTTCTTTATTGAAATAGAATCAGCATTGTGAAAATGTTGCTCAATGCATTTTGAAATATTGTTATACTGTATATTAATAATTGATGGATTATAGATCAAGAATGCCATTTAAACAGATCTGGTGATGTGTTTATTAAGTATTGTGTGTGTGTGTGTGTGGGTGTGTGTGTGTGTGTGTGTGTGTGTGTGTGTGCGTGTGTCTCCGCAAAGCTAAAATTAAGTCCTTACTGTGGGGTTCGGTGAAGTTTTATTCCATCGCTGTTTTTTCCACATGGGAAAACTCCCCTGTTTTTGCTTTTATCCTTCTTTTGCATTATTCAACTAGTGTCACATCTCTCTCTCTCTCTCTCTCTCTCTCTCTCTCTCTCTCTCTCTCTCTCTCTCTCTCTATCTATCTATCTATCTCTCTCTCTCGCTCTCATTCCCTTAGGCTAACTTGAAGAAGTTTATGGAATATGTGCAGCAAAGAAATGTTGAGAAGTTATCAAAGTTTCTGGAGAAAGGACTCGACCCAAACTTCCACGACCCAGAGACTGGAGGTAAGTGATATGAACAGTATGCTGTGAGTCATGAAGCCCTTAGTACTCAAAAGTCCCTGTTCAATAACATCAGTTGTGTGTGCACCTATGTGTGCAATCTAATGTTTTTGTTAGTTTTTATTTTTGTTTTTTTCCAGTGCTGTTAGACCCTATGAAATTTATATATTTGTTTATTTTTATTTTTATTTTTTAGTCCATGTCTGTTAGCTTTGAGGCCATCTATATGCTTGCATACTCAAAATTGGTGCTGTGACCCGATCCCTTAGTCTTATGCCTTAGCCTTATCTCTTATACCATAATATACAACAATGAGCCAAAACATTATGACCACTCACATGTCAAAGTCTGGGTAGATTAGATGGTAAGCGAACAATCAGTTCTCATAGTCAACGTGTTGAATGCAGGAGAAATGGGCAGGAGTAAAGACCTGAGCTACTTTGACAAGAGCCAAACTGTTATGGCCAGACGACTGGGTCAGAGCATCTCTGAAATGGCAAGACTTGTGGTGTGCTCCCTGTCAGCAGTGGTGAGGACAAACCACAAACCAGCAACAGGGTGTTGGACGCCCAAGGGTCATCGATGCGCTAGGGCAACAAAGGCTATCCCGTCTGGTCCGAACCGACAGAAGCTCTACTGTGGCACAAGTCACAGAAAATGTTAATGATGGTTACAGGAGGAATGTGTCACAATACACAATGCATCGCACCCTGCTGCATATGGGGCTGCGTAGCCACAGACAGGCCAGAGTGCCCATGATGACCCCTGTCCACTGTCAAAAGCGCCTACAATGGGCACGCGAGCATCGGAACTGTACCTTGGAGCAGTGGAAGAAAGTTGCCTGGTCCAGTGAGTCCCATTTACTTTTACATCACGTGGATGGCCGTGTACGTGTGCACCGTTTACCTGGGGAAGTGATGGCACCAGGATGCACTGTGGGAAGACGACAAGCCCGTGGAGGGAGTGTGATGCACTGGGCAATGTTCTACTGGGAAACCCTGGGTCCGGCCATTCATGTGGATGTCAATTTGACACGTGCCACCTACCTAAACATCGTACACCCCTTCATGGCAATGGTATTCCCTGATGGCAGTGGCCTCTTTCAGCAGGATAATGTGCCCTGCCACACTGCACACATTGTTTGGGAATGGTTTGAGGAACATGATGAAGAGTTCAAGGTGTTGCCCTGGCCTCCAAATTCCCCAGATCTCAATCAGGATCCACCTCGCAACTTACAGGACTTGAAGGATCTGCTGCTAATGTTTTGGTGCCAGATACCACAGGACACCTTCAGGAGTCTTGTAGAGTCCATACCTCAGCGGGTCAGCACTGTTTTGATGGCATGCGGAGGTGTATATATATATATATATATATATATATATATATATATATATATATATATATATATATATATATATACTGGCTCATCAGTGTGTATATATATATATATATATATATATATATATATATATATATATATATATATATATACACTATATTGCCAAAAGTATTCGCTCACCCATCCAAATAATTGAATTCAGGTGTTCCAATCACTTCCATGGCCACAGGTGTATAAAATGAAGCACCTAGGCATGCAGACTGCTTCTACAAACATTTGTGAAGGAATGGGCTGCTCTCAGGAGCTCAGTGAATTCCAGCGTGGTAATGTGATAGGATGCCACCTGTGCAACAAGTCCAGTCGTGAAATTTCCTCACTACTAAATATTCCAGTCAACTGTCAGTGGTATTATAACAAAGTGGAAGTGATTGGGAATGACAGCAACTCAGCCACGAAGTGGTAGGCCACGTAAAATGACAGAGCGGGGTCAGCGGATGCTGAGGTGCATAGTGCGCAGAGGTCGCCAACTTTCTGCAGAGTCAATCGCTACAGACCTCCAAAGTTCATGTGGCCTTCAGATTAGCTTAAGAACAGTGCATAGAGAGCTTCATGGAATGGGTTTCCATGGCCGAGCAGCTGCATCCAAGCCATACATCACCAAGTGCAATGCAAAGCGTCGGATGCAGTGGTGTAAAGCACGCCGCCACTGGACTCTAGAGCAGTGGAGACGTGTTCTCTGGAGTGACGAATCATGCTTCTCCATCTGGCAATCTGATGGACGAGTCTGGGTTTGGCGGTTGCCAGGAGAACGGTACTTGTCTGACTGTATTGTGCCAGCTGTGAAGTTTGGTGGAGGGGGGATTATGGTGTGGGGTTGTTATTCAGGAGCTGGGCTTGGCCCCTTAGTTCCAGTGAAAGGAACTCTGAATGCTTCAGCATACCAAGAGATTTTGGACAATTCCATGCTCCCAACTTTGTGGGAACAGTTTGGGGATGGCCCCTTCCTGTTCCAACATGACTGCGCACCAGTGCACAAAGCAACGTCCATAAAGACATGGATGAGCGAGTTTGGTGTGGAAGAACTTGACTGGCCTGCACAGAGTCCTGACCTCAACCCGATAGAGCACCTTTGGGATGAATTAGAGCGAAGACTGCGAGCCAGGCCTTCTTGTCCAACATCAGTGTCTGACCTCACAAATGCGCTTTTGGAAGAATGGTCAAAAATTCCCATAAACACACTCCTAAACCTTGTGGAAAGCCTTCCCAGAAGAGTTGAAGCTGTTATAGCTGCAAAGGGTGGGCCGACGTCATATTAAACCCTATGGATTAAGAATGGGATGTCACTTACGTTCATATGCCTCTAAAGGCAGATGAGCGAATACTTTTGGCAATATAGTGTATATTTACACTACCGGTCAAAAGTTTTGAAACACTTGACTGAAATGTTTCTCATGATCTTAAAAATCTTTCGATCTGAAGGCGTATGCTTGAATGTTTGAAATTAGTTTTGTAGACAAAAATATAATTGTGCCACCATATTAATTTATTTTTTGAAATTGATGACTTCAAATCAAATCAAATCAAATCAAATCACTTTATTGTCACACAGCCATATACACAAGTGCAATGGTGTGTGAAATTCTTGGGTGCAGTTCCGATCAACATAGCAGTCGTGACAGTGATGAGACATACGCCAATCTACAATAAACATCAAATTAACACAACACAATTTAAACATCTGTTATACATAATTAAACTCGACTTAAAACATCAAATTAACACAGCACAATTTAAACATCTGTTATACATAATTAAACTCGACTTAAAACATCAAATTAACACAGCACAATTTAAACATCTGTTATACATAATTACACAACTTAAAACATCAAATTAACACAACACAATTTAAACATCTGTTATACACAATTACACTCAACAATATACAATAATAACATACATTGCACAGTATACAATATGCTGTTTTTGTTTTTTTTTTTTTTTTTTTTTTTTTTTTTTTTACTATATAGATACTATATAGATACACATTATTCAATAAAAATTAAAATATATATGAAAAAAGTATATATATAGAATGTACAGTATTGTACTGTATTGACATTCAGGCTGTCGGTTGATAGTCAGTTGTTAAGAGAGACATAATATAATGACAGTAATATAATTTATGACAGTCCGGTGTGAGATAAAAGAGTAATAAAGTGCAGGGATGATGTATTTTGATCGTGGGAGATCAAGAGTTCAGAAGTCTGATTGCTTGGGGGAAGAAGCTATCATGGAGTCGGCTGGTGCGTGTCCTGATGCTGCGATACCGCCTACCTGATGGTAGCAGTGAGAACAGCCCATGGCTCGGGTGGCTGGAGTCTCTGATGATCCTCCGAGCTTTTTTCACACACCGCCTTGTATATATTTCCTGGAGGGAGGGAAGCTCACCTCCGATGATGTGTTTGGCAGTTCGCACCACCCTTTGCAGTGCTTTGCGGTTGTGGGCAGTGCTATTGCCGTACCAGGCGGAGATGCAGCCAGTCAGGATGCTCTCCACAGTGCAGGTGTAGAACCGTGTGAGGATGTGGCGGTTCATTCCAAACTTCCTCAGCCGTCTCAGGAAGAAAAGGCGCTGATGAGCCTTCTTCACAACGACTTCAGTGTGGACGGACCATGTGAGTTCCTCAGTGATGTGGACACCCAGGAACTTGAAGCTGCTGACTCTCTCCACTGGTGCCCCATTGATGGTGATGGGACTGTGTTCTCTGTCTTTTCTTCTGAAGTCCACCACAAGCTCCTTTGTCTTACTGACGTTGAGGGAGAGGTTGTGCTCCTGACACCAGTGTGTCAGAGTGTGCACCTCCTCTCTGTAGGCTGTTTCATCATTGTCAGTGATCAGACCTACCACCGTCGTGTCATCAGCAAACTTAATGATGGCATTGGAGTTATGTGTTGCCACACAGTCATGTGTGTACAGGGAATACAGTAGTGGGCTGAGAACACAGCCCTGCGGGGCTCCAGTGTTGAGGGTCAGTGATGAGGAGATGTTGCTGCCTATTCTAACCACCTGGCGTCTGCTTGACAGGAAGTCCAGGATCCAGCTGCACAGCGAGCTGTTTAAGCCCAGAGCCCGGAGTTTCTCATCTAGCTTGGAGGGCACTATGGTGTTGAATGCTGAGCTGTAGTCTACAAACAGCATTCTCACATAAGTGTTCTTTTTTTCCAGGTGGGAGAGAGCAGTGTGTATTGTAGATGCAATGGCATCATCAGTGGAGCGGTTGTTACGGTAAGCAAACTGCAGCGGGTCAAGATTGAGTGGTAATACAGAGCAGATGTAATCTCTGATTAGTCTCTCAAAACATTTGCTGATGATGGGGGTCAGAGCAACAGGACGCCAGTCATTTAAACAAGTTATTTTCGATTGTTTTGGAACAGGCACAATGGTGGATGTTTTAAAGCATGTGGGGACTACAGACAAAGAGAGGGAGAGGTTGAAAATGTCCGTAAAAACACCAGCCAGCTGGTTCGCGCACGCTCTGATGACGCGGCCCGGAATGCCGTCTGGACCCGCGGCTTTGCGGATATTCACCCGTCGGAATGATCGGGTTACATCCGCTACAGAGACGGAGAGTGAACTAACCTCTGTAGCTTCGGCCGTGAGAGCTCTCTCCGCGAGGGCGGTGTTATTTCCCTCGAAACGAGCATAAAAAGTATTTAGCTCATCTGGGAGAGAGGCAGCGGTGTTCATGGCGGAGTTTTTATTCCCTTTAAAGTCCGTGATGATGTTAATTCCCTGCCACATGCTTCTAGAGTTGGTGGTGTTAAACTGTCCCTCAATCTTACTCCTGTACTGGCGTTTTGCTGTTTTGATAGTTTTTCGGAGGGCATAACTGGCTTGTTTATGCTCCTCCGCGTTCCCGGAATTAAAAGCGGAGGTCCGCACATTAAGTGCTGCGCGAACATCGCTGTTGATCCACGGCTTCTGATTCGGATAGATTCGCACAGTTCTGGTCGGAATCACTTCCTCTACACACGTTCTGATGAAGCACATTACGCTATCAGCGTAAAGCTCGATGTCGTCATCAGAGGCGGACCGGAACATCTCCCAGTCCGTGCGATCAAAACAGTCTTGTAGCGTAGAGTCTGATTGGTCCGACCAGCACTGGATCGTTCTGAGGGTGGGTGCTTCCTGTTTCAGTTTCTGCCTGTAAGCGGGCAGAAGCAGAATGGAAGAGTGGTCCGATTTTCCAAATGGTGGGCGGGGGAGGGATTTGTAGCCATCCCGGAACGGAGAGTAGCAATGGTCCAAAACCCGGTCCCCTCGTGTGTTGAAACTAATGTGCTGGTGATATTTTGGTGCGACTGATTTGAAACTGGCTTTATTAAAGTCCCCGGTCACAATGAACGCGGCCTCAGGGTGCGCGGTTTCCTGCTCACTTATACTCCCATACAGTTCCTTGAGTGCCCGGTCTGTGTCGGCTTGTGGGGGGATGTACACAGCAGTGATAATGACCGCTGTGAATTCCCTCGGTAGCCAGAATGGTCGACACAGAAGCATAAGAAATTCCAGATCAGGAGAACAGAAAGACTTGATAGAATGTATGTTCCTCTGATCGCACCAGGATTTGTTGATCATAAAACATACACCACCTCCTCTAGTTTTACCTGAGAGGTCTTTCGCTCTGTCCGCTCGGAGCATGGAAAACCCCGCGGGTTCAATGGCTGAGTCTGGAATCTCCGCAGACATCCAAGTTTCCGTAAGGCAGATAACGCAGCAGTCCCTCGTCTCTCGTTGGAAAGAGATCCGCGCTTTCAGCTCGCAGAGCTTGTTATCCAGAGACTGAACATTTGCCAGTAGAATAGTGGGTAGCGGGGGTCGATTTGCGCGGCGTCTTACTCTGATGAGAACGCCGGCTCTGTTTCCCCTTTTCCTCCTGCGTTTCCGCGGCCGTGCTGCCCAGACAAAGGGCTCCGCTTGCGTGTTTGTAAACAGCGGGTCGGCATTGAGGAATGTGAAGTCCGGTTTACGGTGTGAGATCGCTGAGCCAATGTCCAAAAGTGTTTGTCTGTCGTAGACAATAAGGCAGGCAACATCCAAGACAAGAAACATAAGAATTGTAAACAAAACAAACAAACCATTGCTAAGTTGTGTCGGAGCTCGCAACGCAGCAGCCATACTCGGCGCCATCTTGAGTCCAAAAAAAAACCAAATAATAAAGAAAAGCAGCCAATAAGTGCCCAACATAGATGGGAACTCCTTCAATACTGTTTAAAAAGCATCCCAGGGTGATACCTCAAGAAGTTGGTTGAGAAAATGTCAAGAGTACATGTCTGCAAATTCTAGGCAAATGGTGACTACTTTGAAGATGCTAAAATATAACACAGTTTTGATTTATTTTGGATTTTGTTTAGTCACAACATAATTCCTATAGTCCCATTTCTGTTCTTCCATAGTTTTAATGACTTTACTATTATTATAAAATGTGAAAAAAAAAATAAATAAATAAATTATATATATATATATATATATATATATAAACACTCTTTATTATATATATATATATATATATGGTGCCATGACCCAATCTCTTAACCTTATCTCTTAACCCCGCACATTTTTATTTTTTTTTATTTTTTTTCATAAATGCATTTTGATTTATGAGTTTTGTGTCTTTTAGTCCATGCATGTTAGCTTTGAGGCCATCTATAAGTTTGCAACCTCCTAAAAGTTGACAAATTTCAAATTTGGCACCATGGCCTGATCTCTTATCCTTATCTCCTGGCTTTGGGTCAGTCAGTAGCCAATGAATTTGGACTGAAACACTCTTACATGCTGTATAGGAATGGTAGACATCATTTGAACCATATTTGCTTGTGTATAATTTTTAGTCAGTTATTTTGAAAAACGTATAGGAAGAGCATTTAATATTAATTGGTGGTCTCATTTAAGTCATTTTCTTCAACAAACTTAAATCTTTGCATTCAGGTTTCAATTAGAATGAAATATAAATAGAAAGCGACAGAGATTGTTCTGCATAAAGGACTATGGTGCAATCGTGTCTGACCTCTCCTGTGCATGCAAGATCACTTTCTATTCAAATTCTCTCATACTTATTTAAATTTATTCATCCGTTTGTTTGGAACTGGTTTGGACTGACCTCTGGCCATGTCAATGGATAGGAATGGAAGAGTTTGTGTTTGTATACACATGTAATTGTTAGCAATAGAGATAAAGTGACCTCTGGGTTGTGGAGAACCAAACTATTGGTGTTGGGCTGTCCTGAGGTAGGAGCTGAACAATTTGTGCACATTTATTTTATCCTTGACCTTTAAAAGAATGAAAGAAACAGAAAGAGACAGACAGACTCAAATAAAAAGACATGAGCTTAAAGAATTAGTTCACCCAATAATGAAAATTCTGTCTTCATATACAGTACTAACCCTCAAAAGAAATGGAGCAACTTTTGTGCATCAAACCAAAGTCAGGTGTCGCAACCAACATGCAGTTAGCCATTCTGTTGTCATGTGACAAAAAAAAGACCCCTTGTAGACCCTCATGACTGTGTGCGAAATGTAATTTTGACATTTTTATGAAAGTCACATTTTAATCAGGTCCAATGGAGAAACCGATAAGGAAACTTCTTGATATTTGTGATTTAAAAATTAATGATATTTAAAAAAATAAAAATAATAATAATAATAATAATATATATATATAGTATATATATATCATATATATCATGAATTTTTTTCAAATATCACAAATTTTAAATCACATAATAATAATAATAATAATATATATATATATATATATATATATATATATATATATATATATATATATATATATATATATATAAAATTATTATTATTATTTTTATTTTATTTATCAAGTTGTTTACACTAACATGTATTCAAGGAGCAAGGAAAGTACTTTCATACCTTTTTAGTACCTTTTACTTGATGGTTAAACCACTTGAAATTAAGTCATTAAATAAATTTCTTTCTTTCTTTTTTTTTTCTTTTTTTTTTTTTTTTGTCGAAAATGCTATTTTGGCTAAATGTTTTTTTTTTTTTTTTTTTTTTTAAATTATGAAACTGACATTGACACAAAGATTACATTTTTACAAACATGGCAGATTAGTTTTCAACTTGGTTTTTAAAGAGATTTATCATTTATATCATCTCAGACAACCTTATTTGTCAATGACCAAAGTGCAGTTAAGAGTGCCATAGCAGAGGGTATCACTATTTAGTGCATAGAGACTAATAATTTTGGTTAGTTCTTCACACAAAGCAATTGTATGGCTTCAGAAGACTTGGAATATAACATAAAATTGTAGAAACTATTTTAAAGAAAGTTTTAGGGTGCTTTTTGTAGTTTTTTAGCACTTTACTGCAACCTTACTGTGACTGTAAGCTTTAGTTGTATGGAAAAGAGTAGCATGGAAATTCCACCAAAAAACTATTTTTGTATTCCACAGATGAAAGTCATACAGTTTTGAAACAGCATGAGGGTGAATAAGTGATGACAGAATAGCCATTTTTGTGTGAAGTCTTTCTGTTGGCTTAAAGGGGCCATGAAATGGAGAAAAAATAATTTTCCTTAATATTTAAACATATAAGAAATGTAAATTTCAGAACTCAAAAATTCCTCCCCAGTCTAAAAAGAGCATTTATAATTGCCACTCTGCTGAAACATCTCATTTTTAAATCTCTGTGTTAATGATGTCACAACACATTGCTTGTTTGTATTTACACATCCCACAACATGCGTCATCGCACCCTTGGCCCCACCCACTGGCGCGCAGTTCAAGTCCAGATGGCAGGCCTTGTGTTACACCAAAGGGGACCCATCTGGACTATTTTTTATTGCTTTGTATATAAACATGAACTACATAGATTCTTTGACTTCTGCCATGTATTTTGCCGCTTTTAAAAGATGCGGTGTCAAGTTACAACCCTGAAAGGGAGAAGCAATTCTCTCATTCAGCTGCTTCCTCTTGTTTATTTGAGCACAAACGCGTCATGGACGCGTTTTTTTTTAATTGTTGGTGTGTGTAAACACAGGACGTCTTTGACGATTGACGTCTTCGACCATTTCGATGTGTTTCCGCCTCAGTGTGCCTCAGTGCGCCTTCAGTATGTATGTGCATAATTTCACCATTCTTTGGACTATGTATGTGCGTTCATGTCAGCATGGATTGCTTGTGAACAGTCAAAATACGATTCATGCTTTGCAAAGGAACTGTTATTGAAGAATGGGACAATTAAAAACACTTCAAAAACAGTAAGTAAACCATTTCATTCATGAATATTTCAAATGTCATGTCTGTTTGATAGTTTATAGTGCTGAGTGTTAACAGTTGTGCTTGAGATGAACAGTTTAATATATTCAGATGCAATGTGTTGGATGTGCGTTATGTATAAACCCAGCAATTTTGTTTTATAATGTCGAGGTTCATTCTCTTCAGATTGAATTTGCTGAATTTAAAGGGCTGCATGATGTTAGCCAATGATAACAGTGGACATTTACATTGAAGTTTTAAGATGGCGCTTAGGCCAAAACTGAGCGTTTTAGACAGAGGGCCAAAAACAGGGTGGATTATGATCATATATATTACTAATTGTGTTTTGGTGCAAAAAAAAAACTTTTATAACATCATCATTGGACCTCAGGGAAGATAATACATTTATTAAAAAGAATAGCACTTCATGACCCCTTTAATACAGAATGCATAAGCATCTTATGGGATGTTTTGTCATTCAACTGTCGCCTTTGGCTTGCTTACTTGGAGCATTAAGACATTATATTCTATAAAGCTGCTGTGAAACATTATCTTTATTAAAATTTGTTATACAGAATACACTGACATGTCTTGAAATGTTTAGATGCACCAAATATGTTGAGAACAGGATTATTAATGCCCTGGAAACCCCCTTTTTTTGTGCCCAGAATGCCCGTTGACCATGGCGGCGCAGCTCGAAGGTTGTGCCGAGCTCATCAAAGTTCTGAAGAATGGAGGAGCTCATCTGGACTTCAGGACCAGAGATGGCATCACTGCTCTTCACAAATCAGTCCGCACCAAGAACCACACGGCACTTATTGTGAGTAGCACATATACATAAACACTCATTCTGCCTACAATGGGAGGGAACATACGGTTCTCATACATACTTGAAAGAGACAACAGAGGTGTGTGTGATGCACAGCCGTCCTTCAGCTCTCGACAAGCAGTGTATGTGTGTGTTTGTGTCCAGACATGAGTCATAGAGTGGCACAAAGATGAAAAGCGTTTAGTGACAGAGTATAAAAGCTTGCTGTGTTTTATAATGATCAGAGTGGATCTTCTTGCTGAGGCGGACTTGTGTATAACCATCGTGTTACCTGAAGTTGAACTGAGCATCATGAGAGTTCTTCTGCAAAATTATATCCAATATTTAAACTTTGTTGTTATGACGATGTAACGGCAGTAAGCCCGTTAATCTGGTAAACACCGTGACACTGATAAATCCCTGATTTTATCACACTAAAATCATGTTAACGTAAGTTTAAATCTTGCTATACTCTTGAAACCCTGTATATTTTAATGTTTATGGACTGGCCCCATTCACTACCATTGTAACTGCCTTACTGTAACTGTGATCAACATTATGTCACAAATGCTTCCGATTGAGCTTAACTTTTATTCAACGGAGAACATTCCTTAATGGTAACAACTGCTCATTTTCACTTTTTACAGTGTATATAAAATTTTAGATAAAATACAAGTAATAATATATCAAATAATATTAAATATCTGGGGCGTTTTTAGACTTTTTCCCGAGCCCTGATCAAATTCTGACCCTGTTGTGGGCACCAAATTGTAGAACCTTAATTACTTATATTGGGGGTGAGGACATTAGGGAGGGAAACCACTTCATAAAGGGAAACAATTAAAATCTTAATTAAAATCTAAAAATGGCAAAAAGTTCTGTAAGGGGTTGGTTTAGGGTCAAAGGTTTAACGGCCGGTCACACTAGATATGTGTTCCATTTCATAAGCATGTGATCACACCCGGTTATGCAAGCATATGCATTATATTTTCATCTTTTGATTTTGTTTTCTGAACTTTTACCTGTGAATATATTTAGTGAAACAACGTTTGACCAATAGAGTGCAACAGTGCCAGAAGTATTTTTCCCATTCCTTTTTTCTATAGGGATTTAATACAGTAATTCATAAAAGAGCTCAAATTCATAAACCAAACCAACCAGCAGCAAGGTGAATTACAACATTACAAACTTTTATTTGAGGCAAAAAAAAAATAAAAAATTGAAAAATTGAAAACTGGACAAAAAGACAAAGACACAAGATTGAACTACAATCCCATGAAGCATTGGGAATGACATAGATGTAACTGGATTAAAAAGAATGGAAAAATATGAAAGTATTGTTTTAAAGTGGTTGATTATAAGTTGTAATGATGCTGCTGGCACTGGCAATGACGAAGACGAAGACAAAGACGAATTGAAGAACCCAAGTGCCATATATTAAACAAAAGTGAAATCCAATAAAACCCTAACTGTAAACATGAAACATAAACATTAACTTGATTAGACATAGACATGAACTCGACATGAACTCGACATGAACTCGACATGAACTCGACATGAACTCGACATGAACTCGACATGAACTCGACATGAACTCGACATGAACTCGACATGAACAGTGTTCCAAACATGTACAATACTAGACAAAGGACAATGGAAAACATGAGGGTTTAAATACATGGACATGGGAGAACAAACCAATGAACAAACAGAACTCTAAACAAGATAAATAAACAATAAACCAATGAAAACAAGACACGTGAACATGGAGGGAAAACAGGAATCACATGACTAGGGAACCACATGACATGAACCAGGAACTAGAATTTTCAAAATAAAAGACATGAAATACAAGAATCAACAAAATACACACGACATGAGTATAGAAACAATGTATTTATTACGTTGATGAAGCAGATGACGAAGGTGAAATGTGAATGAACCCAAGTGCAGTTTTATTAAATAAATCCAAAACCGTGAAAGAAATACAACAGTAAATCAAAAGAACATAAACATGAACTATGGCAAGAACCAATGATAAGAACCAAGAACAACATTACACGACCAAGAACACAGGGCTAAAATACAAAAGGGCAAACGAGATAAGACAATTGACTGGTTGGTTGTAATACAAACTCAAAATTTGTAGTTAATGCTTTCAGTATAACCAACCTCACGCCATCGCTTGTCATCTACCTACTCTATAAATGTTGACAGGTGAGATACTATAAAAAAACCAACACACTCTCACGGCAAAATCGTAAGAATTTGTACAACTTCTTTAAAATTTTGCTAATTTGTATGATATCATACGACTGCACTCGTATGAAGTCGTACGACTTTCACTACAGCCAATGATGTCATTGGACATCGTTTCCATCTAATACACGACTTCTGTCACACACAACAGCTTTCTATCATGTTTACACACTCTACTGGTTAGGTTTAGATAAGGGGTTTGGGTAAGGGCATAACATTAATAAGCATGTCCTTAAAGCCTCATGCGTGGAACTTGTGCTTACTTCCGCATTAGACATCCAGGTATAATTTATACAAACGAAATCGTACGAAATCATACAAAATAGCCAACTCGTTAAATATGTATGAATTCGGGTTGCAAAAAATGGTCATTGTGACTCTGTAAAGTATCGGCACTATGGAGCCATATGCTTTTTTTTTTCTTTTTCTTTTTTTTTTTTTGACAATTTTGACAAATTGTATATGCTAAACATCACATTATCCACAAATTATGTCGATGCAAGTGAAAACACTGTAGACCAGAAACAAAAACAGGCTTCTCTTATGAATTGTGGAACACTTCCATGTTCAGGAAAAGGGTGGATAGAAGATCTAAATGCCAAAATTGATCTCTTGCTGAAAGTAAAAGTTGTAGAATACTCTTATTTTGGCGTTTTGCATAAATACAAGTTTCAAAGAACATTTTAAAAGAGAAGCTGCATGCTTTCCTCTATCACAGGAAACTGGAGTCGATTAATTAACTTGTTTAATTGATTATTATTTATTATTTCTAATGTATTTTGTTCTTAACGGAACTCTGAAGTGTGACATCATGTCCTGTTGTGGGGTTAAAAATAATTGTGCTTGTTTTAAATGTAGTATGACTGCAGCTTTAAGGTTACGGGTAAGGTGCAGTAATCATTGCTTAATACGATTATATATAAATATATGAATTGCGTGTGTGTATAGACGCTGCTGGACCTGGGCGCCTCTCCGGACTACAAGGACAGTCGTGGTCTGACTCCTCTGTATCACAGCTCTATGGTGGGTGGCGACCCATACTGCTGCGAGCTGCTGTTGCATGATCACGCTCAGGTGGGCTGCATGGATGAGAACGGCTGGCAGGAGATACACCAGGTAACACACACACAAACTTTTCATTAAGGAGTTACGTTTCTGAGTTTACAGAAGGACATTCATTCCAAAATGACTTTTGAAAGTATACATATTCAAGGAAACACATCATGGTGATGACATCACAACAATGAAGACACATGACCTTCCACTGTTTACTAATCAACACCTTTTCTGCAGCTAGCCTGTCTTCTTGATGAATGACGCTGAGGTTAGCCAATCATAACAGAGGTCATTTACATGTAGAAGTCTTAACTTACAGAAGCAGTGATCAGAGCAGACAGTTAGCAGTTAACAGTTAGGACAATAATATAAACTGGGCAGTCACATTCCTGAGAATGAGAGCTTTCATTTGAAATATGGCATGCCTATTTAAGTGCTATGAGAAAAACTGTTAAATTCATACTCATAGTTCTACATCATCACCTCCAGGTGGCACTTATTTGCGATGTGAAGGATTTCAGGCTTTATTTTGTTATTTTATGTAACATAAATTCAAAAGTGATGCTATTCAGATTCTAAGCTTTTAAATGGTACCACACATGAGTGACATGTATCTGGGGACTTTTACAA
The DNA here is from genome assembly GCF_019703515.2 of Myxocyprinus asiaticus. Taxonomy (NCBI): domain Eukaryota; kingdom Metazoa; phylum Chordata; class Actinopteri; order Cypriniformes; family Catostomidae; genus Myxocyprinus; species Myxocyprinus asiaticus. The sequence goes on from NC_059361.1 coordinate 3,884,398, forward strand.
TTTAAGCATAAACTTATCGCACGTTTCTGAGGTTAAAGTCAACATAAAACATTCACAATATAACTAGTGCTGCCAGTTGATTTTTAACCGCGATTGTGGCAGGGCGGAGTGCTGGGCTGGGTTGTGATTCTACACACCCGGCCCCTAATCAGGCTGGTTAGCCCAAGATGGATAAAGGCCGACTGGAGATGGCAGTGCGACAGAGAGAGAGAGTTATGGACAGCTGTCCGACACCTGTGGGTGTTTGTGCTTTTGTTTTAGTTTATCATTAAATATTATTTATATTGTTAAGCCGGTTCTTGCCTCCTCCTTTCCATTGATGTGTTACAGCGATTAATCGCTTTATTTTTTGTAGTTAATAGTGATTAATCACAGATTTTAAAAGTGCTGAAATTTGAGACTATATTGTCAAAATGTATTTATTTCCATCTTAGGAAATAAAACAAAACAATATGTAACAATATAATGTTTAATTAACATTTTATAAATAAAGTCTTCCACAATATAAAGATAGAAATGCACTAAAATAGCACCAATTCAAGGAACATTAAACATTTACAAAAGTCTAACTGGAAGTTTGACAAATTGAAAGAACTATTCCCCATAGGTTGAGTATTCATTGCAATGGGCATTAAATCTCTTAAACTCTCATCCTCCACAATATTAATCTGCTGGTAGACTGTGGCTATCTGCTTTCCTACAGCAATCATGAAGCTGCATTCACGATTCGTGTCACAGCATCAACACCAGCGTCAAGCACCGCTTTTAACTCCACATGAAAAGCGCTTGCAGAAAATTTCTCATTCTGCGTTTTGGTGATAGTTAAGATTTGGTGTGCTTCTGTGGTAATTAAAATGCACCTTACATTGGCTGAATAATACTTGATTTCTATCAGAAGTCCCATCTGGGCTTGTTTTGTACATTAAATAGCGCTAAGAACTCCTTTCTCCATCATTTTATCACTGACAGGGAAGCGCTGTCAGATATTCTTTTATTTACTGAGATAACAACCTCCACGGCTCTATCAGAGGAGAGAGTGTAACAGACAACTACCGTGTTACAAAAGTACTTCCCATTGAATGTTTATGAAACCGCCGTGTTATGCTGTTTTATGCTAAGCTTGTAGGAAAATAGGGTCAGTTTTCATTTCATGTCAACTTAAAAGGAACTGTAGCAAATTCAGCCTTTTAAGGCTAATTCGTACAATTTTTTTGGAATTAACTAAAGCAAAGCAAATGAAGACAAATGTGTATATACCATGTGTTGCATCATTTGAAAATTAGTTTGTTGAAGGTGACCTCACAAAAGTTGTTAACTCTCAGGCGGACAATACATAGGAGAAGATTCACTGAGAATGAATTGCTCCCACTAAAAGCGCTGTTTTTTTGCACACGCTAACCGCGCTCATTTAGTGCCTGATCCACTAAAGGAATTATGCAGATCAGGCTACGGCGCAAACGCGCCCACAAAATCGCTGCTGAACGCAATTTGCATCACTTTGATCCAGACACCTGAATCATCTCTTAAACATGCAGAACGTGCTCTTCTCTTTTAAATAAAATTCATATTTCCGCCTACTTTCATTTGGCGCTAATTTCGCAATGTAAATTTTGCAGGTCAAATTGCATGGAGTTTTGTGAATGAAGCGCAATCTTTATTGAGCCAAATTTCATAGAAAGGAGGCATGTTTGCGCGGAAAGGAATGACAGTGACTTTATTTAAATATTGAAGACGCAGGGATTTGCCCGAACAGGAGAAATATCACAAAATATCAGTGTATTTCGTCATAATTTTTTGGGCTAATTGAAAGAAAACTGTCACCTTGTGAGTATTAATTAGCATTAAGTGTCAGAAAATGGGCATGTAAAACTAAAATATGACTGTTTTTGGTATCAGAAATCTTGACTTACATTGTAAAGGGATTTCAGGGAAAAACAAACTGCAAAAAAGTGTAGAATATGGCTTTTTCATACCGACAGAACACACACTGAGTTCACATTTGACTTATAAAAAGCTGACCCAAATTATTGCAGGGCGATACAGTAGAAAATTATCTTCCAGGGGCATTTTCTCCATCTCTGACCATGTTCTGGAGGCTGGCCACACACACAAACACACACACACACACACACACACACACACACACACACACACACACACACACACATTTAAACTCGTTCTCTCAGTTCCCAGCCCCTGGTGTATGACATTTGCATTGCTGACGTCTGACCTTTCTTAGCAGCTTGGAAAGGGTGTTTGAGAAGAAACAGAGAAAGAGAAATGGACAGAAGTATCCAAACTTGTGTTTTTTATCCTCCACATATTCTTCACTGGACCCTTGGACAGGAAGTCTTTCACATCTCGCTTCAACTTTCCTTAATGCATTGAACAATATGGGGCTAAGCATAAAACTCATCCCACACCGTTTGTGGTACAGACATGGATGAAGCCTCAAATCAGGCTGCCTTTTGATGAGAGGTGTCCTGTTACTTTTCTAAACGATCAGACTAAGGATTTTCATCAGTAACATGGTGGTAAAATCCCATAGACTTATACTGAAAGAGGGATTTGAGCCAAATTTAGAGACCAAACTTTTATTTGTATAAATGTAATTTCACGTTTTATGGATATATATATATATACAGGTGCATCTCAATAAATTAGAATGTCGTGGAAAAGTTCATTTATTTCAGTAATTCAACTCAAATTGTGAAACTCGTGTATTAAATAAATTCAATGCACACAGACTGAAGTAGTTTAAGTCTTTGGTTCTTTTAATTGTGATGATTTTGGCTCACATTTAACAAAAACCCACCAATTCACTATCTCAAAAAATTAGAATATTTTGACATGCCAATCAGCTAATCAACTCAAAACACCTGCAAAGGTTTCCTGAGCCTTCAAAATGGTCTCTCAGTTTGGTTCACTAGGCTACACAATCATGGGGAAGACTGCTGATCTGACAGTTTTCCAGAAGACAATCATTGACACCCTTCACAAGGAGGGTAAGCCACAAACATTCACTGCCAAAGAAGCTGGCTGTTCACAGAGTGCTGTATCCAAGCATGTTAACAGAAAGTTGAGTGGAAGGAAAAAGTGTGGAAGAAAAAGATGCACAACCAACCAAGAGAACCGCAGCCTTATGATTGTCAAGCAAAATCGATTCAAGAATTTGGGTGAACTTCACAAGGAATGGACTGAGGCTGGGGTCAAGGCATCAAGAGCCACCACACACAGACGTGTCAAGGAATTTGGCTACAGTTGTCGTATTCCTCTTGTTAAGCCACTCCTGAACCACAGACAACGTCAGAGGCGTCTTACCTGGGCTAAGGAGAAGAAGAACTGGACTGTTGCCCAGTGTTCCAAAGTCCTCTTTTCAGATGAGAGCAAGTTTTGTATTTCATTTGGAAACCAAGGTCCTAGAGTCTGGAGGAAGGGTGGAGAAGCTCATAGCCCAAGTTGCTTGAAGTCCAGTGTTAAGTTTCTACAGTCTGTGATGATTTGGGGTGCAGTGTCATCTGCTGGTGTTGGTCCATTGTGTTTTTTGAAAACCAAAGTCACTGCACCCGTTTACCAAGAAATTTTGGAGCACTTCATGCTTCCTTCTGCTGACCAGCTTTTTAAAGATGCTGATTTCATTATCCAGCAGGATTTGGCACCTGCCCACACTGCCAAAAGCACCAAAAGTTGGTTAAATGACCATGGTGTTGGTGTGCTTGACTGGCCAGCAAACTCACCAGACCTGAACCCCACAGAGAATCTATGGGGTATTGTCAAGAGGAAAATGAGAAACAAGAGACCAAAAAATGCAGATGAGCTGAAGGCCACTGTCAAAGAAACCTGGGCTTCCATACCACCTCGGCAGTGCCACAAACTGATCACCTCCATGCCACGCCGAATTGAGGCAGTAATTAAAGCAAAAGGAGCCCCTACCAAGTATTGAGTACATATACAGTAAATGAACATACTTTCCAGAAGGTCAACAATTCACTAAAAATGTTTTTTTGGTCTCATGATGTATTCTAATTTTTTGAGATAGTGAATTGGTGGGTTTTTGTTAAATGTGAGCCAAAATCATCACAATTAAAAGAACCAAAGACTTAAACTACTTCAGTCTGTGTGCATTGAATTTATTTAATACACGAGTTTCACAATTTGAGTTGAATTACTGAAATAAATGCACTTTTCCACGACATTCTAATTTATTGAGATGCACCTGTATATATATATATATATATATTTTTTTTTTTTTTTTTTTTTTTTAACAAAATCACAGTATTTGTTTCTTGGAATCAAATCTAGTTTCTTTTTGCTTTGAGATAGAGGGTGTTTTCAGACCGTTTGATTTATTTAAAAAAAGGGGCTCAAATTGTTACATTGTTGCATTTTATTCTTGATTCGGTTTGCTTTCACAAGGCAACATTTCAAAACGGACCAAAACTGTGTAAATAAAAATCACATGTGAGCAAACTATCCCATTAATGGTCACAATGTTTGTGCGCTGTTCCGGAATTTAGTGCATCCATTGATATACCGGATAAAAGGATATACAGTACCTGTAAAAATTGTCAACGGTTACAAATTTTCGAGTAATGTTTGTCACGCTTCTGTAAAACACCACTGCATGGTACAGAATGTGTGTTCCAGTCAGAGGTTGCACTGCAAATACACATTATCCAACACACTTATGATATGAGTTGAAAAAATTACGTCATGGTTATTTTTATCCGTCATTTGTTGTTTTTGCACGCACACACACACACACACACACACATACACAAACAGCAGAATGAAGCCACCTAAAAATATTTTTTATATGTCAAAAAGTTGCTGACATCATCTTACCTGTGTTCTGCTGCTATCCAAAAGAGAAGTAAACGTACGGATTAACTGTATAAAACAGCTCCGACATTAAATGTGCCGTGATGTCTTATATAGTTGCCACAAGGCTATATCCACTTATGACTATGAATTACAGCGACGTGCTGACCTACAGATGTCTTCTCCAGATTTATATCAGGTATGATCATGGTTTTTATAGGGATACTTTTTGGTTCATTGGTCCGTTGGTTTGGATTGCATTCTCACCACTAGCGAACCGAGTGCGATTGCTGTGTTCAAATATGCCTAAAAGAACCAAACTAAACAACAAATACTACAGAAACAAATACTACAAACGAGCCAGGTTTGAAAATGCCCAGAGAGAGTGAAGAGAGATTAGAGACTGCTTTCTTATTTCTGTGTATGAAAAACTTTCCTTTTGCAGTAGCAGCTGAGAGTGTGACATCTGGGGAGTTTAACCTGAGGCTTATACCCTAAACGAAATTAGCACAAAATATGTGACAGACATATTAAACTGTTACCTGCACACATACACACACTGCTCTCTGGAGTCTTGCCATTAGTATGGCAGAGAAAGTGCATTATATATTGACAGTGCTGGTGTGTGTGTATGGGTCAAGTTCTGGCTACAATGTGAGGAAAATGTCTTAACCTCTTCAACTCTGGTGCATTTTTGGGCTGCCACCCACAATTTTTCACACTCAAATATAAAAGCTCACCATTCACACATAATGTGGAATAATTGCAAAAAATGTATCTATTTTTTTGTTTGTTTCAGAAATCCCTCCAAATAATAATAAAAAAGATGTGTTTCTAAACCTATGATAAACAGAAAATGTTTTTGAAAAAAAAAAAAAAAATCTATTTTGTTGTCATAACTTTGTAAGCATGTAATTCTGGTTCTGTTCACTCCATCTCCTTCCAAAAAGTCCACTAGATGGCAGCAATCACATTCCATCACAATATACCGATATACGCATTTTAGTCCTCACAGATGTGCTCGTCCATTGACATTCAGTCTAATTTTCAGTTCATGCACCACCCTCATTATTTCATTGAATATCTCAGCCTCTGAGTGGACTAGAAGGCTGAGATCCTACCCTTTGTGTGATATATATATATATATATATATATATATATATATATATATATATATATATATATATATATATACAGAAGTGGAAAGTAATGAATTACAACTACTCTTGTTACAGTCCTTAAGTACATTTTTCACATTTTTTCTACTTTTTAAGTATATATAAATAATAGTACTTGAGTTCATTAAAAAGTATTCAACTTCGATACAGTTATTTTCCACCACAATGACAAAGTAATACATACTGTTTTGGAATTTTGGGGAAGAAGAAAGTTATAAGCACTAAATCTGTTTATAAACTAAAACACGCTGTATGCGGCACAACGGATGCCCACAGGGCACAGCATCATAAGCACAGCAGCTTGCATAAACTGCCGCCGGTGTCCTCTCTTCTCTAGCTTCTCCAAGACTTTCTGCCCTGTCACTATACAAGAACTGTAATACGGTGATCTTCTGCATATTTAATTTTATTCTGGAAAGGAGCCGTTCATTCAGGTACGAGGGAACCGCCTGACCACGTTTAATCGCTGATCAAACTTAACTTGTTTTTAAGGTAGGCAATGTTTTGACTGTCAAACATTAACACAATGTAGTTTGACACCGAAATTAACAAAAATATCCCCGATATTTAAAATATTGAGGCAAAAAATGCCCACGCAACGAGTTTGCGTGTTTTATTAATAATATCTGATATAGTTACAATTACGTACATACATTGCAATCTTCTTTTGACTTTTCACTGAACATTATTTTTTTTCCCGCCATCCGATTCCTTGCACCATCGCGAGCACAGACGGTGCTTCTAACAATCCGCATCAGTTCGGTATTGTACTCCTGCATTAAATTCCGAAACCGTTCACCCATCTTGTTCAAAATAAACTGTCCTAGCGGGTAACACTCTTGCTCATGGTGCTGTACTTCCCTGCCCTGTGCTGCTGTTTATCTGTCTGAAAGCCTCACCCGCTAGAGGCCAAAAGTGCGCAAGGGATGGATGTTATATAAAGAAGGTATGAGAAATCAAAAAACATAATGTAACCGGATGCTACAATTTATTAATAATAATATCTCAATATGTTAAATAACCATTATGTTAATTAAGACTTTATTATTACAACTGTAATACAATAATACATATACAGAACAACCACTTTTAGTGTTTGAATCAATCATATCTCTCACGAAACACTGTGTGAAATGATTATTTTTGCCTTATTTTATTCAGTTGGCATGTTGGAGTTGATGACATTTTCCTTTATAGACTCATTCCATGTCTGGATAATTGCTGCAATATTATAGAGGATACATTTCCTCCTCTATGATATTGCATTATATTAGTTTTGTACAGTATGTTAACTTAATAGACAAACTACTTGTCCAGACATGAATGAGAATAAACCTGAAATAGGAATGTGTTTCAGTCACAATGCACATTATGTAGTTTAAAGGTGATTTAGAGACATTTAGAATGTTACAAAAGGAATCCTCTTGCAGCAATGCAGGTCTTTGGCATTTAGAAGCTGCTGGTTTAGGACCTGTGAGGAGTCTGTTTCTCAGACTAGAGACTGTGATTTACTTGTCTTTTTGCTGTGCATCTGGCTGTCCACTTCACTTTGTATCCTGGTTAGAGATATTTTTTTTTCAAAACAGTAATGCATGGAATAGCCTTCATCTCTTTAAAACAATAGACTTTAGGAGAAAATAGAATTTCAGGAGAAATGTGTTTCTTTTTGCCTATTTTTAAAACCAGAATTTGACTTGCAAGTGTAAAGCAACTTGTATGAACTCAATACCTCAGTAAATGTGGAAAAAACAAAAAAAAAAACACTGTATTGTAATTTCCGCATGGTAGCGCAACCATTTTCAATTATTCTAATAATAAGAAAATTTTCCTGAGTACCAAATTAGCACTTTAGAATGCTTTTGTAAGGAATAGGTGACACAGTATATGTTTGCCATCATGGGTAAAGAAAAAATGGAATCACTTAAAACAATTATTACCGTGATTAAACAATTAAACCGTAATAATGATTTGCAATTAATGATTTTGGCAGTATTTTTGATCAATTTAATGCATCCTTGGTGAAAGAAAGCATCAATTTCTTTCAAGAACAAAAATGTCTTTGTGTTCAAAAAATGGAAGCGTATATACTATATATATAATATAATTTTCATAAAGTAACTTGTAACGTAATTACTTGAGTAGTTTTTTGGCAAACTACTTATTTACTCTTTCTTGAGTCATAATATTTCTCAGTACTTCTACTTGTTCTCAAGTGAATTATTTCTTTAGTAGCAGTACTTTTACTAAAAAAAAAAATCAGTACACTTTCCACCACTGTATGTATATATATTTTTGTTCCAGAGGCAGTGGAACATGCTTTTACATCAATGAAAGTTGGTGTACAGATGTAACAACGTTAAAGAAGATGTGCTGTCCTAATTTGGAAGCACTCTTTATTAACTGTAAGCCTTTCTACTTGCCGCAGGGGTGTTTGTATTCCTCCACACGCGTGCATGAATGCAGCGCTGCAACAGTTGGCTGATCAAATCACAGACATGGAACAACAATACCCGGACTCAGTTATTATTATTCTTGGGGATTTTAACAAAGCAAACCTCACGCGTGAACTGCCCAAATACAAACAGCACATTACATGCCCCACTAGAGACAGAAATATACTGGATCATTTCTACACAACAATAAAGGATGCATATCGCTCTGTCCCTAGAGCAGCTTTGGGACTCTCTGATCACTGTCTGGTTCATCTTCTTCCAACCTACAAGCAGAAAATAAAATCAGCTAAACCTGTAGTAAAGACTGTAAAGAGAAGTACCAATGAAGCAGAGCTGGAAATATAAGCCTGTCTTGACTGCACTGATTGGAGTGTTTTGAGGCTGCAGACACCAACCTGGATGAGCTCACAGATACTGTGACATCATATATCAGTTTCAGTGAGGATATGTGCATTCCTACTTGGACTTATTTAACATGACAAATCGTGGTTTACAGCAAAACTCAGGCAGCTTCATCAGGCAAAAGAGGATGCTTACGGAAGTGGTGATAAAATCTTGTACAATCAGGCCAGGAACACTCTGAATAAGGAAATCGGAGTGGCTAAAAGAAGCTATTCTGATAAGCTGAAAAATAAGTTTTCAGCTAATGACCCTGCAACATTGTGGAGTGCCCTGAAACAATTTACTAACTACAAGACTCCATCCCCCAACACTGTAGGGAACCAACAACTGGCTGACGACCTGAATGTGTTCTACTGCAGATTTGAAAGCCCCAATCTCACACCCCACACCCGCTCTGACCTTCACTTCACACAAACATCAACACCTCCTGCAACCCCCCTCCTCCCCCCTCCTGCTACTCAACCTGCCCTTAAGATCTGTGAAGAGGAAGTGTGCCGTCTCTTCTGAAAACAAAAGACAAGAAAAGCACAGGGCTCAGATGGTGTTTCACCCATTTGTCTAAAATCCTGTGCTAACCAGCTGGCCCCCATCTTCACACTGATCTTCAATTGATCACTGGAGCAGTGTGAAATCGCATGCTGCTTCAAACGCTTAATCATCATTCCTGTCCCAAAGAAACCCAAAATCACAGGAATTAATGACTACAGACCCATCACTCTGACGTCTGTGGTCATGAAGTCATTTGAGGGACTGGTGTTGGCCCACCTGAAGGACATCACTGGACCCTTTCTAGATCCCCTTCAATTTGCTTATCGAGCAAACAAGTGTGTGAATAATGCAGTCAACATGGGATTGCATCACATTCTGAAACATCTGGAAAGACCAGGGACATATGCAAGGATCCTTTTTGTGGACAGTTTGGCTTTCAACATCATCATCTCAGCTATACTCCAGACTAAATTACACTAACTCTCTGTTCCCACATCTATCTGTCAGTGGATCACCAGCTTTCTGATGGACAGGCAGCAGCTTGTGAGACAGGAGAAATTCACTTCCAGCACATGAACAATCAGCACTGGTACCCCCTAGGGATGTGTGCTCTCAATGTTGAGGAACACCCCAACATTGACCCCCCTCACCATTCTAAACAGCACTGTAGCAGCAGTGGAGTCATTCAGGTTCCTGGGCACTATCATCTCACAGCACCTTAAGTGGGAAACCCACCTTGACTCCATTGTGAAAAAGGCCTAGCAGAGGTTGTACTTCCTTCGCCAGCTGAGGAAGTTCAACCTGCCACAGGTGCTGCTGATACACTTCTACTCAGCAGTCATTGAGTCTGTCCTCTGCACTTCAGTAACTGTATGGTTTGGTGCAGCTATGAAATCGGATATCATTAGACTACAAAGGACAGTTCGGACTGCTGAGAGGATTATTGGTTGCCCGCTGCCCTCCCTTCAAGAATTGTACACTTCCAGAGTGAGGAAAAGGGCTGGAAAAATCACTCTGGACCCCACTCACACAACCCACTACCTTTTTGAACTGTTGCCTTCTGGCAGGCGCTACAGAGCACTGAGCACCAGAACCGTCAGGCACAGGAACAGTTTTTTCCCTCAGGCTATACATCTCATGAACAGTTCAAACTGCCCCACAGCTTAGTCTATTTATATTATCCAACATACCATACCTCTTCTGCCATTAAATTCTCTTGCTTCTGTATATAACAGATTTGTACACAACGGGAGTTGGGCAGGAGAGCAAGAAGAGGTGCATAATTAATAAGCCTTGTTCTGAAAGCGGTGGATGAAGCACACCTGATGGGAATAATGCTACATCACCGCTGTCTTTAAAATGCAGAGCGCACCTCTTCTCGGGACCAGAGCTGGGAAGGTTCGGACGGGTTGATGCACCGGCGAACCCGCTCCTCAGACCCCCGGACGGATTAAATGAGTCGCCGGGGGAGAACTGCACACATCGCGGCCGACGTGCTAGAGGCCGGGCTGCCTTCCCCTCTCACCTGCTGCGGGCCTGGGAAAACAGGCCGCCAAGAATGCCGCCGCCCCTCGCGCCATGGACCCTGAAGGGGAGCGTGTGCGGCCGACAGACCCAGCTCATGCCTGGGCCATTCCTCAGACACTACCCCGCCCTTCACGGAGCCCCGTCTCACCACGAGGATGCCAGATTCCCCCTTTATTATGCACACTATTCCCTTTTGACAATTTACTTTTATTATTATTTCCAATAAATGCCTCTTCAAGGCTTGACGCCACACCCACTGTGTCTGTCTCTTGCTCACCCCGCCACAATATATATATATTGTCTTATTGTATTTCTATATACACTTTATTTTCTATCCACTTTTTGTTTTTATTCTATTTTTTTATTATTTATTATTTTTATTATCTATGTCCTGTTGCTGTATTGTTTGTGCACTGCAAGCTTCTGTCACCAAGACAAATTCCTTGTATGTGTAAGCATACTTGGCAATAAAGCTCATTCTGATTCTGATTCTGAAAACATATTTTTCTGATAATTTGCTTAGCATGCTTTTCCTGCCAGATGGCATATTTTGTTCTGGACATCTAAGATATAACATTGGATTATTCACACAAGCAAGCTCACAGATAAGTTAAAAATGGCTAATATTTTAGAAAACTGTCTAAGGTAAAAAAAAAATATAAAACGTTTTTAGCTATTTGTGGCTTGCAGCAGCAGTGACCGGAGCATAAAAGAGACGTTTGTATTTGATGACTTACAGAAATCATATTTCACTTTGTGATTCTTTTAAAAATCTTTTGAACTGTGGTATTATGGCAACTACATAAACTGTACAGTTGCATTCCTGAGAATGAGAGCTTTCATTTGATATATGACTTGCCATTGTGACGAGAAGGAGAGCGTGGCCAGGCCGTGCTGAGTGGCTCAATCAGCGGGAGAGAGATAAGAGGATTGGGGATGCCAGAGAGAGAGAGAGAGAGAGAGAGAGACACACACACACACACGGAGCTTTGTGTGTGTGTCTTCGTGTGTTATTATGTTCCAGTTCAGTTTGATTTTAAGTTATAATTAAAGTCTTTTTGAATGTTGATCCTGTTCCCGCCTCCTCCTTTCCCGAACCCTGTTACATCCATTTAGGTGCTATGTGAAAGACTTTAATTGTCATATAAATATTTCTACCCCATTACCTCTAGGGGGCGCTACTTTTAAATATATAAAAATATCTATAAAACACACTTTCTTAAGTTTTTCTTAAGTGGGGGAATAGATTTGTCATGAAAAATGTTCAAAGTGGGCTCACATTGACTGATCCGATTACAATGGAGTTTAATTTATGGAATACTTTCATTCCAAAAAACATTAAAAATGTCATTTTTATCAGCATCATTTCCAGCACAAAATTCTATTAAACACAATACAGAATCTGAGGTGTGTAGGAAATGGCACTCTGGTGGGAATTTTCATGACTTTCATAAAAAATGACATACACTGTTGGACATTGTTAGTAGACAAATTAAAACAATCATTGGAAGTGGGAAAATGTTTTAACGAGACTTGACTTTCTAGAAGTCTACAGTGCTAAAAGTGCCAGAAGTTGAAGTAACACCCAGAGATATATGGGGCGAGGGGCACTTTTCCTATTGTAATATTTAGTTTTCCATCTCTCTTCTTTCATTCTAATGTTCTCATCCATCTCGCTGGCCTACACTTGTCATGTCTGAAGAGAGCCTATGGCAACCCGAGCAAATGCCAAGTGTGTGTGTGTCAAAAACTCATACAAAGTGGCTGCCTTTTCACACTTCTATTTAGTTTACTTGTCCTTGCACATTTGTCAGTGTGTCTGAGAGTGTGTGCATGTGTGTTTTTTAATGGATGTGTATATTGTTTGTCATGAACGAATGACTAAATGAGAATATGAACACATTCAGTTCTTGTCTTTTTGTCTCTCTTATTAAACTTAGTCAAATATAGCGAGCCACCAATGCAAACACACTGTAGAGCTGTTGAACTAAAGCTTACACACGCACACAAGCTCCATGTGAGGTGACTACCTAGACAGCATTTTAAGGTATCATACTGTTGGCACACTCCTGACTTTTAGGCTGTTCCAAAAGGTATACAGCTTTCTCATGTCTTGTATCAGGACGTCAACACTCCGTTTTGCCGCTTTGAACACCACATGACAAGCGTTGGAGATAGCATCACGGAAGGGCGATTTTATGAGTTTGTCAGCCAAGAAAGCGGGAGGTGTTCACAGTTAACATGTATTTAGAGAAGTCGTGGAAATTGCTTTGATACTTTTATAGGTTAAATACTGTATGTTCTTGGTGAATTCTAGAACTGAGGTCTGTAGATTCTCAGAAACAATAAGGTAAATATTCATAAATAAAAATAAATTATATGTTTTGATTTTATATTTGTTTTATTTATTTTTTTATACTTTATTGTGTTTTTCTATTCAATACCTTTCTTATTACATTGTACAGTTCCTTAACATTCCTTTTTATAAAGACACCATTATGTTCTTTAGGTATGCATATAAGTTGTATGAATACATTCTCAGACTTACTTCATTCGGGAGCAGTGTTGAGAAACTTGTTACTGTAATGTAATTACTTTTTAGTAAAAAAAAAGTAGTGTTATGCATTACATTTAAAATTATTGTAATCAGATTACATTTACTGACTTTCAGTTCATTTAATTACTTTGAAGTACTGTAGCGGGTCAAGGAGAGACACGAGACAGGTTGGCGAGTGAAAAACCCCCCGGAGGGCAAATGTATTAATTCCACACGACTTTTTTAGAGAAGGAAGTGAACGGTGAGGAACATGAGAGGTGACGGGGAGCTCATGCTGGTAGGGGCAGAAAGTGCGCTGGGTATGAAAAATCCGCTGGAGCGTCTTGAGCGTGGGGGCAGAGCAGATGAACCCCAGCTGGTTGAAGAGTCCAGTGCTGTCAGTCGCTTCCTTGGATTAGAACAAACACAAGAGGCATTTAGTTTCATGCATGCTTTCCCTAGATCCTTCTCTGTCTTCTGATTCTCCTGCCAGCTTTTATATCCCTCTCCTCTTGATGAGAAGATCCGCTGCAGGTGCGAGCGATCAGCCCGAGAGGCTCCGTTGATTGCCGTTGCCATGGGCCACGCTGATTGCTGCATAGGCATCTCGCCACAGTACATTATAGGGTTATGCTTTTTCCTAATACACTGGCATGCAAAAGTTTGGGCACCCCTGATCAAAATTTCGGTTGCTGTGAATAGCTAAGCGAGCAAAAGATGGCCTGATTTCCAAAAGGCATAAAGTTAAAGATGACACATTTCTTTAATATTTTAAGCAATTTCACTTTTTTATTCCCATCTATTACAGTTTAAAAAAAAAAAAAAGGAAAAGTGCCCGAAGCAAAAGTTTGGGCACCCTGCATGGTCAGTATTTATTAACACCCCCTTTGGCAAGTATCACAGCTTGTAAACGTTTTTCGTGGCCAGCTAAGAGACTTTCAATTCTTGTTTGGGGGATTTTCGCCCATTCTTTGTTGCAAAAGGCTTCTAGTTCTGTGATTCTTGGACCATCTTGCATGCACTGCTCTTTTGAGGTCTATCCTCAGATTTTCGATGTTTTGGTTGGGGGACTGTGAGGGCCATGGCAAAACCTTCAGCTTGCATCTCTTGAGGTTGTCCATTGTGGATTTTGAGGTGTGTTTAGGATCATTATCCTGTTGTAGAAGCAATCCTCTTTTCATCTTCAGATTTTTTACAGATGGTGTGATGTTTGCTTCCAGAATTTGCTGGTATTTAATTTAATCCATTCTTCTTTCTACCAGTGAAATGTTCCCCATGCCACTAGCTGCAACACAAGCCCAAAGCATGATCGATCCACCCCTGTGCTTAACAGTTGGAGAGGTGTTCTTTTTATGAAATTCTGCACCCTTTTTTCTCCAAGCATACTTTTGCTAATTGTGGCCAAAAAGTTAGATTTTAACTTCATCAGTCCACAGGACTTGTTTCCAGAATGCATCAGGCTTTTTTAGATGATCATCTGCAAACTTCTGATGCTGCATTTTGTGGCGAGGACGTAGGAAAGGTTTTCTTCTCATGACTCTTCCATGAAGATCATATTTGTGCAGGTGTCGCTGCACAGTAGAACAGTGCACCACTACTCCAGAGTCTGCTAAATCTTCCTTAAGGTCTTTTGCAGTCAAACAGGGGTTTTGATTTGCCTTTCTAGCAATCCAACGAGCAGTTCTCTCTGAAAGTTTTCTTGGACTTCCAGAGCTCAACTTGACCTCCACCATTCCTGTTAACTGCCATTTCTTAATTACATTACGAACTGAGGAAACGGCTACCTGAAAACACTTTGCTGTCTTCTTATAGTCTTCTCCTGCTTTGTGGGCATCAATTATTTTAATTTTCAGAGTGTTAGGTAGCTGCTTAGTATTCGTAAAGCTTTGTAGTCAGAGTATTTGTAAAGCTTTGTAATTTGCATCACCTGGCCTTTCCAAACGATGATTGTGAACAAGCCGTAGCCCTAACAAGCTAATTAAGGTCTGAGACCTTGGTAAAAGTTATCTGAGAGCTCAAATCTCTTGGGGTGCCCAAACTTTTGCATGGTGCTCCTTTCCTTTTTTTTTTTTTTTCACTCTAAAATTGTGCAAAACAAAAATAATACACTTATCTTGCTTAAAATGTTGAGAAGAATGTTTTATCTTTAACTTTATGCCTTTTGGAGATCAGTTAATCTTCTACTCACTTAACTATTCACAGCAACAGAAATTTTGGTCAGGGGTGCCCAAACTTTGCATGCCACTGTATATTATTTATGTAGAATACATGAATTATGGCCCCGTAACGAGTCATTGTAAAGGAAATATGTGAGGTGCTGACAGTGAATAAGGAAGAAATATAGACATTATTTTGAATTAGTTGAGTGGAAAAGTGTTTTAGAAAGTAACTTATATATACAATAATATGATTACTTTTTCAATGAAGTGAAGTCTGATATATACTGCCGTGTCGAACCTACACCGTAGCCTGACGTGCACAACTTCAGAAATGTAACTACGGCATTGCACCGACGCAGACCACAACAGCTGTGATTGTTGCACTTTGTGACCAGAGACCGCCTCCCAGGGTGATAACAACAATATCTGAGGTAGTGTCGCATTTACCTAGATTATTGTAATATCTATGCATCATATCACATTGCATTTAGACTCGGGACCATTAAAACAATTGTCTCAATTTGGAGTATCTGCTGTTTTTATGTTCTGTTTTTGTTTAATGAAATTACAAGTGAAATGTGACAAAAGATATCTGTTTATAGCTTATAAACTATAAAAGCCTTTTTTTCTAAGGGCTTTTAATTGATATTTATTTGATATGTTAGTGAAATAATATGTGTTGTATTCTGCACAATGATTTGTCCGTATGTTTGACAGTTCTGTGTACAGTAATATTTCATAAGTTATGAAAATTGAACTTTTTTTTTGTCAATTCCAATATGTCATCAAATTCAAAAGCACCTGGGAAGAGTTGATTATATTGCCTATATGCAATGTAGAGTCTTTAAACAACACCCATTTAGTGTTCGCAAAGCAAGGTATAGTTATTAATTTGAGGATTTTTTTGTTCTTCAGCACAGAATGTCAGAAGTATGCAAAATATTTATTTATTATTATTTATGCAACTCAAGAGCAAGCATATGGTATTTTTCTCATTTATTTGCTCCCAGCAATGCAGGCAACATTTATAATAAATGACATTAATTTCATAAATACTTTTGAATCCACAAATTACATTGCTTTTGTTTATTTATGAATGTATCATTATCGTTTTGGCTGTATAATCACAGAATGACGCAAACACCAGCGCAGAACTATAAATGCAAACCAATGTGTTAAACACTACATGGAGCATACACCGTAGGTTTGACGCAGAAGCATAAATCAGCCTTAAGTAGTAAAGTAATCTGATTACATTTTTTAGAAGTAATTAGTAATTTGTAGTGGATTTCTAATTTTAAGTAACTTACCCAACACTGTTCGGGTGCATGGAAATTGTCCTGTGACGTATTAACAACAACAGTAGAAATAATTGACTCTGGTTTTGTAAAACAAGCCCAATTTAACCACAAGAAATGACTTTCTTGGTGTATATATATATATATATATATATATATATATATATATATATATATATATATATATATATATATCGCACTTGCAGTTGAAAAGAGCCACCAGACTCGCGGTTATCCACCATTTTTTTTAGTCAGAAAGTCCCGTCACTAGGTCTGGGAAGAGAGATACATACATTCACATACTCTGTCCAAATATAAGACTTTACAATAACACAATTGGGTGGCATTTCTTCTCTCTCTCTCTTTCTCTCTCTCTCTCTCTCTCTCTCTCTCTCTCTCTCTCTCTCTCTCTCTCTCTCAGTTTTTTAAACAGTTTTAACATCCCATACTACATTAGTATGCAGAGAGGACACCTTTTGAATTATGGTGGAAAGGAAAGTGACATTGATAACACCAAACAAACACAAACAGTTCTGCTCTTTCTCATTTCACAAACCGAGAATGTGTTTTTCTCATTAACATGATTTTAGGTTTATACAGACTGCAAACTGATGTGAAGGGAAAATAGAACCAGCCACACTAATGCAACTTTTTTTGTTTCTTCAGGCCTGTCGTCATGGGCACGTGCAGCATCTGGAACACCTGCTGTTCTACGGAGCGGACATGAGCGCTCAGAACGCTTCTGGAAACACTGCCCTGCATGTGTGTTCTCTCTATAATCAGGTAACTCTCTCACACACACACACACACACACACACACACACACACATGTATGCTTCAGATGACTGTACCCACAAGGACACACACTCATTCATACTGCTTGAACCCTCTTTATCCAAGTAACAATTGCATACTGTATGTGGCAATGGTAATGTTTAGACATATAAAAGTATAACTTTTGAGACGTGTCAGTTACAATATGAGCATAAGTAACTGAGCATAATCCAATGCATGAAGGTCACAGATTGTTGAGACAGTTGCATGCAAAAAAAAAAAAAAAAAAAAAAAAAAACAGAACACAAAGAGTGATCTAATCCTCAGGTGCATGTGGGGGCTCATGCATTTTAATTCTTCTCTTATTAAATATTTATGGATGCTCCCACAACACACACACGCACATAAAAAAAACAAAGAGAAAGAAGATCAGAAAGGCAGTTCTTTAGGGATGCCTGAAAGCACATGGCTGGAGTCAGTTAGAGCTACGTAACTCACATACATGTGGAGTCCCATGTGCTTTTCATTGCCCTACTTTTACAGCACTTATTAATCTTGGTTAATGTTCATTTCTACATACCACTAACACTAAGGCATTTTTAAAAAAAATTTAAAAGTTTTAACATTAGTTAATGTACTAACATGAACTTACTATGAACAATTGCATTTTTATAAATTAACATTAACCAAGATTAACAAATGCTATAAAATTTTAATTTTGAATTTACCTATGTTAACTAATACAACTTTACTTCATAGTGTTACTAAAGTATTTATAAAGCATTTGTTGCTCTTACATTGTTAATACATTAACAGAGTATATACAAATAGCATTTTATTCATTTATATTTTCTGATGCAAAAGATCAATAATTGTTTAATACATTTATATATAAGTAGTTAGATAATGGTTTTTCATACTTAATAAACAACTTGTTAACCGTACCTAACTAATGTATTTAACTGGTTGCAAACCAGTGCTAAAGAAATGTTTATGAGAACATGAATAAGGTCTAAACCTGTAATTAATAAATAAATTATTTATACATTTATATATGTAATGAATTGGGCATATATGAATGCTTAATTAAGGAATGTTACGGGTTCAATACAAGTTAAGCTCAATCGACAGCATTTGTGGCATTATTATATATATATATATAATTTATATATATATATATACAAATTAAATAATAATTCAGTGTGACAGCGTAAACCCTAAAAAGTTTAAAAAAAATTATTAACTTAAGTGCTTATATAAAATTAGAAGCTTCACATTTCTGCATTTAAACTCTCCAGAAACTGTCCCCTTCCAATTCATTTACAAATATCCAGTTCATTACTTAAATTAATACATATATAATTTCTTTATTAACTATGAATTTATGCCTTCTTAATGTTCTCAAACACTTCTTTACCTTTGGTTTGCATCAACTAAAATACTTAAGTTAGGTATGATTAACAAGTTGTTTACTAAGCATGAAAAACCAATATCAAACTCTTTATGTATGAACATATTAAAAAATAATAAATCGTTTGCTACAGTGAACATAAATGAATAACATAATTAGTGCTGTCAGTCGAATACAAATTTTAATTATAGTTAATCGCATAATTTTTCATAGTTAATCGTGATTAATCACAGATTTTGACAGTGCTGAAATCTGACTCTAAATATACTTCTTTTCCAGTCAAAATGCTATTGTTTCCTTTTTAGGAAAGAAAACAAAACAATATGTAGCAATATAATGCTTTATTAAAATTTTCCTTCCACAGTATAAAGATAGAAATGCACTAAAATAGCACCAATTCAAGTAACATTAAACGTTTCTCAAAATCTAAGTGGGAGTTTGGCTCATTGAAAGAACAAGTTTCCCCACATAGGTTGCATATTCATTGCAATGGGCATTAAATCTCTTAAACTCTCATCCTCCACAATATTAATCAGCCAGGAGACTGTGACTATCCGCTTCTTTACAAGAATCGTTGTCAGGGTGTCAACGTCAACATCAAGTGCCGCTTTGAACTCCACAAGAAAAGCGTTGCAGACAATCTCATTCTGTGTTTTGGTGATAGTTAAGACTTGACGTGCTTCTGTGGTAATTAAAATGTGCCTTATATAGGCTGAAAAATACTTGATTTCTGTCACAAGTCCCATCTGGGCTTGTTTTGTACATCAAATAGCGTTAAGAGCTCCTTTCTCCATAAATTTATCACTGACACTGAATTGCTGTTGTGTGTGTGTTGTGAAGTGTGCGTCAGTGTAATGACTCCCGGCAGACACATCGCAAAGGTTCCACCCTCCCAACAAGTGTTTATGCTGGTTCATCCTGTATTAACGGTAAATGTGTTAATTGCAATTAAGAAACAAATAACGCGTTAAACCTTTTAAATGAATCGCATACATTAACGCGTTCATTTTGACAGCACTAAACATAATATTTGTATGTGGCCTATTAATAATGTATGTCACATACAATAATTTGTAAATTATCAATTAACTATAAACTAATGCTTTACAAAAACTTTATACTGTATAGTTATTATAATAAGTGTTACCAATTTTAGTGTTATAACAACAAAGAAATTCACAAATAGGCTCAAGTAATATTTGTCTAAAAATTCTAGTTTCAAGCATTGAAGTACAAGTCTTTAAAGGTATAGATCACCAAAAAAAATACAACATAAATAAATGATGTCATCATTTACTCACCTTCATGCTGTTCCAAACCCGTATGAATTACTTTCTTCCATGGAACACTAAATGAGATGTTAGGCAGAATGTTAGCCCCTAAAAATCTCAGTCAGCTGATTTTACAGCAGGAGTGTGTGTTTGTCTTCATTCAGTTAAGTGTAATGAGATTAAACTACCGCTGACCCTCATTAATGTAGCATCCAGTCTGGCTGTAGTCACTTACTTACGGATCAATAACAGCAAAACAACACAAACATTTAGAAACTAGGACAACACAAAGACCTGTACATCTGAAATGTTCTCCTTGTACTGCTGATCACAGGACACTATACAGTATACTAAAGCCATACAAAGTTCTAAAGAAAAGTATTAAAGGAAGTATATACTATATATTATAAACACAGTATTAAAGAATGATGTTCATAGTTTTTATGATTATACCTGTAGTGTGATTATTTCTAACAGCATTGTGTAACTTCCCATCTACAGGTTTGGCTATACTGTATATTCATCTCAGTTCTCACATATCAGAGATGGCAAACACACACACATTCGCACGTACACCGCAACAGACATCACACTTCACTCTGACAGCACAGATGTATTACATTTGTGTGTGTGTGTGTGTGTGTGTGTGTGTGTGTGTGTGTGTGTATGTGTGTGTGGTCCCTTACGAGTTCTCAGAGGCGATAGAGAGTTTTAAGGACTCTCTTTTTAAGGATCGATACCAGAAACAGACTCCGAGAGAGACACATCAGCCTGAACAGAGACACATTACTGGACAGAAGAGGGAAAATGATTTGCGCTATGATGGAAAGAGAGAGAGAGAGACCGTGATAAGGTGTGAAGTAGTGATAAAACGATGAGGAGAGTAGGAGAAGGTGAACGAGAAGGAAAGGACAACCTAATGCAGAAGAGGAGGGTGAACTTACAGATACAGAGTGAAGGATAGCTTATGAGATTTGTGTGTGTGTTTGGACCAGATATCCTCACAAAGAAAATAAAGCCTGAAAGAGCCCAAATTTTGAGCACCTACATCACGGTCCCAATAAGAAAGCAACTTGAATAATGGACTAAAGGCCTGTTCACAACAAGAACTTTAAATATAATGATAACTATAACAATAACTATGTAAGCGTCTAAAACAACGGACAATATTGTTCTGTAAGTGCGCCCTGCAGTTATATTCACTGTGAAGAAAATGGATCTAGTTGATCTGCTACTGCTCTACGTTCACAAAGAAAACAAACTGATACAGCTTCAAAGGAGACAAGACAATGTTGTCAAAAATTAGTGCTGGATACTTGAGGTAATTTTATGCTACAAGCTTGCATTAGCTTTTCATTATCTCATCTCCGTTAATACTGAAGAAGAATGCAGAAGAAACATGAGCTGGAGTTCCCATTTTGTTTATGTGTGTAATAAGTGGCGGTCCAGAGCTGGGATGTGTTATTTTGAAGATGAGAGCACATTTGGGTTCGAGCCCTTTAAAGTTGAATGGATTTTGATTGGCTGTCAATGTTTTTATCGTTCATCAGCTGGCTCTGAAATTGATCCAAACTATATAGTTCCTCATTGTCATTGTCATTATAGTTGTGGTATGGACGCCGCTATACTATTACAGTTAGAATGATTTTTAAAACTTCATGGTTATAGTTATTGTTCTTGGTGTGAACTGGCTTAAATGTCTTATTGCACATATAAAAACTGCAGAAGTAGCACATAAACCACACTCAAAAAATAACTCTTCGGCTGAACTTGAGTCAATCATGGATAGTAGTTCCACATGTTTAGAATGAGTTTTCTTAACTTTGTAATCTCAGCTCAAACACTTTATGTAGAAAGAACCTAGTTGAATTAGGTAAACCCAACAAAATTAGACGTGTCCGTGTAACTCAAATATATCTCCTTTATTTCTTTATGTACTAACTAGTGAAAGTGAATGTTAGCATGCTAAATACATGTTGGTTGGAAGCACTACAGAGTGTAGTTTAGTAACTATGTTATGGTTAGCACAGCATGAAGTGAGCAATCAATTTCACGTGTGACTTCTACCTGTCCTCATTGTTAGCTCAAGGTACACTCTTCACCATGATGGTAACACCCAGAACTCCAACATAACAGAAACTCTTCTAAATTTCAACATAACAAAACATTAAACATTAACAAGTATTCTCTTTTATATTCATCTTGCATAAAACCACATAAAATAATACTTACTTTTAACATTTACTCTCCCTATCGAGTCCCATGCAAAGCATGCTGAAAAAAGGAAATCCCCTGCTGAGTTTCATCAATCAATATAATATAAAGGTTAAAGCACAAAAAGTATTCATGTAGTTCCAACTCAAATGGATTAAGTAAACTTCCATTTTACAAATTTAAGTGGATAGAACGCAATGAAATCAAGATGTGACAAAATATTCTGGAATTCTGGAGAGAAAAAATAATAATCATCAAAATATTAATAACTACAGTCTTGACCAACTCAAAATAGGTATCATTTGAAAGCTTAGAAGCTCTACTTTCCAATGCATGTAGGCATTATGACCAAAACTGAACAAGTGCTTTGCAATTTGGAGACAAATCAGAAGTGCTCCGTTTTGAAAATTCTGTTTTTTGCACTGTATATATTATTGTAATCAGTAAAAATATCAAACTGACCAAATAGCCATGTGTCATATGTTGTTGGAAAGCTCTCAAAGAGTAGAAGTACAAACATCCCATTTGTTTTACTCACAATCAAAAATATAATGAGTAATAGCTAAGTATATGTCTTTGACATTTATGTTGACGTTGCTGATATGCCATGTTTTCATTTATAAATTCACGAAAATTAAACAGAACATACAATATCCCATAACATTACTTAGAGGAGGTGATTATCTTTAAAACGAGCCCACACACAAGGTAATTGGATGCATAGATCATTAGATAATCCACATGAAGCACAATGTTACATATGGCCACCAGCAGATGGCGCCAAGTACATGATACAGACTCAATGATGACTCAAATGACACAGAATGAATCTCATTCTGTGAAATCACATTACTAAAATCATGTCAGCATGCTATGCAAACCTTTAGTCATTGTTGTGTTTGCATGTGTAATTAGTTCTCATGTACAATAATTATGTTTTTATTTGTTTGGAGAGCCTTTTGGACACTTGGAGATGTTTTTGTACACTAGTAAAAATTATTTTTGTAATGCTATAACTTTTGATTGCTTTGTTGAATCAACACAAATTTTTCTCAGATACAGTTGACATGATTGGGAACAAAACAAAAGCAGTTTTTTCGAAGCCAGCTTATTTACACCCAGAGATATATAATGTCAAATGAGAAAAATAAGGGGGAAAAAGTAAATGTTTGGCTATTTATTTATTTATTTTTTATCAGTTTTTTAGGCTGAGAGTCTCAAAATGTATCATACGGTAATTTAGATCATTAAAATATTTAAAAGTTTCCTTTACAATGATACTTTTTACAATGAATTTTGGGGATGTCACTGAAATAGGAAATCTTTAAAAACACCTACAGAGCTTAAAGGGTTAAGTAAATTGAACAAGTAGCAAATACATGTTTTGCTTGTTCTCAGAGTTATGTTTGTGAAATAATATATATGTATTTTGGATTGACATAAAAGTCCAATACATCCAGGAGACCCAAGCATTGATATTAATGAAGAAAAAAAAATCTCCTACTTGAGAGTGTTTATAGGAAGCCAATGGTTATAAAAATGGTGCTTTTATACTATTTTGTTTCGGGTGAATTTTGTAAAATTGTATCGTTGGGCATTTAGGGTTGCAAAACTTCATTTTAACCCACTATGTTTTTTAGACAGTAAGTGGAAGTTCTGCTTTCACAACACAATTAAACACAAAAGTGCATAAAATATATTTATTACAAACAGAAAAGGTAAATTTATGAATAGTTAAGATGTTTGACTACTTACAGGTAATGAGGACAATTCATGATATTGATGATATATTTGCTGGTATAATCAAAATAATAAATATGTAATGTAGTATATTTAATCAGAGTGACTATTTGCACTAGATGTAAATAGCACCTGCCACACAGTGCGGTTATTTTCATTCAAATAGTCTGGTGGAAACAAAAATTGAAGACAAACTGCACCCTCAAGCGTCGCTTCAGTGGCGTTGTGAGTAAGGACGGTGTGGATTTGTTTTGTTTTTCATGCGAACGACCCAGGTTTGATTCCCCCTTTTGTTCCACTTTTTCCCTTCCTGTTTCCACTCTTAATATTTACTTTAATACTACTTATAATAGGGTCAGTGACGTGACATTTTTTGTACACGCCTAATAAATTATTTAAAAAAACATTACAATTGCAATTCACTTAAAACAATTACTTGAATACACCTCTTCTATGATGAACATGTTTTCAGTTACTGAGTTCAAAGTCATTTTGATCTTTTTTCTAGGGCTTAAAGTAAAAAATGTCATGTGGTGCAACCGTCCGGAGACAGTAAAAAAATTCAGAGTCTCAGGGCCTGGGTAGCTCAGCGAGTAAAGATGCTGACTACCACCCCTGGAGTTCGTGAGTTTGAATCCAGGGCGTGCTGAGTGACTCCAGCCAGGTCTCCTAAGCAACCAAATTGGCCCGGTTGCTAGGGAGGGTAGAGTCACATGGGGTAACCTCCTCGTGGTCGCTATAATGTGTTTCTCACTCTCGGTGGGGCGCGTGGTGAGTTGTGTGTGGATGCCGCGGTGGATGGTGTGAATCCTCCACACGCGCTGTCTCCGTGTTAACGCACTCAACAAGCCACGTGATAAGATGTGCGGATTGATGGTCTCAGACGCGGAGGCAACTGAGATTTGTCCTCCGCCACCCGGATTGAGGTGAGTCACTATGCCACCACGAGGACTTAGAGCGCATTGGGAATTGGGCATTCCAAATTGGGGAGAAAAAGGGGAGATAAAAAAAAAAGTCTCATTAAAAGCTGAAATTCTTGAAAAAAGAAATGTTGGCATGAGTTGTGCTGAATCATCTTTCATTATATATATATATATATATATATTTATTTTTTATTTTATTTTTTTAATACAGTGAAGCAAATTTATTTAAAAATATGATTAATATTTGAAAAACTGTTGTCCACCAAATCAAATGTGGTGCAAACAACATGTAGGTAGAAATTGTGTTGTCATTTGACAAAAATCATAAAACAGAGATCTCATTAGACCCACAAGACTGTGAGTGAAGATTTAAAAACTATTTTCATACATTTTACTTGAAGGTTGCACCACATGACATTTTTCAAGTCATTAAATCAATTTATGTGTTCAAATGCTATGAATGTTTTTAGACAATTTGTAAAAACAACATGAACTCAAAGATTACATGTCTATGAACTTGATACGCATTTTAAACCAGATTGTTTAAATATTTCCAATTTTTATCACCTCGGACAACCTTTTTTGTCAATGACCCAATAATAAATACAAATGAATAAACTTGATTTCCTCGCAGTGATTTGGTCATGGTGAAGGTTGGGGAGTTGAGAGAAAGGTTTGATCTGGGTACATTTAACCATGGTTTTACTATAGTAATTTTGTAGTAACCATGTTATTTGGTGAAAGCCACAGTTTGCAGAGATACTGAATGTTAGTATTTAATTAGGAGTGCAAATGGTATCTGTCACTGTTTGCACTGAATGCAAAGACAATGCTTTTTGTTGCTATTTACACTTAGTGCAAATAGCCTTTGCCATATTTGATACACCATGAATACCATTTAACAAAGATTATTTGTAATGACGAAAGGGCGCAACAAAAACAACTGAAAATCATGTGGAATAGTTTATCTATGATTTGCTGAATAAGCTCCATTGTGTGAATATAGAAAAAAAAGTTTGACCACTAATGCCTAGTGTCGCATTTTTGCAATGCTTAGAAAAGGTGTCTCAAATGTATTTATTGTTAAATAAACTTTATATTGTCGGGGGATTTGTTGGAAATGTTGGAAACTGAGAAGAAAGAAAAAGAAGACATTACAGGTCAAATACTTACTTGGAAACATGCTACATTTGTTCCAAAAGTAGCAATTGTGCCAACTAGCTGTGACCTTTTTGTGTGACTTTATCAGGTTGTGCCAGCTATTGTTATGTAGGTTTTATCCATATTTAATTAGATTTTCAATCTCGTTTTTCATTTAAACTGCTCAGTAAGGACTTTAAAACATTACAGATATTATAGCATCATTTTCTTTCAAACTGTGTGTAGTGCTATACAAGCTTACTATACTTGACTTGATGGGACAAGACTTTATACTGACATTTAAAGTCCGAACTCTGTTTTCAGTTCTTGTGAAGTTTCACCACTAGAGGTCACATGTCCATGTTTGTACTCTACTGTCCAGCACAAAGTCATTCAGAACTGTCAGAACTGGAACTTGTTGGAATATGGCACTGTTATAAAAGGTGTTTTGGCATTCGTATGGCTGTTTCTACAGATATAAATGCTCTATGCACTGAAAGTTTGTGTCATTTAAATGGATCAATAATGCGGATGAATGGATCGGAGAGACAGATGGAACGTGAAAAAGTGTCTGCATGATGTGGATGTTCAATCATTGTTCTGTTAATTCACTCTGCAGTTGAGATTACATATTGATTTTTGCACAGAGCAATAACATGAAACACAAACAGAGCTTCACTACGTCTCCTATATGACACAGCAGCAGGAATAGCATACTGTCATGCTACTCGTCTCATACTATAGATGCCAATATGTGGTAATAATATTTTTTTTGTTCATGGAATACCCGGATATCCGACTACATTTGTACATCACACTGCCAAGTTCTCAGAGTAGATATATTTCTCAAATTGATATATTTATGTACTAAATTTATTTTAAGGTTCTCCAATTAAACCTTCAATCCCTTATTTTGCATGAAAGAAAACCTTTGAGATTCTGTGTATGTTTTAAAATAGCATACAGTGTATACTTTGCAGTAAGAAGTAAGCTAGTATGCACCACCACTTATATACATGGAGATTAAAGTCAACATGAAACATGCACTGATGATTTGTGCACAGTAAGTGCAGGACTGTGTATTAAGAAAATAAATAGGGTACATTTTGATTTTATGTTGACTTGAAGTTGGGAGGTTAGACAGAGACTAACTGAATTGCTGAGGGACAGAGAAAGAGAGAGAGCAAGTTGAATTACATGTTTTATTAAATGTTCACACACAGATTCCACTGAAGGTGTGTTAGTGGGCCAAGAGACACTGGGATGTTAGATTACTCAGCAGTGTTGGAGAAGTAGGACACCAGTCCCAGCTGAGTCATGGCTGTGTTATACAGCTTATAAGTGTGTTTGTGTGTGTGTGTGTGTGTGTGTGAGAGAGAGAGAGAGAGAGACAGAGAGAGAGAGAGAGAGAGTGATGCTGTGCTGACCTTATAAACACTCTGTCTCAGATGCCCATAGAGAACCACTGCCATTAGAGCTGCACCGGACTAGTCTCTCTCTCTCTCTCTCTCTCTCTCTCTCTCTCTCTCTCAGTTTCTCTGTTTTTCTCTCTGATAGCAGACCTATATATGAGCTGGTTTACTAATTGGTCCCAGTGGAACATCAGTTTTGTCATTTCTGTTGTTATGACACACACACACGAACACGCTCAATCCATTCCAAAAGTTTTTAGGGCAAATTTTATACACATATTCAAGTTTTACTACTCATAAATCATTATGATGCTTGTAATCTCTTTCTCTCTTTCTCTTCAGGATAGCTGTGCGA